>NC_059473.1:46914493-47217524 GCF_018139145.2 Gymnogyps californianus
TAGAGCTCATGGAATGGAAAGAGCCTAACAGCCTGAAATAACAGTGGGAACAAATCTGGTTCACAAGACACCGAATGTGCATTATAACACGTCAACCTTATTAAACAGCTCATTCAGGTTTCTTCACTGTTTCCCCACGCTGGACCGATTAGGCAAGGATACTTTTTCCTCAGCCGGTACCTCATGGAGAAATTGCCTTCCAATATTATCTTATTAAAGTACTGGTTAGGGAAGAGATCAAAGAGTAAGCATGAAGCAAGACCTTCCACCTTTAGAAATGGAAGACTCAGCAGCTGAAGGATTTGGCTGAAAGACTGACACAATATAAGGCACTGGGGAAAAACCAAAAGGAAGAACCCACACAAACCAACCAACCCACACCCCATAAAACCAGACAAAATGGATTCTCTAGAGTTTTGCTAAAGGAAAAGGTCATGCAACTTTTCAGCCTACAGCTGAGGCACAGCTTTTATCTCTGGTCAGCAAGGAGGGAGGGGAGAAAGAGGGAAGCACAGCTTGATTAGCTGAGACAATTATTTCTAAAGCAACCTCCTCCCCACCTCACTTTTCTTCAGCAGTCACACGAGTGTTCCCATATCATTCTGTGATCCTCCATTCATTACAGAAGAGCATCTATCCATTGCGGTCCCTCATTTTGAGACACCAGGAGGATAGTAAAAATAATCTTAATCAGCAAGGGATAAACCACAGGCTGGGTTGAAAAACACTTCACTAGACATACAAGCATTTAAAAGAAAAGACAACTATCAATTAAAGAGAAAATCCATTTGAGTGAGATGCATCTCATCATGGATGACTAGTCAGTGCATTACACGAAGCACTATCTCCAGGAAGTTCAAGTATTCAGAACTTACAAAATCCTATCAAGACAGAGCTTAGAAATACAATTATAGCTGCCATGTTCCCAAAATTGAGCTTTAGGGTTTGCATCAAAAAGTAGGGGAGAGGCAACACCGCTGTCTCCAACATATGATTTATTGTCAATGAGGTCCACGCTCTTCTCACTACTTTTCTTTTCTTGGCAGCTTCACCCAAGTACATCCATGCTAAAAGCCTCTTTAGTATTATACGAAAAGCTGGTGGCTGCTTCTTCTAAGGGTCCTGAAAGATAGAAAGGCTTGCCTGAGCTACCAGGCTTCCACTGCAGGAAAACCTCCACTGACTCCTGAACCACCACAGCTTATAAGGGAGTTTTAAGGCAAGTGAAGACTGGCAATGGTTTCTCTTAAACTGCAGCACTGTAGGTTGCAGGGACCCAGGAGTCACATCAAGTTATAGGTTAATCAGCATCTGCAAAGCACAGATGGGGTGCTAGCTACACGCAGTGACCTTGAGCGGGGAAGGCTGACAAGTCGTCTAGGGTCAACCGAATTAATTTAGCATTCACTGGCATTTCCAAATAATTACTCTGCATTAGGCTAAGATTATATTCATAAGCTCCTACATGATAATCTACATAGTTCAAGGGCAAAAAATGGAAGAAACAGGGGAGAAGCAGCTTCCTCTGGCAGATAAAGCCAGAAAACACAAAGTCTGAAATGTGTGATTAAATTAACATGCCCACCATACCCGGTTGAGAAAGGCAATGAGCTAGCTGTGTTTTTGCTCCCAGATTTTCTTCAACAAGAAGAACTAAACTTGATTTCCCACTACAAATATGGCACAACTGTATTTCCTCACACTGCAGACTCAGAAAAATGGAGAACTCTGGCTCTGTGTTAGCCTTATGAGAATCCCATCGTAAGTAATGCTTTAACAAAATACCAGAGGTAAAGTGGGAGGGGGTGAAGGGGCAGAACCAAACCCAAAACCAACCCACCACAGAAAAATACATTATTTTTTGAAGGAGCTTCCTTTTGGAGAGGAAATAACACAATGCTTCTAGCATAGCCCCAGGCTAACAAGTTTCATTACATTTTAGTACATAACGAAAAGATGAAGCATCAGACAGGCTTTAAGAAAGAATCCACTGAAGTTACTAGGTATCTGTACCTTTCTCACCCCATTTCCTAGCTACTGTACTCCTGACTTCAAAAGTGAAATGCAGTTACGTCTATACAATATCTGAGACACTGGTCTTGCTAAACATGGAAAGTTGTTTAAAAAGTTTGCTAAACATGGGGAGTTGTTAAAAAATTTACAATTAAAAAAATCAAATAATTTGTAATGAATCAGTTTTACACCTGCACTTGAAGCCAGAACATTCATTAAGTACATTTTGTGTTTCTGTTGATGTAAATTAAAGCACACCAGTCCCATTTCATTTGCATGACGGTCACTTTACACAGCTCTCATAGAATAAAGGTGACATTAGTCTATCAAGTCACAAAATGAAGACAATATAAATGCACAACAAACAGTATAAAATGACAAGCCAACATTAAAAATAAAATTGCTGCATATTTACCTTCGTTTCCCAGGAGAACGGAGCTGAGTGTTCATCTTGCCAAGTTATGTCCTGAAATAAAATTCAAGAATGACTAAAAATCAGATGAGCAGCTTTACCTGCTCAGGAGCACCATACAGATGACATTACATTGCACTGATGGAAGCAAAACAACCACTACCACAGAACTTGCTAAAAAGTGAGAGCACTACTTACATTTTAAGACTGACTGAAAGCAAGTTCTCTGAGGGGAAGATTATCAATTAGTATACTAATCTAAGCTACAAAATATATGAAGGTTTAACCTGGTCTAAACCTCTTTAAACGGTTTCTCTACAAATAGCTTTAAAACATATTGTATTTCCAGTTTTCTACCAGGCATTTTCTTTGGTAGCCACTGGCAACACACAGGGACCGAAATAACAAGAGGAGCAGGGGCCTTAGGGAAATAAAGTCCCATTTCCTCCCCTCCACAGACTGAAGAGCACGTGTGCAACCAGGCAGTCACGTGGCAGCAAAACAGCTGTGCGTCCATCAGGCCAAGCCACAGCTGGATCCAGCCCTGACAAGACACATCATTACGTCACTTCAGTGACGATCAGTCTGAGATAAGTATTCAGTGCTGTTGAAAGAACCACAGGAAGTCCAGAGTAAAATCCCAATCTGAAATAGCTTCTTTTAAGAAGCTATTTTTCTGAAAATAATCCCAATTTGAGAAATTTAAATAATCTCTTCATACACGGCATGCCCTCCAGAAATACATGCGACCCACAGAGAAAAAAGGAGTGATAAATAAATAACTAAATAAATAAACGTTGTTCACATTTGTTCAAGACTTGCAACAAAATGATCACACTTCTATTCCTAGTCGTGGCTGAGACTCATTTGTACATTGGATGTTCACGCTGGTAGAGGTAATGAGTTGCGCCCTCCGTACTGAGTATACCACAGCTTGGCCACCCCAGTACATCAGGGGAGGAAGAGGAGTTGGAACACTGGATGGAAGGAGAAAGGCCAGGAGTAACCATGCACAGGGAAGGAGAGGACAGGACAAGACCTGGAGTGCTTGTTTCACACTCCTGCTGTTTAAAGAAGAACAGGACTAGACCATGTTTTAAGCTAACACGGGAACCCCACATCTTACCATAACTGCCCTTTTCTTCTTATTTCTGACCTCTGCCTTTATAGAAACACATTTCTCAGACATCTGATAGCATTCTCCTGATCTGCCATCTCTTATTTCACCCTAGGTAGATTTTGCTGGCCAAGGGCTATGAAATCACAATTAGAAGTGTCTGAAACCATCTCCTGAACATGACAATGTGTCATTCTCCAACTATTACTCATCTGTGAAACACAGGGTTTCCAGCAACAAAGTATTTGTGGTATATATGAGGGTGATCCCAGGCTCTTGAAAAGAACTGGGCTGATAGAGACCATCTGAAGCACGCATGACAGGAATCATGGTCCAGGAGGGAAGAGAGATGGGAGAGCCCAGGCACTGGATTGAGTCTCACACACAATGTATGACCGTAACCCTTCTGTCCACATGGGGTCTGGACAAATCAGTACTCGACTTCAACCACAGCAGTAAAGGACAGAAATGAAGTCCAGCAAACAGTGTGACACTCCTGCATGCTGTCACAGCACCTTAAAGCTCCAGACATGTAGGCATAGCTGTCAGTGGGTTTTACCTAAGGTTTGGCACCGGTTGTTAAAAAGTTCTTGTCAGAGACAAAATCTAAGCCTTTCATAGATTATTTCAAAAGATGGAAGTAGTAGACACTTGTTAGGCAGAAGTAGTTCCCTGAAAGAAAAGGACCATAGATTTTTCTTCTTAAAAGGATGGCTCATTGTATCTCGGGCTGCACAGCCCAGCACACCTTGGAGCCAGTAAGTCTGAGGAGCTTTGCCCACATTCAAGAGATCTTCCATAGGATCCAGCAAAGGATAAAATAGGATAACACATGGTTTCAGGATACAAAGCTTCAAGGAGCTGATGTCTGTGGTTACTTGAAGTGTACTTGAAGCTAGGATGAAGGAGACAGTTGTCAGGTTCTGTCCATTGTCAGGGAAGGGAAGGAAGTTTGTGGCCTCCACCTCTTGTGCCCTCACACAGAGGACATGCAGAGGACAAAGTGAGAAGCAGGAGAACACAGTTCAACAACTTCTTGTCTGATGCACCTGATTCATATTTATCACCAACAAAATTTGAGAAATAACTTTGCTTTCCGTAGAACAAACAAGTTCTCACACACTTGAAGAAAATGGGAGCAGAAGTATCAACTATTTCAATATTCACAAAAGTAAATTATGAGTGGAAATTCTAGAGAAAAAGGCTTCAAGGCTATTTATCATCAACACAGATTAGAAGAGATCCATATCTGATCAGCTTTTGTTTTCAGCACACAACAAAGCCTTCTTCCAGAAACAAGGCAAATAAATAAACTTTTGTTCATCAGCATTAAAGAACCTATTTGTAAGAAACGGGACCTCATACAACATATTTCATAGCTAAAAAAAGAAAAAAGAAAAGAGAAAGAGAGAGGCAAAAATCTGGTCATACACTTGACTTCAACAACCAGCTGCAGAATATACAAAAAAGAATCATAAGCTACGTTTGCTATATGTAGGCAGCCTGTAGCAAAACAGCATCTGAATTTCAAAATGGAAGACACTGGCAGAAACGTGCCAGTGTATCTTGACATGAGCATTGCTCAGAGCAGCTGACAGTAAGCAGGCAGTCACAAACCCACCAACAAATGCATCTTAGAAGTGTTATCAGAACAGGACTTGCCGGTTATTGGGGTTTAACTGCACTCAAAAACTGCCCTGCATTTTTCATTTATTAAAAAGCACAAGTCTATAACAGGCCCAACATAAAAGTTATTGCTATATTGAATATTCGTTGCTTTAAAGCATTTTTAAGTAGGAGATGAAAGGGTCGATCCTCTGGCTTGGTACCAAAGCTCTTAAGGCTAAGCAAAACAAATACCATATCTGCCTTCAGGTAGATAAGTCAAGCTTCCCTATTAAAAGATGATGAATGAAGCTAACCGAACTCTCTTACCTGTCTTTCCTCCACATAAAATGCTTACCGCTTCCTAAAGCACATGGCATTTTCTTCAATGAAAAGTTTAGTTATTTCAAGTCCAACTCTTTGAGCTGCTGAGTACTGCTCAAATACTCAATATCCCTTTAAAAAAAAAGAACTAAAAAAAAAAAGAAAAATCAGACCTTAAATCCATGTGTGTGTCACACACTTGTGGATAAAGAGGAACAGTATTAAGAGAAGAGTGAGAACTTGTTGTAAACTGAATATCTAAACTATCTTTCACTGAACTAAACAGGGAGGATCCAGTGGCATCAACCAACATCAAATCAGATGCTTAACACAAGCTGACCACTACAGCGGTCAAAGGGTGGTAGCCTCTCACACACTGCTGTTTTTCCACCTATTCCCCTCATGATGGCTCATAATTTATGGCGTATTTCAAAAATAGCCCATTTATATTACATTTATATTCAGTCCCGGATTCTATTTCCAGATTTTCCCCTGCTCAGTTAACCTTATTTTCGACCACTACGAGCATTAGACATAAATGGAGAAATGCCAGCAATTGGAGGCTTGTTGGGAAAGAGGAAGCTCTGCTTGAAGGTTGCAGCCTCCCAAAGCCCTCAGCCAGAAGGCCTAGGCTGTCTAGACACAGAAAATGATGGTGAAGCAACAAATAGTCTCCTGGTGCTGGGCCCATGTGCAATGATAGCAAGTCAATCTTCAGCAAACAGGACAAAGCTTTTTTCATGGGGGTGTTAAATGACCCTATTAGCCTAGAAGAGATGAAAAATATATGCATGACCTAGACCACACAACTCTAGAAAACAGAACAAGATAGAGAGGCAAGAGATGTTGGGTTTCGCTAGGAGGAGATGTTGGAAAATAACAAGGCCTGCAACGCCATCAAGGTTATTGAACTGGTGTATTCTGGGGTCTGTTTCAACTAGGAAGTCTTAACTTGACACTGTGAGGCCGATGGTGGACACGTAATGGCTGGTGTTAGCACCTGCGTGCATCCTCACCATGACAGCACGGTGCACACAGGTAGATGCCAAGTGAACTGGGTGCCGCCCAACCCAACTCAACTCTGTGCCTCAGAGAGAAACGCTGTTTGGGGAATCAGGGAGCCCGATTCCTGTACTTCCACTTCTTCCATCAAGCTTTTTGAGACTTTTTAAAATGCCTTCAGTTCTTTGACAGCAAGATGGGAGATTAAAAAAGCAGCTCTGGTGTCCTGGCACCGATCCTCTTTAGGAACTGCATTCACAATGCATGTACAGCGTCAGTTATTAACTCCATGACTGGCAATGCCGCAATGAGGATAAGATAATGGAAGAGAAGAAGCAGAGACACACAGCTGACTCTAGGCATTTGCTAAGAGTCACACATGGTGCTGCAGTGCTCTAGCACTACGAAATGACTGCATCATGGCTACAGGATGCCACGGTCCTGTTACTGCACATCTATTTTCTGTCACAGCCTTCCCACACAGCCAACACACTGAAAGGTGTTTTGAAAATGTAAGAGATGCTGATACTTTGAGAGGTTACAGTCCTGGGCTACCAGTTCAGGAGATGAGTTTGGTGTTAGAAAAGATATATGGGAAACAGTGGGGGTGAGAAAGAGGGAACCAACCGTCCAGAGATGGAAGACCACTACATATATCCTCTGGACCACCTTATCAAAGTGGTCACATGCATGAAAGTGGGACTGAAATGGTGAAAGTCCTGTATGGGTAAATCAGTACCTTCAGCATTCATCCTTGTTTTGCTTTCTCCCAAGTCCTCCAAAGAACACGAGATGAAAGAGATCAACTTTCCATGCTTAGGCAAGCACAGGTAGATCACTACAGATTTCAACATCAGTTAACAGGGAAGATGAGCTGCGGCTGGAAACATGAAGCTTTTGGAGCAAGGTGTCAGCAAGAACCATCATCAGACCAAAACACTGACACTGAAAGCGCTGCAACATCAACAAGTGATTCTGAGGTATGCAGACTACTCTGCGTTTCTTTGCCTCAGGATACCATACACCACCAGACAGGGACAGCAGCCAGGACCAGTCTAATTGCCCTGAGCGAGGGCTGGGTGACCATGGTATGTGCAGCAGTTACGCTTTACAAAGATGGCAGTAGTACGGCTCAGTAAGCTGTCAGACCAGAAGACAGCAAGATAATAAAGCTCTGTAGGCAAAGCATTTGCAAGCCTGGAAAGTTGAACCGAAATGGCAAGAGACGGGCCGCAGTGGCTCTGTAACAGCAGGACAAGGAGCCAGGGCAAATGCCCAAGAATCAGGTCGAATGCCAGCAAGGGAGCAGGAGGCGGGGAGAGGAAGCTATCAGATGAGGAGCCAGGAAAGGCTCCAAGGCTCAACAGTGCAGTTGGAAGAACTAAAATGGAAATGGAGGATGCCAAAATGAGTGGATTCTCTTTTTCTTCAGAAATACAATTTATATTAACTTCAGCTTGGAAGTCAAGGAGGAAGTCAGTTGAGGCAGATGCTTCCAAAATTAAACTCTTTGCATCAAGTATGTTGATGAACCATGCTTTCTTTGGTTAATGGCTACATAAACACCACCAACAACATTATTTGTATCACAGCTGTATTTCGGGGGAAGAGGGGAAAGAAAACAACTTGCCAAATTTCAGATGGACTCTCTAGACATTTTGTCAAGCGGGAAATTATTATTTCCATACAGCGCAGCACAACAACCTACAACAAGCTTGCTTTCCTCCCGGATCCACATAATTCAAAGCAGAAAGCATAGCAGAGCTGTCTGAGACTGGGAAAGCTGAACATACTTACTTTCCACAGTCATTAACCTAAATCCTTTCGCAACCAACTTCAGGTTTAGGTCTCCCTTCAAAGGCTGCTTGCACAACCAAATGTGCTGTCTTGCATCCTTCTATACCTCTTTTTCACCAGGAGTTATGGTCTGTTACTAGCAAATATTTACCCAGAATTTCTGGTATCACGGACTAAACAAAACTGAGCTTGACCATACGTTCTCTAACTCTAGATACGATGTGCGAGTGGCACATCGTCACACCTTCCTGACAGGTGAAACACAGGCAGCAGTCTTCTAGCACAAAGCTGGTTGGGAACCACGATGCCGAGTATCTATGTGCTTCAAACACTTCTTACAAATCCCACTGCAAGGGATATTGGTGAAGAGGCTAAAAGCAGCACTGTTCTCTTTAAACTGGATTGATGATTACAAATGCAGAAGCAGATTATTTTTTTCTGGTAGAAGCCACATAAGTTAATTAACAACAGGTCACTTTAAGATACTATATGAACATAGTGAAAGATACCGGCTCTGTAATCATACCAAGATGTAAAAGAAAACAAAACAAATGAAGTCTCATATGCAGAATAAGAGAGATACAGTATCTGAAGAGCACCGTCAGGGCTTTGCAAGCATTGTTAGACGTTCCTCTTCAATGGATCACACTCGGTAACATGACCCACTGCTCTGGAGCAGGTACCCTTATACCTATGGATTTCTAGAAGGGCCGCCATGCTTCACCATTAGATAGATGGCTCTCAAAAGCTTCAAAATCCATACTTTTTGCCATCTTATCTTTCCACACCCTTGTTTTTCCTGGCATGTGACATGGAACAGGCTGCATTTTTTTAAGGTGTCAAAAATACCAAGAGCTGGAATGTTTTCAGTGTTGTATTTTTAACTGTGTCTAAAATTAGACACAAAAAGGAAGAGATTTAATTCAGCATAAACATTCCCTACAGCCCATTTTCAGCACAGGACTATTTCCAGAGCTAGCCACAGCCATGCCCCGCTTTTGGAGGGAGCTGGTACCGGCCTCTTCTCTAAGTCTCCGCTTTGCGAAATCCACTTCAGAGTTACCTCTGCTTATCTCAGACGAACTCCGATTTGGTGCCTTTCCTGCTTTTACGGTCTGACCGAGTCCCCTCGCCTACAGTGTAACACCCCGCCCTCCTGCACAGTCACGGAGCGGGGAAAGAAATAAATCGCATCACCAGGGCAACTCCCCCGGCGGAGTGGCCAACGACGAGAAACGCCCGCTCCTCTCCACAGCCGAGCGCCGGCTCGGCGGCGGCACACGCGAGCAGGAGCAGCCGCGAAGCCGGGGCAAGGCTACGGCCACCCCACCCGCCCCGCCCGTGCGGCGGCGGCGACGGGCAGCGCCCCTCGCCCCCAGGCCCCGCCATGGCGGACCCCCCCCCCCCCGCTCCCTCAGGCGGCCCAGCCGCCGCGCCCAGGCAGTGCCGACGGCCCCCGCCCGGGCGCTGAGGCGAGAGGGGCGGGCCCCGCCGGCGCCCCGTTCCCCCCCCCCCCCGGCCCCGGCCGGTACCTCGTCGCCGAAGTGCACCACCTTCTGGCCCGTGTTGAGGCGGAGGCTGGGGTAGGAGGCGGGCGGCGCGGCGGGCCGGGCGGCGCCGCGGTGGGCGGCGTAGCGGGCCTGGACGTGCGGCTCCACCAGGCACTTGTCGATGATCTCGTCCTGCTGGCGGGGCGGCAGCCGCTCCCACTCGGGCCCGTAGCGCTCGCGGATCCGCTCCTTCTCCGCCATGATCTTGCGCGCCATGGGGCTCAGCGAGGAGAAGTAGCTGAACCGCTTGCGCTCCCGCTCGTCCAGCGGCCGGTTGCCGTTCATCACCGCCGTGCGGGAGGCGGCGATCGCCGCCGCCATGGAGGCCATGGCCACCCCGCCGCCGCCAGCCCCGCACGCACCGAGCCGGGCGCACTCGCACGGCGGGAATGGGAACCGCCTCCTCCGCCCTCCTCCTCCCTTCCCTGCTCCGCTCCGCTCCCCTCCTGCAAACGCCACCTCCCCTCGCTCCCTATAAAGGCCGGGCCGCCGCGCCGCACACCCCGCCTCCCGCACGCCCAGCGCCCGCAGCAGCCCCTGCCGGCCTCCCCCGCGGCGCCGGCCGCCCGCCCGGCGCTCTCGGGCGGGGGGAGGCCGCCTTTCTCCCTCTGCCTCGCAGCTGGCGAGGGACGGAGGCCGCCTCCCGAGCTCGCTTCGGTGTCGTTACGGTCGACAGCGTGGGGCTGACCGCGTCGGAGCCAGCCCCAGGCGTGCCGAGCCGGAGCCGCGTCCCAGGCTGCGGCCACGGCCGTGCCCGCCCGGGCCCCGCGGCCGTCAGTGCCCCTGCCCGTAGCGCTCCTCTCCCACAGCCCTTCCCCTCCCTTCCAGAGGAGGCAAGCGGCAGTATTCCCACGCTGCCGGGGCCAGGAGCACCAGGAAACGACTTGCCTCAGCTGGCAGAGCAGCGCCAGAACCAAGAACCCGCCTTTACCAACTCCTAAATAAGTCTTACTTGTTTCTTAACGCGATAAAAGGTCCGGCAGCTCCTGTCGGAAGAGCCATCATGCCTGGGATGGGCTATTTCATCCACCTCAACAGGTTCAGCAGCAAGTCGGTCTAAAGCCTCTATTATTTTGGTAAAATAAAGTTGCAGCCCGAGTGCAACAAGTCCATGCAGTAGGCATTAGTTATATCGGTAAAATAGATTTCCTATAGGCTGAAGGAACTAGGTTTTTTGGTCTTAGGTGTGCTGCAGGAGGAAGAAAGCTTTCTTCCAAATGTTCAATGAATTAGGAGAATGGGGGGTAGAAAGTAGTTGGTGAATAATTGCAGCACAACATCAACATCTTAAAACAATGTTTCATTGCCAAACTGTTCCAACTTTCTGAAATCAAGTTGCCAGCATTATGACCAGCTTGTGTCAGTAGTGTTCTGTTTAGCCTTAACTTTTTTCTCTGCGTCTATTTTTCTGACTAATGTACTTACAGGGAGATCCTGTGTTAAATCAACCTTCGCTCCAGCATCCTGCTCGTTCTGTTGGCCTTTCTCCATGCTTGGTGCTGTCTGAAGTCATCTTTATTGACCACAGGTGCCAGAGTTGTCCACCAGAACTCCCCAATACACCAGTATTGCAGAGGACAGCCCATCAGTGCCATGTAACATCTTTAAAAAATTCTTGACTATCTTTCCTGGCATATGCGAGGGTTTCTATATGCCTTTTCCACAGCCACCTGATCATAGCAGATTTTATTAGTTGCAACTTGTATTACCCGAACTTGGAACTCAGTATTTGGAAATTACAAAATACTTGGGATGAAATTGTATTCAATAAAATAATTTCGGGTACTTTCAAATGTTGAGTTCTCCCTGCTTGCTATTCTGTGCCTCATTTTGTTAACACACCCAAACCTTCCATAACCTGCAAATTTAATCAGCAAACTACACTAACTAGCCTTAGCTTGCCTGGCAGCCCACCACCTGGTTTCTCCCTTTCAGACAGCTCCTCATTCACTGTATGAACGCTCTCTTTTCCTGTATCAAGTCCTAACTTTGTGTGTGGTACCTCAGCAAAAGCTTTGCCAAACTCCCAAAAGACCCCCAAGTCTCCTGCGGGGGAAGCATAGTTCCTTTCCACAAAACCAAAGCAAGCTTACCAAAGACAGGTAAGTATGTCAGAAGATTTATCTGAGACTAAATCTATTTTGCCTTTTGTCCTAGGTAGTTGCACAGGAATTTTTATCATCTTCAAAATATATTACAAAGTCACACAAATATTGAGGTTCAGATTAATGGGTTTTCATTGCTTAGCCTAATTTTTTTTCCCCTCATTCTGCTTTCTTTAATATTATTCTTAATAGATAAATGGTTGGGGCTGCAATACATTAATGTTCCCATTTAAGAGTTCAAATGATATCGCTAGACCAGCTGTCTAAGATGACACAGAAGAGGATGGAAAATGATAATTAGATTTCTCCACATATCTGGTTCTTAGGAGGTAATTACAGTTCTCCATGTCATCACACACCAGCCCAGTTATATAATCCTGTTTTGTTTGTTAAACTTGTTTGAGAGCATTTGACTTGAGCTCGCTTTCTTTGTCATCTGTATCACGCCCAGAGAAACAAGCCTTTGAAACACGTATACACACACACACTCATAGAGGTGTAATACATGTTACATCTACCCTCCCTTGATCTCCCATTAATATCATCTTTTTGTCTGTCAGCAGGGGGGTGGGTACGAAGTCAGTCACAGCAGTAAGAGAAACGAGGAGAAGGAAACCCGGACAGCTGTACATGGTTTTTTTTGTCCAGGGAATTTTCTTCTTTCCCACCACCCCTTCTCCACTCCCTCTGGTCTAATCCCTGAAACAAGAAACTTCTTAATTAATAGTTCCAAGAACTGCCTGGTCAGTGCCAATGTAGTTTTCCCCTTTCTCAGTGAATAATACAAGGTATGAGAAAACTTACAGGCTTAAAGGAAAGATCATACTATTAGAATACACCCAAGGCATAAAGTTAGGCATCTCTTCCTGGCTACTGTACCTGTTTCTCCATCAGGCAGGCAGAAAATAACAATTCCTTTCCTCCCTTTCCTCCATCATGAAATCTAATAGAGGTTTTTGAAACTTCTAGACCTTTAAATAGAAGACACCACAGAAGCAAATACTGCTTACTTCTAGTGGGGTAGGGGAAGGTATTCAAGCAAAAAGAAGGGTGGGAAAATACCTTTGTCACAATTGGACAGCAACCCAATTCTTTCAATGAAAACTCACAAGCCCCTTTTATCCTTACTTGGAAAGAAATACCTACTTTTGTCCTTTACATAAATTCTGATCAAGAAAGTTTAAAATGCACGTTCATTAGTACCAGCCAGCCAGGTGATCACATTTGCCTTTATTATGGTTTGGTTAATGAACCTTAGGTCTGCATATGAAACTCTGCTGCTTTTTTGGTTTGTTTTTTTTTTTTGATGAGTTTTACTTACTCAAAATTATACCTATGTACTGTAACAGCAGTTGTTCTTAGGGAGGAAGAGTTACTACACAGCCAGCAACATTTGTTTCAGCAATAGATGGTAAAAGGCGTTAAGTGGAAGCAAAGCACATTCTTTCCCTACCCTTGTATTTTCAACACACGATCTTATATTCTAAGAGTTCATGGAAAAAAGTTCCCACGGGTATATATGCACCACTGGTTTAATTTGAATCGGGAGCACACTTTTGAAGCAAGTCTCCTCATCATCTCCACTTACCACGTTTTGGTTCACAGTGCAGACAGGTTTCAGAATACATGTTGTTTCATCCAAAAGACGTCCAAACTGGAAGATGCATTGCTAACATGTACTCCAAATGCAGTGAGCAGCCAGTTCATAAACTAGACAAGCAGACAAAAGTAAAGCCTCTGAAATGCATAAAATGTGGCAAGTGAGCTACTCATACTGGGTGGGATGCACTGCTTGCTAATATAGACATAGTATGCATCCACTTTCTGGGATTAATTTTCTATCTCTATGAAAGTCCTTCATACATGTAAACACTCAGGTCTCTCACTACCCATAGCTGTCCTATTCTGCCAGTGATCAACGTAACAAATAGTGAAATCTAACTTTAAATCAACAGGGCTTTTCTTATAATGGATGTCAGTATTCACAGCAGCTTCTAACTTACCTTGATGGCACTTCCCTCTGCCCGCCCCGAACTTAAACACACACATAGAGTCCACTTTGAATCTGATAAATACTTGTGTGGAACAATCAAGAAAAGATGCTCCATTCAATAAACCCACCCTGTTTTCAGTCCCACTATTAAAGTAGGTCACCTATATCAACATTCTTGATGCTTTGCTGCATTTCTTTTTTCTTTAAAGAGGGGATTGAGATTGCCCTGTTCTGTAGCCAGAGAAAAGCAACCACACCACTACTATTGGTATGCTTGGGGCATGCAGGATGTTTTCCCCTCTCACTTGGTAAATAACTTATTCTTTAGCATATCTCATATTACATGGTTAGGACAGATATTTGCAATTGCCCAACAAATCCCTAACCTCTGGAAAATTGGAAGCAAGCAAAGTAAAGAATAGAGTATTTGTGTAAAAGATGACAGCAACAGAATCACGGTTTAGACCATCAATATTAAACAGGTTGAAACCTATATCTAAAACATAACAGTTTTGTACACTTTCTAAAATGCTGAATATTCAGGCAGGAGCCACTGAGGAAACCAGACATTTGCCCCACCACTGCTTGCTGTTTCTGAAATCACTTAACCTGATAAAGACCTCTAAAGTCACAGAGCTCAAGCTAAAATGAGTATAATTCAGTTAGGACTCACCAGAAATAATATCATCACTATTACAATCAGAAACTGGTTCATGATACTGTCTGTGTTGTTTGAACTGAATTAGCCCTGCCTTACAGCAAGCCTGCCTTTCCAGAACGCTGCCAGGCCCTTCCAACAAAAGCAACCCAAGGAGCCCTGGCTAGCTCTCCCAATATACTGTCAATCTGTTGATACCTTTTGCCAATCACCACCACCAATGGGTACTTGGAAAGGGAGACTGATGTACAGTTGCTGTGTTTCTGATATTTACTCACCAAGAGCCTAACTCCAAATATGTCATTTGTTTGTTTTTGCTTCCAAATTATGTTTTCCTGAAACCCGTTCTTTTAAGCTGACATCTGTTCCTTCACTGATTGCATTACCTGAAATGCCTGTGTATTTACCAATTACTCACACATGTACAGCTCATGAAGTTTTCCATGCAGAAGACAGAGGCTTTGAAAAAAAACAAATGGAAAGTAGTATAGTGGTAATTCTGACACAGATTACTTTTCCCTTTTTTTTTTTTTAAATAAGTTTTCACCTGCAGTATGTTCAGATCATAACTGTGATCAAGTTTCTTAATGCCCTTCGGTTTGGCCCCTGAACATCTGTATGTCCTGTTAGAGTATGTCTCAATACAAGAAATCGGCTGCTCTACTTCTTTTTTCCTTTTTAATAGTATCGGTCATGGAAAGATTCCTTTTATTCTAGTGATAACTAGTCAAGTAAGTTTACTCTATTAAAACAAAACAAAATAAAACCATTTTGACCACAATTTCCCCTTCAAAATAATTTATGAAGCAGTACCTCTTGGCCTTTTATTTGTATAAATTAAACAACAACTATAGCTTTTTTTAGACAATGAGACGAGTCTGTATTTAGTACTTCAATCATCGTTCTCAGGGTTGGAAAAGTCTCTGATACTGATGGTAGGCTCTTGTAAGAAGGTGAAATACTGAAAGAGGAGACAAAAAGAAAATTATCTTTTGCTGAGTTGTATGATTTACCTGGAAGTTAACACATTAGCTTATACTTCTCTTCACCCCCTTCTCCAACAAATTTGGGACCTGAAGTCAAGAATCTGCTGCCCACAACCAGCTCTTGCTTCTCATGACTCCTCACTCACTGAGGAGTGAAGAGTCATTTCACAGAATGAAAATAATGACTACATAAAAGAACCTTTGGAAGTGGCAGAAGTTAAAGCAAAATTTTCTTGCTTTAAGTCTTCAAGCCTTACTTACCTTACCCACTATTATTCTTCTACCACAGACAAATTAGCCACTCAGGTTAATTACCTTCATATTATTACTTCAAGTCCTTTGAGCTGTGGTTCTACAGATATTTTTACTCAGCATCAAGCAAAGCCAGCTTTAGTATTTTCTCCACTCTGGCTCATTCCTCACCCATTAAACATCTCTCATTTGAGCCAGCAATACTATCGGTGGGACTATGCTACGAAATGGTCTCGCTTAAAAATAAATTTTGGTTTTGGCAAGGTTATTTTTAACACAAATCAGTTGCCTGATCTGGTTTGCTATGGACTCCCACAAATTTCAACAGTACAACTGAGAGGGTCAGAAACACATAGGTGGGGTTGAAATGGCTTAAGCTGACTTTGCTCCCAAGAGAGAAGTTTCCCTTTGGTAAAGATATGTCTCAAAAAAAAAAAACAAAACCCCACCTAAACCCCCAACAACAAAAAAAACAAACAAAAAAACCCCCCCAACAAAAAAACCCAAGAAACAACAAAACCACCATGAACAGAGGATTAAGAAAGATGTTGAGTATATAAATTGGGAGATTTACAGTAAAAAAATGTGGGAACCATAAATATTTTATATTTCCAAGACAACCAAGTCACAATATTTGTGCAGACTACTTTTAATAAAAACCACAGCTTGCTACACTGTAGTTTAAAAATGTCACTCCTTAATAAATGCTGAATTTGACTGCATTTACATGTAGATTTTTAGCCTGAGTCTGACAAAGAGGTCCTTGAGTCTTCTTAATAGCCACCTTCATTTAGGAAGAGATTTTATAGTCTAGTGAAATTCACCAGGCTGAGAACCACTGATAATGAAGTTAAACAACACTAATCAGTATGAGATATTTGGCACTAACAGCAGCTGCAGAGTTCCTCAGGCTCTCAGAATAACTCAGGTTGGACCAGACCTCAGGAGGTTTGTGATCTAACATCCTGCTCAAAGCAAGGTCAACTGCGAAGTCAGACCAGGGTATCGGGGCTTTATCCTGTCAGGTCTTGAAAATCTCTAGGGATGGAGACTGCACAGCCTCTCTGGGCAGCCTGCTCTGCTGCTTGACTACTCTCAGGGTGAAAAGATTATGCTCAGTCTAAACCTCATTTCAATTCATGCATGTTGCCTTTTGTCCTCGCACCAAGCACTGCCCGGCTCCATTTTCTCAATACTAACAGGTACTGCAAAGCTGCTTGTAGGTCAGAGCCTTTGCTTCCCCAGGCTGAACAAGCCCAATTCACTCCTGTTAAGGCATATGCTCCAGTGCCCTGACCATCTTGGTGGCTCTCTACTGAATTTGCTCCAGTTTATCATAGTCTTTACTGCAGCTTCCCCCAAACCAGATGCAGTATTCTAGGTGGGGTCTAAAGTGCTGAGTATCCCCTAAATCTGATTATCCAAACAGCTTTTTACCCATCTAGCTGTCCATTCATCCAAGCCATAATGTGCTATCTTGGTATGAGAGTATTGTGGGAGTCCTTGCTGAAGTAACAATAAATAACATCAATTGCTCTCTTCTCATCCCCAAATCTAGTCGTTTTATCACAGAAAGCAATCACATTGGGTCACACAATGTCTGGTAAACCCATGTTGACCGTCCCCAGTCACTTCTCCTTCATATACCCTGAAATGCTTTCCTAGAGGGCTCGCTTCATGAGTTTCCCAGGGACCAAAGTGAGGCTGACCAGCCTATAGTTTCCCTGGGTTATCCTTCCGGCCTTCCTGAAGATGGATGCAAGATTTCCTTTCCTGCAGTCACCAAGAATGTCCCCTGATGTGCACTGCCTTTCAGAGATTATAGATGGCCTTGTAAGGACATCGGCCAGTTCTCTCAGCACCCTTTAACTGTCTTGACCCTGACTTGAAGGATACTAAAACTGGTTTTGTCTCTGGCCCGGTTTTTAGATTTGGTATGTGGAATAACCACTAAGGGACAAATCAAATGCACCAGATCCATAATATTGACAAGGAATTGAGGTGTTCAGTATTAAAAAAATCCAATTCATATGAAAATCAAAATTTTAAAGCATTATACAAAAGTCATGCAGTTATACTAAGTAATGTAATTCTGTATATTCAAAACTTCCATCTACTTCAAAAATACTTATTCTCCAAATTAAAATAGCACTAAAGGATAAGTAAATGACTTTCGATATATAGTTTGAAGAGATCCATAAGAATGGAAAAAAAAGTTAAAATTTTCCCCTGCTTTGTTCATTCAATCGCCAGATTTACTAATGATAAAAAAATAATAATAAAAAGGCAAATTTGACCACTGGACAAAATGAAGAAAATATTAACCCAAATAATTTTCTCAGAGGATAACACTCACATAACTGAATGTCTAGACTACTAACCACTCTGCTAGACTAGAAATAAACTACTGTGTTTGTAAATTCAAATCTTATCAATTCCTAAACAGTCTTAAAAAATA
Organism: Gymnogyps californianus; assembly: GCF_018139145.2. Lineage (NCBI taxonomy): Eukaryota > Metazoa > Chordata > Aves > Accipitriformes > Cathartidae > Gymnogyps > Gymnogyps californianus. The sequence goes on from NC_059473.1 coordinate 46,932,766, forward strand.
CACTGAATCATTTACTAAACTCATAATTTCTAAGTAGCATTTTTTAGTATAGGTTTAAATTTTACATATAAAGTCTTTCATATTTTATTTCCCCACCCCCCATCTGAACAAAAATATTTACCTTTTTAGATTCATCCAGCTCCTTGCTATTTTGCTAAAAGCTTCAGACCCTGGTGCTGTCATTGCTTCAAAATCAACCAGCTGAAAATGCAACAAAATATAAAAGATCTTAAGAAATTAGATAAGTTTGAAGTTCTCTAATTTCAGGAAGTTAATCCTCAAACATTCTTAACATATAAATTCAACTTTAAAAACACATCCTTCCTTTTGTGACAAAATCCAGTTATTTATTTTTTCATCTCTTAACAAGATGTTTATACTAATGAGTCAGTGCCAGAAAATATTGACTGTCTTCAGCCCTTTATTACAATGTCCAAATAAAATGGGGATATTTCTACATACTGTATTCTGCAAAATATTGTATCACGATTAGTAGATTTATATTGGACTTCCCAGGCCTTCTGTATTATTTCTTTCCACAGTGGGTTTTCAGACCAGTTTGACTACATATAGCCAAGAACTCTGTGCAACTTCGTATCTATAGCTGAAAATAAGTTTTCAGCAAAACAATGTTCAGTCAAAAACATTGGTTCACTAGTACTGAAACATTTTAGCTGACATGTTTCTGGTTCAGTGAACTTTGGCTGAATTCAAGGAAGGGTTCTGAGAGCACGCTACCTATATTCTTGGTAAGACAGGAGTAAGCTTACTAACTAGTCTGTGCCCAGACTACTTTGTCCCTCATCACCAGTTTGGAAGTCAGCATGCATGCCAGGCGCTAAAACTCTGTGGGTCTGCACACCCCAGCACAACCAATACTGGAAGCTACGCTGGCTGTGGCTACTGCCTGACCTGCCAGACAACAACAGGACTCTTGACTACTGGGCATCTTTGTCTTCAGAGCAGTCTGACAATGCACGCTGTCATAAGCTTGGGACTAGAAATACCCTTCTAAGGAATCTGGCAAAAAAAAAAAAAAATCCCAGTTTCATTCAACTGGGGAAAACAATTTCTTCCAGCTGGTGAAAACTTTTCTAAAAAATGGTTTTGTTCCAATTCAGGCACTCTGTTTCAGGAAAAAACCTCAAATGTAAAAATGTCCCCAAGGCTTCCCATAAGTCAGAAATCCTGCTTTTTAGTAATCCTGAAACTCTGCTTGCCTGCGTAAAATCAGTCAGCAAAATACACTGCCCTATTAAGTCCTAAGAAGATGCATAAGAAAACCCACATAAGTCTTTTACCTTAGCTTGAACTCTCACAGAACAGTGAAGATACCAGCTTAATGGCATACTGAAAAGGAAGCTTTCTTGCTACTAAGCAAGTGCTGTTTGCTCTTAAAAGCTACTAGGACGTCATTGTACTGCAAGGACAAACTTCATTGTTTTCACAGGGCTTTCTAGAACAAAAGGGAGAGTTGCTCTTTCTTCAGTTATCCACACAGGATATTTTCTTCAACAACTTTGACTCTCACTGGAATTTCACTGATGTTTTGACAATACATTAGAGAGAGAGGTGCTCTCACTCCTTTCATGCTGAAAAGGTAACACAGCTAACAGACCAATAGTTGAATAAAGAAAGGGAAGCCCTTTATTGAGCAAGGTGGTATAATATTCAAATGTAGTCACTTAAAAACTAGGACTTATTTTAAATTAAGCAGAATACAGAGGGGAAGGAGAAATCAAGAGAAATTGCAAATACATTTCTACTTACCAAGCCCTAAATGCTCTGGAATACATTGAGAGCAAAGACAGAAAATTTCTGCTGTGTGCTAGAAGAGTCACTAATTCTGCCCAGGTATTCTCAGAACCCTTCTCAAAGAAAGCTGGAAAGAATAGCCCAGCACACTAGAAACGCTTCAGTTACAAACACGTAATTACCGTGGGACACAAACCACTACAATTTGACTAACCAGAATTACTGCACATACTATCTCTAAGTCTCACCTGCTGTCAGAACAGAAATGAAATTTTCAAAACTCTCTCAGGCTGCAAGACTCCATAGTATGCAGCTAACCTATCTCCAGTAAACAGGTGTGCAACTTCTGTTCATTCTTACAGCTCCTTCCTCACATTTACAAGTATTACTTCCTCCATCAAGGCTGAACCAGTGTATTTTGATACTTGCCTTTCCTTTAGGAATTTTTCCTGATACTTCTTTTCCACTTGCCATTAGTGCTCCCATGATCACTGAATATGCTATCACACTAAAAAAAAAAAGAAAAAATCAAAAACAAAAAACGAAGTACAGTAAAAATCTTTCCATAATGCTATTTTAGACTACAAAACAAATAGAATATAGTAGTGTTTCATAGAAGGCTAGTAAAAATTACTGTGCTAGTTACTTTATTTTAGAAGTAAAAACAAGCATGAAACACTTAAAAAGTGAAATCACTGTTACTTTCCAACACCACTGGAATGAAGTTATGATTCTGTGGAGTTTAACTACTGAAGAGCACTGTTTCTACAGTAGTCAGAATCATAATTTCAGACTTACGAGTTCTTAAGACTCTACAGAGCTGAAAACAAAGCAAACTCCTGTTCCCAAGAAGCTTAGCTGTAGCCCAGAAGAGTTTATGAAATCTACTGCAACAGAGCTAAAGGCACTGTAAAGCTGTTCAGTTACTTAATTTTTTTTTTTTAACTGTGAAACTCAGACAGAATTTCTGTTAACTTTTATATTCTGTAAGATAAAGACAAAGTCTGATTATAAAAATGAAGTCTCAGGATTTTTTAAATTTTATTTTCTACTGAACTGTGTTTAATAATAAGCTTAAAGATCTGAAGTGCTTTGTGGAACAGAGATTCATAATAGTCTTGGACGTAGCCAGGTTTGAATTAAACTAGAATTTCAGTTGAAGAGATCTGTGACATATGGGACTTTATTCTAGGGTTTCATTTGGTGACCCTAACAGTTGCAAGAAATTACTAAAATAATATTTTAGTGTATTTTATTAAAATAAGTTATCTCAAAGTATATTTCATCTTAAATACATGTTTCGGTAAAGCTTCTTGAGTGAAATTACAGTGGTATAACATAATATGGATTAGGAACCCAAGCATTACAATTTAAAAATGACACTTCAATCTGTGAGCTGACGTTTATAAATACAGACTACTCATCATTTTAAATATACGTGCAGCTATGAATAGTTACCATCAGCAATTACAAACTAGCTTTTAAAACGGTACTAAGTCAGTACCCATCATCATGGCAGCACAAAATGAGAGACTGTGCAGGACACACAGCTCAACCCAGAGCTTTTTTAGCTTTTTTTATGTTAAAAAATATATTAAGATACTGCAACACACAGACATTTTACAGTGTGCATCCAAGATAACAGACATGATAAAGACAATCACTAACCTAGATCCTCTTGAAAGTGGCATTAAATTATAGAAGTAATAAACTAATGACAGGATCAAGTTGCAAACAGCATCTACTTCCTAAGCAAGAAAAAAAAGTGAATTAAAGATAATTTAAAGCCAGGTAATGCCATATAAAGGAACACATATTGGAAAGTCTTACAGTACTGTGATTTTTTTTTTTTTTAAAGAACCATTTCAAATGTGAAAAATGTCAAGCTGAGAAGTTGAAGTCTAATTAACATACATTTAAGCAAATTATTTTGTTATATCTTTAAAATTTAGGTGAAACACAGTTCATCTACACTGTGTTAAAGGATGAAAAATGGAAAGCACAGGCTCAAATGTGGTCAGGTACTCACTGCAATACAAATCAACACAAACACAATTCTAGTGCTTCTCATGAATTCGTGTTAATTCTCATCTTACATGTAGCCACCATGAGCCAAATCCTAAGCAGTGCCTTTAAGGATGATGAAACAGTAAACACAGACCCATGAGAAAAATAAAGAAAATAAGGCGGGGGGGGAGGGGAGGAACACACTGTGATATTGAGACCTTGTCTGGACTCTTTCTATTACTGCAGCAAAGCATAGCAAATTTTAAGGTAACAGATAGAATTATGGCAACTTCTTATGGTATTTGTCATAATTGGGTTTAAGCAAGCAGTCGAGTTTATTACTTAAGATGTCTGTTAAAAATTATTAGAACAGTGACTGTTAAACAGAAGGTATAAAAACAGAATAGAATTTTATCAAGGAATTCATCATTTCCATTAAAACAGCCTTACCCCCAGCTCTGCAGACAGAATCAGAATTTTTCCTTTAGCTGTTAGATCCTTATATAGTGCATCTATTTCTGCATGATACAACTGTGTTCTCTCTTCTGTTGTCTGAGTTTCTACCGAAAATAATATATTCCCCACTCTATCAAGTAAGCGAAACAAGGCAGGCAGTAAGAAATTTTCTGAACGTAACTTGATGCATAATCTAATATCCAGGGTAAGTTACAAATGTACTACAGTTAAATACCACGTCATAACCTTTTTCATATCATTTTTACTTAAAGCAGGAGGTTATGTGCATTGCCCCCCTTTTGGTTTAAAAAAAAAAAAAAAATCACTGAATTAAAAACGTTTTGCCACATTGTAAGTTTGTCTGAAAGAATACATAAAGATTGCTGTCTAATCACAGATGAAGTATTTCCATTAGTGTTTCACTTAAATGTAGGTAAAAAATGAGACATGAAATGTTAAAATATCTTCATGGGTTGAGATCTTTTTATAGAATGGAAAGTGTAGTTTTGTTAACTTTTAAATTACCAAAATGGAATTGTTTTGATATAAAAGCATAGTTACAAACTATGGATCAAAACAGACTGACTGATCCAGAACAAAGTTTGTGCAGAACAAGTTATATAGTTTTACTGACACCAAAATACTTTCCCCAAAACAGTGAGGCCATGTATTTAATGCCATTTCACTGTATATAGGCATATGACTTAGAATGTAAAATTAAAAACCAAGAGATATGTTAACATTTTAGAAGAGAAGTTTGGCTTCCATGCCACTCATTAGAAACACACAAGTTTTGGGAAAAATTCTAATGCATAGAATTTTAAATCCCATAAGCCAAAGTTTTCAGTTAGTAGTAGGACACAGTTTCTGAGTTTCAGATTAATGCTCATTCTTCAGGAAGACAAGGAGCCAGTATCCATAAAGTGAGAAAGTTACGCTCATTCTTCAGGAAGACAAGGAGCCAGTATCCATAAAGTGAGAAATTTACTATCTCACCTAAAGAGTGGCCCAAAGCCTCCTGATTGTACCCTCATACATTCATGTATGATCTAAATTGGCATTTGCAGATAGAAGGTCTGCAAACATCTCAAAAATAAACATAAAAAAAAGGCCAAAAATCCAAATAGAAGAGTCTCTTCCATTCTTAGATCATAGAAATTTCCATTCCATTCAGGACTTTTCAGTCACCATAACAGACAAGGTCTGACAACAAGAAATGTATTTTGATATGGATATAGACTGAGATTTTTGAGATTTTTCCCCTTTAGGCATTTTATAGTCTAAGATGAATAACAAGGTCTCTCTTCACTTTTGTGCTATATGTTAGAGAATCATTTCAACTGGGCCTACTCCATCAATGTTATCCATATTCCCTCTTTGTTAGGGAACACAACAGGAATCAGAAGTCCTCAAATGAACATATTTTTTAGTTATTTACAAAAATGCCACTTGTGAAAAACAAAACCCACTTTATGCAAGTAGAAATGGCATTTGAGAAGATTAACTGCTAATACTTCATCTTTACTTAATGTACCTGAACCCCTGAAAATAGCAAACATACTTATCTCCTGTTATTGTAATTGTGAATCCATCATATTCTTTCCCTTGATCCTTGAGGCTGGGGACTTTTGTGTTCACAGTAAATCCATCTCTTGTTTTACTGTTAAACTGCTTTCAAAAGAAAAAAAAAAAAGTAATATTAGAATGAACAGAGACACACTGCCTAGCTATTGTTTTGAAACACCTAAAATACATGGAGCAGAAATGGAAATGGACAAACTGAGGGCACAGGAAAAAGAGTTACTGTCAACTACATTATTTCATTTATCCTTTATTTCCTACTGAATGGAAATCATAAATATTGAATGAGGCATATTGACATTCAACATTATATAGCGAATATAAAGCAGCACTGTTTATGAAAAGCAACTGTACAAAGCAGTTTGAGTTGTACAGATTTCTCCCCAAGTTGCATGTTGATAGTAACCTTTTGGTGTAACAATGTAAATGCAAAAGCAGGAATTTGAGAGCCTGTTTTATGTTTACACGAAGAAGTAGCTGCGTTAGTCTAAGTGTGAATTCCAGAATACAGCTCACAGCAACAATTTAACCATGATCCCATTAATGTTTATCCTCCAATTTTACAAAGCTACATTATCTAAGTGTAATACTGTAGCCAAAGAGTTGTATAAACCAGGCAAAACTGTATTTAAGTAAAGCCAAAAGACCAGCTTCTGACACACAACATTCCCCAGCTACCCAGATAACCAAACTACATCAATACTAGCAGACATTCATTTTATACAGGCACTATTAATGACTATTATGCAATAGTGTTGAATTAATTACTCAGGCAATTATTTATTTTAAGACAGAACTTGTGATCCAGGATGTTTTCTTTAAAGAGAATCTGCATTTATTTTAAAGAAACCAATCTAAAAGCCTCTGATGAGAAACAGCATTCCACTTCGATACAATTCGGAATGGGATACAGGAGATTCAAACCAGAGCAAAATGTACAGCTTATGAAAACCATGAAGAATATTTGCTGCCAGTTGAAACATTTATTTTGAAATAAGTCATGTACAGTCCACTATGTTTATAAATTTTCATCATCCTCTTGGAGTAACCTATATTTTTAACTCCACTAATAGCATTTTTTCTGGCCTACAATTCAACAGTAGCCATATTAGGTGCTCTACAGGGCCCTATTTGCACATTTGTGTGTCAGCAGGGAACACTTAATTGTCTATCCACCCCAACATCTACCACCTCTTCATCACAAGTTTTTGTTTAGGTTCAGTTAGTATCCACTTGGCTTCATCTTTCAAGGCCAAGAACAAGACAGTAATATATAAAGGACCTCCAAAACTATGGTATGTTCTTTGAAGACACTTATATTAGTAATACATATTAAAAAAACCCATAGAAAAATTTAGTGCTTGAGCCACGTAGCTTCTGTAAAGATATCTGCAGTGCACAAGCAAGTAAGCACTACTACCATGAACAATCCAAACCCAGACAGTCTATCAGTAGTAGCAGTAATATATCTTCAGAGAGCTCTCTATGGCAATCCGTCAGCTTTGCTTAGATATGAAATTGCAATGTGGACACACCCGATAAGAAAGCGGTGAGTTTGTCTCTATTTAGAATGACTGTTTCTTCCCAAATTTTATTCTATTCTAAATAAAATTCTGTCCAATCCTCTAAAAAGAAATACTTTGTAACAGTGTTTCCCCAAACCCAAATACTTACACATGGGTCATCCTACATTAATTTGGGGGAGTGGGGGGGAGAGGGAGAAGACCTTTTACTTAAACCCAGCTCAAGCCTTATTACCTAAGTTGAGACAAGAGTATAAATCATTTTGCATGTCATATATCCAAAGCCTTTCTACAAAGATCGCCACCAGCCAGAAGAAAATGTAGATTTCCCCACTCCTTTTCTGACAGCCTTCCAAAGCACAGGAACATAAACCAAGATTTCATTTCAGATTAGCTATCAGTCACTAAGGGCAACTATTCCCCCATTTGCCCCTGCCAGCCCCACCATGTACTGACCTGCACCAGTGAACCCAACGTAAAAAAAGCTTCCATGTTCCTAATCTTTCAGACATATATCTTCAATTTTTTCCTTCATACTGTACAGGCATACTGTGAGCCCATTATGGTGGATCTGACCATAAACCCTCCTGGCTGATAAGGCTGGCTTCAAAGAATTACATTCAACATTTTGTTTTCCCATCATTTCTTTACCAATTTGCAGTTAGGCCAAGCCTTTCAAATATACATCACATGTCTGCATATATCAAAGGGAAGGTCATATCCTACATATGCAGATTTGAAATAACCTGAGTTAGTGTTTCCAGTTATTCATCTTAAGCTTATACACAATGGTTATATTCTGAGGAACTGGATATCTCCCAGAATACATTTTATTATTTTTATTATATTTTGAAGTTTTTCTTTAATTTACCTTCATTATGGGAAGAAGATCTTCTACTTTATGTACCTTTTCCAAAGCTTCTCGAACCTCTAATAGTCCTTTTGGATTATTAGCACTGGAAAAAAATTAAATATGGAATCGCAATAGTTGAACACATGTAGCATTTCTGGAAATCCATCTAGCTTTAACCTAATTAGCCATAGTGGAATAAGTTATTGAAAGTTATTTACTTATCTCTTTTCTGAAAATTAGTTCCTTCATACTTGGCCACATGCTCTCCTATTCTTCAAAAAGTAATTTCCTCCTATATCAGCTCAGCTTATTTTTTCAGCTTCAAGCCTCAACTTCAAACTCCAGGTTTATCTTACTCATTTGCTGTTGGCCACTCTAAAGCATTAAATAGTGTTTGCATGAGTGCATGTGGGCAGGGGGTTGTTGATGAGGAAAGATGGAAGAAGAATAGAGTTAATGTTAGAAATATTCTTCTCAAAATGTATGCATCTCTGTAGCCTCGAAGGTACGTAAATACTACAGATGCAGGCACAGCTGGACCATGAAGAAACCTATTGAACTAGTGCTCTAATGTTTATTAATTACTGTACCCAGATTTTAAGAACAAAATTATTTTAAAAATCACAGCACAAATTGCTCTGGTTTAAGGTCAAATGCTGCTGGCTCACTCTGAACAAACTTTCTCCCAATAGAGTATAGACTTCCCAGTTACTACAGAACCTAGGTATCTTCAGCAACTATCATAAATTTTCTAAAACTTAAATGTTTTCAACTGTTATAAGGATTTTCTGTGCTTTCATTTTTTTGATATTTAAGTAGCATAATGAGATTGAAAAACGGAACTCAATAATTAATAAAAGTTACCAGGCCAAAGAAAAATCAGGGGGTTTAAAGCTAAAAGAGTTTCTTAATTTTTAAAGTTATCAGAACACTGTTGCCACAAATGAGCCACAGGTGGGGAAGACATTTTACTCATAAAAAGTTGATCAAAGTTTGAAATAGATGACAACATCAATTTTCAGATTACCTTTAGTCACGTTCTTTCATTCAAGATTCTACAACTGTCTTCTGTTCCAGGACAAAGTCTACCAACCCATCTACGTAACAGGTAGTAAAGATTCTCTGCTCCTTTAAAACTACTTGTCAAACACCAGTTTCAATTAAAATTACCTTCCATATCCTCTTTTCTCTTTTTTCCTCACCCCTACTATTTAATAAATTAATCTCAATATTCAGAGAAACTGTACTCTATTCTACCAGGAGGAAACCCAACATCTTTAATAAATCATATTTTTAGAAAGAATTGAGATGCATTCATGCCAAAACTGTGGGTACAAATGCAACACCGTTATTAGTTTCTAGGTATACTGTAATTTACAACATTTTTTCCTATTAGTTTAAGTTTCTTTACATGGGAATGAATAGGATTTTGCATTTCCAATAGGAAATAAGACAATTATAAATACTAAGAAACTAGAACATACTAAAATTAAGAAAATATACCTCAGACTTTCTGAAATGAATATTATGTAAATTTCAAATCAGTATTACCAGGGAAGTGAAGCAGGGAAAAACATATATCAGTAATTTACCCGTGATAAACAAGGATCCTATCTTTGATAAAATGAAGAATTTTCTCAAAATATTCCAGGTACCGCATATTAATGACTTGTCCCCTACAAAGAAAATAAAAGGTTTTTTAAAGTCTTGGTTTTTAACCCAACATTCCAGGGCTAAGACACAAATATTACTCATTAATATTTGGCAGAATTATATCCACAGATGCTTTGTAAATTAAAGGAAAGAACTAGAGGTTTGTCTGATGTGGTGAATTGCCCATCCCCCATTTTGAATATAGATTCCATAGTGAACTTGAAAAAGCTCATGTATCATTAGTGGTGGTGTTCTCTGATAAACTACATTTCATGCATATTTCCCCATTTTTCAGTGTGCCCATGTCCAGTAAATCTTATCTATGTGATAATTACCAATTTGTACATGGATATAATCTTTCTTAGACAGTTATTTACACTTGTAGATATTGCAGAACTAGGAGAGAATTCCCAGTCTGCACATTGATTTGAGAACCAATGATCTCCAGTTTACATATTTGCCAATATATATGCTGATCTGCTCTGACAGTCCACATACATTTTTCCTCATTCACCTATGTTTCTCTATTGAAATAATTTTGCTTTGACTCCTAACAGTTACAAAAACATCAAAAGGGTGTTCTTTTTTCCATTGGACTACTAAGGAAAAAAATATACATTAAAAACTTGGTAAAAACCTGCTAGGATTATAACCACTCAGAGGAAAAATTACATACCATTATTGCATTTGTAGGAGTCCTTCCTCTTCTCCCAGTCTACAAAACAAGATTTTATAAAGCAAACGTTATCGCCCTCTGAGGAAGCAAAACCACTGTCAATCACAGGAAGATGTGTACACCTGGCTTTTTTTCCACTCTAAGTGATTTTTAGCAGCTTAAGTCCCTGTCTAATGTCTCACTCAACAGCCTCACACTTTAGTAGGCCTAGCCTCAGAATAATGGCAGAATCAGTCTTTAAAAACTGAACAGAATTAGAACACATATACGTATCTGCACATAGGAAAGGGAGGCAGGGAAAGCAGAAGGATGAAGACAAATCTATATACATAATTTGCCCTTGTTGTACGTCCCATCATTTTCCATCTGTATTAACAAAACATCTGTACAACAGGCAGAAGCGTGTCAGTATAAGGAACTGGATCTTTCTTTAGTGGCATCTTGGAAAATACATCCAAACCAGACCTATCATTCTGTAAGGCCATCTAGAAGCACTAGTACCAAGAAAAGACTTCTGGTGGGTGGTCAAAAGTGCTTTGTGTTTATACCCACTCTTTCTCCTTGTGTAATAAACACTACCACCAAGAATTCAAAAGTAGCAGTCTTCCAGAGAGTGTCTTCATCTTTTTTATAATAATATTCAGTATATCATTAATGTTTAGCTGATCCCTAATCCTTGTTTTGCCTATGAAAATAACATAAGCCTTCAAAAACATTTTCTCTATTTTAAATGAAACTTGGTAGCTTTGATCATTTAAGACAGAAAGAGATAAACCAAAGTCGCACTTGTCTATAGACCCACGAAGTAGTGACAGCCGATATACTTGCATCTTGAGAATGTTAAGATCTGGAAGTCTATCAAATATCGTGAAGTGCAAGATGTTTCTTATACACCTTTAACAAAAAGTCCCCAAATTGACTTAAAACAAACAAACAAAAAGTTTTTGTTTTCTGACACTCTCCAAACATTTTGCCACTCTGGAAAAGAATCTTTAATCCAGCAGCCACTGAATGCTAGTGCCTCCGTGCCAAGACTCATTTGACAGGAATCACTGAACAACAATGGACTTTAAATGCAAAGAATTCCGAGTAAAGAAAAAGATTAGGTTAACAGATACCTAATCCAAATATTTTTGCACACAGAAATTACTGGTGTACAATTTAGATCAAAGAAAACCTAGAGACAGCTTGAGCTCAGCATGACTGGATCTGTTACGAATACTAAAAGAACACCCAACTGCTATTGTTACACTTCTTATTTGACTGAATAACTTATATCTTTGCATATTTAATAATCATGAAGGCTGCCATTTGTCAACCTAAATAATCTACTGTTACACCTGGTTTTCACGTAGCCATGCTATAAAGAATTCAGCCTTAGTCATACAGTTATGAGAATAACTTTCAAATCGTAAGCCAAATATAAAGCAATGTATGTCTTCCTGAAAAACAGTCAAAAGACCATAAAGTGATCTCAATTATCAACAAAAAGGTGTTAGCTGTGTAGCCTATTAATATCTTCAATCAGCAGCCATTTTACAGTTGAGTAAAGCAAGAAGGAGATTATACAGATCTGTATAATCCATTAAGAGTAAATTGTCATTTAGAAATCATAATTGACTAGAACACGCTTCAAAAGTAAAATAAAATAAATAAAAAAAAACTATTAGCACTTAATATATTTCTTTCTTTTATCCTTCACCTCATGTGAAATCATTGGGAGTGAATCCAAAAGCAGAAACAAATCACTACGGAAAACTGACCAATGAAAGCAGCTATTACTTGGGATGCAGAATGATCAAACAAGTACGGGTTTCCAGAATCAAAAAGGATGCACTCATCATCCAGTACTAAAGTATGATCAACTCTTAAGGCAGTGGTATTTAGGCTGCTTCAAATCTATTGTTCCTTCCAAAAAAGTGCCAGATCAATAATTTTCAGAGCCACTACCTAGCTATCTAAAAAGTACAACCAAAATGCTGATGAGATCCCCAAAAGTCAAGGCTGAGCCAAAACCAAAAGGTTAGAATTAGATTCACTGTGGGCCTACCATTCTGAATGTTCATGAAGCTTACTTCAGATTTCTGTGAAATCACCACAACAGCTGGAACAGTAAATCATGAGTTTTGCTAGCATTCTCTGATGAGAGAAAAACAAGTAAAGTACTTTGGCCAGTGAAAAACAGAGTTGCTGACACAGAGATCCTGTACAGGGACACATCTCCCCAGATTAAATGTTCAATGTTATTTTCAGCATGGTAATCAAGTGTTGTTACATGAATGCCCTTCTGCCAGCAAAGATCACCTAGAAATTAAGCTTTTACTCTCCCATTTAAAATAAAAACAGGAAGAAACAGATGAAGTATGAAATGCATCCTTGTCTCAAAGTACAGATGGTTGCGGTTTCTGCCGCATCGTACGTGTGAGAAGAGAGAAATGCAGCAACAAAGATGGACAGAGCTTGGAGCCCAAATGTAACACTAGGCTTGAGGGAAGACAGAAGCCTGAGCTTGACTGTTCAAGAAGCAGCACATCCTGCAAAGCGACTACTGATCTGCATTGGAGTTTAACGCTACATTGTAACCACTCCCTAAAGTAAAGCCGAGGCTGCTACAGGGTTCATTCCAGAAACTGGAAAGAGCAGCGTGGACAAATTCTCATTAGCCTCTCTATGTGAACATTAGAATATCACTGGTTTTCTCTGCCTGAAATAATTCTTGAGAAGACTTTGTTTCCCTTATCCTCCTTTTTCCACACAGATTCTCAAAAAAGAAAGAAATAAATATAAAAGCAGAATGACAGATCAAAGATTCAATACTTCCCATGGCGGGGGGGGCAGGGAGGGAAATAAGATGAAACCTGGCTGCATATTTACTTACACAAACACACTCTGCTCCTGTGATTGACAGTGATGTTGCCACATTGAGTCTCTCACAATTCTACCACTTCATGGGAGGTAGCACTGTCATGACTACAATACTGAGTCTTGCAGCATGGGAGAAGATGGAACGTACAACAGTGGTTGAATCTTTTAAATTTTACCTTTGTTTGAAAGTGCAACTGTTACCTTTCACAGGTTACTTACTTTGTCATTTTTGCTTTACTTTGGCCTGCTTTGAAAACAACTAAAAGAACTATGTTTTTCCTCTCTATTGTAAACTGGTATTAAAGCTAATAGAACAGCATTGTTTCATTACTGCTGTCACTGTCTTTGAGAAGCAGCATTTGCAAAAATTACAACTGTGATGAACTTTTCCTTATATGTAAAAATTAGATCATTTGGGAATTAAAAACAGCACGTAAAAATATGCATCATCTGCATCCTAGTTAGATCTTGCTATAACTCAGTTGTACAATTGAAATTCAGGAAAAAGAGGAAATGTCATGAGGGAAAATTTGAGGTGCACAAACCCCAAATGTTCCATTAGAAAACATAAAATAAATATTAAAGCAAAATAATAAGGACATATACATTCAATACTGTAATATGCTGTTTCATGAACCGCCAGTAAGTTTGGGTACAATCCCTCAGTGTGTGGGGAAAGGCTGTTTGGTAAAACTCTCATACCTGATTAAGTTAATGTGATTATTGAAACCTCTGCTAAGGCTTCGAGCAGGCATTTGGTCCAACCAAAGCACAGGCTGGTCAGGGTCAGCTATCCTACAAAGACAAAGGACATTAATATTGGCACACGTTTCACTCCATGTAATATTTTTAATTGAGCTTTGTTCACACACAGAATAATTTTAGGGAAAAGCTAGAATTCAGAGATCACAAAAAAGGAACTTTTTATTGAAACGCATGTACGATTTTCATAAGAAAAAACCCAACTCATAAGCATTTTATGTTGCTGGGGTTTGAAACTGTTAGTTTTTGTTAGCCTAAGCTGCAAGGTATCCTATGGTCTTTCACAGCTTTGCCTCAACCAGAAAATGCTATTCCCAACTCTCTCCCTCTTTTAAAAAAGAAGAGAAATGGAGTATTTTCAGAAGTGTACTCCTTGTACCTAAACCATTCTTCTCTTATCAGAACACTTTCTAGTTACAGAGTGCTAGCAAGTGTTCGTTTTCTCCTCTGTGACTTCAGCGCTTTGGTTAACTGAAGTATGCATCATTATTACAACCAACATAAGGCTTGTTCTCTCTCTTCTTTTACCATTACCTTCGCCACTTCACAGCAATATCAAACATATCTCTCCACTGCATCAGTCTGGTTTTCCCATTCATCCGAACTTTTGAGTTTGCCCAAGTCCGCTGCACAGCTTGCATTACTTCTAGAGTGGCCAATCCCATTGCTGGCAGTGGGCGAGGAGGAGAGAGGGACAAACAACAACAGAAACAGAAAACCAATCAGAGCCAAACACTCGTTTTTGTACAGACAGGAAAACTGAAGCAGGAAAGCGATGTATTTACAGGAAAAGAATTGCCAACATCAATAAAATCTGGGAGATCATGATTTCTAGTCCCCAATCAGGTCAAGAAACTGCTGACATAATTATTATTTTCATTTTAAACTTTTTATCATTTGAAAGGAACAGAGTATAAAACTAATTTGCAGATAGCAAAGGTATAGCATTAAATTATCACCACATGGATTTTTTTTTTTCTTTCCACTGAAATTTACAGAGCATTTTCAGTATACCTCTATGTATTCTTTTATTTGGAAGAAATCCTGGTGTCTCATACTGCATCATGGAACCCAGATGATCAGCTACACATATGAGTTCTTGCACATCAGGCTTATAGCTTTCAAAATTCTGAAATAACACATCTCTTACAGAAGAGAAAAACATGCATCAGATATAACTTGGCAACAAAAGTCCTGAAAGTTGTAAAACACAGATTTGTTTGTCTGATAATCAATACCATTTGTGTGAGAAATACTTAAAAGCAGTGTAAACACCACTCATTCCTCCTCCTACCCCACTGAACATACACAGTACATGGCAGTTACACTCAATATCTCAAAGGAAATCCTGGTCTTACTGAATTCAATGGCAGATCTTATTACTGTCACAACCAGTATTTCACCTTCAGACTTGCTCATAATAAGTGACACTAAATGAAGTTCACAGATAATACATTATCCTTCAATGTTACACTCACCCTGAGGAACATTAACACTAAGAAAAGAGTATGTATAGAAACCAGAAGCCTTATTACGTAACTTCTCCCTTAATTCTGTAAAAGCTTCTTGTGCTAAAAAGGTAGATTCTATTCCATATACACAAAAGCCATACATTTTTAACTCAGCATTTTTTTTTTACATAAAGTGAATACATGAAAATATATCCAGAAACTAGTTTACAGCAGGAGAAACTGCTATCTTTCCTTTAGCTATATATTTTTGAAGCCTATTCTAATAAATCCCCTGCTTTGTTGACTGAAATCACCCTCCTTCTAAAATACTGGTTATCTAAATTACTCCAGAGAATATTTTTTCCCAGTGAAACCCAGCTGCAATTAGAACTCTATTAAGTATCTAGGAAATTACACCTATAACAAAACAAAAACTTAACACACAACAAGAAACTGTAATAAGGGTGCTACATAACGCTACACTGAGCATCTCAAACTTATCAACTCCTTAACATTAACTGCAAGAAAAAAAAACAGAATAGTTAATCAGTAAGGCCATAGAATATGAAACAACATTATGTGAATATTATTGATTATGTGAAGACAGAAGTGAAGAAAATCATCCTAAGTTTCATTCTTCCTCTTTTATGAGCTAAACCAACTCCAATCCCTATGATTTTGAAAAGGATTTATACACTCAGTGGAATTCCACCTTCACATAGTATTAAACATGCTGTTATAATGCCTTGGACCAGCACTTTAAAAAGTCAAACTGAAAAAATAATTTGGAGTAGGCTTTAAAAAAAAATTACTCACTTTATATGTGGCTGTAACCCTGGCTGTTCTTCATAATTTTCTATAAGAAAAGGAAGGTTTTTGGCCCAGTGGTCCTTGAAATTTCCAGGAAGATCTATATCAATATTATACTCTGTAAGAGGGGTATCCAAATGCGCATGCAAGTATCTAGAATACTCTGGAGGAAAGAAATAAAATTTAATACTGTTTGCATAATCAGCCTACTTATGTAATTACATAAAAACAAAAACCAGATTATATGTTTGTCAGTTATCCAACATGACTTCAATAAGTCATTACTCTTAGATAATTTAATTTTGCTATTAGCTAATTTCCAAGACAGAAATAGGTCTATTTCAACTAAGTATCACAACACTCTTTACCATTAGACAGAAACGTATATTTCATTTGTGGTCCTAGTTTTTAACTGTATGAACAAATAAGAATCAGTGTACTTTTTTTAAACAGACAGACTCAACAGTGCTCATGAGAATGCATGATGGTTTCTTTAAAATGGCCGTAACTACAAGCATGCTTGCACTTTTATGGTTCTCAAAGGATTTAAGTAAATAAAAAAAATTAAAACAATGCCAACTTACCTCGGAGGTATTTCACTTTCAGATATTCTGGGCTGGCCTTCTGACCTGGTAGTGGATCATTTAACATAACTTTAGTCTGAGCTTTTATGCCTTCATAAAACTGTCCCATTGCAACATGGCTGAGACCTTTCATGTACTGGCATACTTCATTGTATGGTTCTAGCTGTAGACATCTCTAGGAGATTAAAGGAACAAAGCATCCATAAAGCAAGAGAGAGAATGAGTATCTTCAAATAAACTAACCTGTTTGGTCAGAAGACCTGCATGAAAAGATTTACTGATTATTAAGATCCACTTCCATCACAATTTTCTTTCAAATGATGCTGAGCACTTAAACTGCTAGCAAATGTAAGAAAAAAATATTTTCAGCTTCATTAAGGGGGGGGGGAAGGAACTGCCAGTGCAAATGTGCTTTTGATCACACTTTAATTGTTATGAAAATAGATCACGTTTGCTCTAATGATATGAGCACTACAGAAGTTTCAACATTAGTTGAATGAAATTAGACAAAACATACTCCTGACAATATTAGTAACAAGTCATTTTTGGCTAGTTCGACATATATATTGTGCCGTTTCTTCCATCCATATCTTTGCTAGTTCTTGCATTAGTACACTTCATTATGTTAGTGAACTATTTACTATATGTTAAACACATAGCAAATTCATATTTATCATTCAAAATCAATGCTCTGATTGTTCTAGCAATTACACATCATTAGAAGAGCATCTTCTTCTTAGAAGTTGAAATATCTTTTCAATTACACCAGTATCTACAAATTGTGTTATAGAAGGTGAATACGTAATAATGCACATAAAGTGTTGTCCTTGGGATAAGCACACACTCATTCAGAAAGGGATGTAATTGTTTCCACATCTTATTTCATTCCTTGTTCTAAGGATATAGACATATGATTAACATATGCGTTTATTGTTCTGTCTACAAAATGAGGCCATTTAATCTCCACTAATGCCAATGGAGAGAGGCAAAATTTTGTTTACCTATGGAAACACACCCATTTTTACAAGCTCAATGAATCGCAACATATTCTGAGTTTTTCAAAACAAAGAAAATGCCTCAGAAAAATTAGATAAATATTGGAACTTTGTATGCTTATTTTAAGCTTAAAATTGCAAAGAAGACTACATTCCTTCTTCCGTCAGATGTGAAAAAAACTTTAGGTTTCAATCCAAACTAAAATATTAGCAAGAACACAATTACCAGTTTAAAAAAAAAAACAACAACAACAAAAAAAACACATTTCACCCAGAGCTTGGTTTTAGAAATTCATAAAACAGTTAGAGGAAGTATCTTAGTTTTAGCAAAATTCAATTTTTAATTAAAAACTGTAAGGTTTTATACATCTTTTAAGACAGACTTCACAAAAAAATAATTTTAGTTCAAATGCACATACACATTCAGAATGAAAGCCTTTGACATCTGTTCATTTTATTGCACCTGTTGAATACTAGTCCTTGTTAAAACATTTTAATTTTGTATTTACTTAGGGCCTGCTTACCTTAAAATTCTTTAGTGCTTCATCTAAGCTACCATGATGATAAAGCATCATTCCTTTGAGCTGTAATGTCTGAACATGATTTTGATTTAGGAGCAAAGCCTTCTGGAAGCTCTCTGTAGCAGCATCGAAGTTGCCAAGTTCTCTAGGCGATTCCACAAAGTGTAAAGTGAAGAATACAGAAGGCAACAGTGACAACAAAATTACTTGTTAGAAGTTGTTTTAACGCTTCCAAAGGGGATATCATTAAAGAGGAACACAGTATTAATGGAAAATTTCTTTAACAAAAGCAGTAATTCTGCAACTGTTCTTCAGTGGTAATAACAGAACAGCTGCACAGAGTTTTTCACTCCCAGAAATGCGTACTCCGAAATACAACCCCACAAGACCACAAATCTTCACAATCCCCAGCGGACATAAACCATAAAAACACATACCTACGGTATTTCTTCAGAAACTAAAAGAAACAAAACTTCCACAGAAAGCATTCTTGGAAAACACTATCTATGACAGGTCTTTTTAACTTATAAATATAAACACGTTTTTAAAAATATACTAACTACTTCAATGCTGAATAGAAGAAAGCATATGGTGTTTGAAAGCTGAAACTAACTAAAAACGTATTGACTGAAATTACTGCATGTGCAGGACAGCTTTTAGTAAAAATAGCCACAGAGAAACTATCATGAAAAAAATTAAGATAGAAATAGTACACAGTTTTTTTTATCCAGTACACTTTTAAGATCATGAAATTCTTTCCACATGAAATTATATTAGATGAAATTAATCCAAATAAGAGCAACGCTAGAAAAAACAAACAAGATTTACTAGTTTTAAATACATTTGCCGAAAAGAATTTTTAGACAGAACAGTGGTTAACCACAGCTCTTCAGTTTCAAATAAACGCGCAAACACCAAAGTCACTAGATTTGAAGCAGGAATTAATAGGTAAAATGCTATAACTCATGTTGTACAGAAGGACAAATCACTCAGAATTGTCTACTTCCACTATAAAAAGAATTCTTTAAAAGGTATTTTTAAGCATTTTATTTGAAACTTGACGCAGAAGAAAGCGTGAACTTAAAATACAAGATTTTAGAAAGAAAGAAGAATTTGACAGCTGAAGTTAACAGTGCCCTGGAGAAATGAGATTATTATTTCTGCCTGTTTTAAGACCTGAGTGTTCATGGGAAAGTAATTCAGACTTTTCATAGTTTGCCACTAGTTACAGTGTCCTCAGTTTTTAAACAATATTCAGTTCAACTTCAGGCCTTCTCTAACTGCTGAGCATTTAGAAGAGTCAACAGTAAGTGTGCTTTGTACATTAAGTTCTTTAAAAAAAAAAAAAAAAAAAAAAAAAAAAGAGGTAGATTTCTGTATATTCCTTCCCTTATTATTTCCAGAGGATCAAAGAACTTTTGGAGGCAGGGGACAGTGAGAGGGAATAAAAGCAACAAATTTAAGTGGATTAGGAATACTCTGGTTAAGTGACTTTTGCTTTGTAAAACAACAATGCACTTGAATGTGCTGGTTTTGGCTGGGATAGAGTTAATTTTCTTCATAGTAGCTGGTATGGGGCTATGTTTTGGATTTGTGCTGAAAACAGTGTTGATAATCCAGGGATGTTTTCGTTATTGCTGAGCAGTGCTTACTCAGAGTCAAGGCCTTTTCTGCTTCTCACCCCACCAGCGAGGAGGCTGGGGGTGCACAAGAAGTTGGGAGGGGACACAGCCGGGACAGCTGACCCCAGCTGACCAAAGGGATATTCCATACCATAGGATGTCATGCTCAGCATATAAAGCTGGGGGGAAGAAGAAGGAAGGGGGGGACGTTCAGAATTATGGCGTTTGTCTTCCCAAGTAACCATTACGCATGACGGAGCCCTGCTTTCCTGGAGATGGCTGAACACCTGCCTGCCGATGGGAAGTGGTGAATGAATTCCTTGTTTTGCTTTGCTTGCGTGCATGGCTTTTGCTTTACCTATTGAAACTGTCTTTATCTCAGCCCACGAGTTTTCTCACTTTTACCCTTCCGATTATCTCCCCCATCCCGACACGGGGGGAGTGAGCAAGCAGCTGTGTGGTGCTTAGTTGCCAGCTGGGGTTAAACCACAACAAGTACAAAATGAGACATTTTAAGACTTGCTTTTTTCCCTCCTTCAAAATAAAACTTCTTCAGATTAAGGTTTCTTGGGCACAGGGTAGAACAGCTGATCAACTAGAGAGGCAGTCCCACATCCAAATACAAAATAAAAAAGTTAAAGCATTTATTGGAAATGTAAGAAGGCAACTGCCCATCTTCCAGGCTAAATTACGGACTATTATTTAGCACCTTGAAAGTACTTACACATCACAATAACAAGTACCACAGAAAAATTCATGAGGAAATTAGTGATTCTACATTGAGTTCAGAATTTAGATACTGTGGTAAATAAGGCACAAGTCCACATAGCAAAAAATAACAAAAAAAATATTTAATTGACACTGCCTTCAGTGAATATTGCATGTTTTGTATGCTGAAGGAAGCATAAAGCCTGAAGAAAAAAAGCACATGATCATGTAATGCTTGCACACCAACCCTACCCAACTTAACCCTTGCTACACAAAAGCCATTTATGTTGCAGCAGCATCTATAGTGTAGATTAGTGCTTTCCAAAAATAAAAATGTAAAATTGAAAATAAAAAGCTGACAAGACACAGCAGGTTGGGAAAAGAACTACAATGGGCAGAGATATTCGGTTGCTGACTATTTTATGTTCTTGTCTTGTTATATACAAGCTATATGTACTTTTCTCCTTCATAATTATCTGCAGACCACCTTTAAAGTAATACATTTTATTCAACTATAAATTATTTTATCTTTAAAAGTGACTAGTTACCTTACTAAATAGAGATTGCTTTTTTAAGTATTTGAGTAATAGGTGAGAAACGACTTGTCTATATTAAAAATCCCCTAGACAGGAAATTAGCTAAATTCTCAGAACTGTAAATCTCTTTGGTGAGAGATTAATTGATATAGGATCTAGCAGTTCTATAAAATGATATGCACTATGCAATGAGTTTTTCATGAATATAAGTAGCACAATAATCTCAGACAGCAACTAATGAGCATATTAATCAACAGTTCATATTAAACATTTCCATCATTTAAAAATCATTTAGCATACCTAAAACACATCTTACTGAAATCTGCCATTTACCTAATCTTTGAGTCTTGGAGACTCAAAGAGCTACTGGAGACTGAATTAAAAATACAAAGCAAATCTAGAAATTATTTATATTGAACATATCCTGACATAGCCATACTGGCTGTAGAAGCTACCAAATACACATATGATTCCACAGAGTTTTGTAACAAACCTGTAAAACTTGAAGAGCGCATTTTAAAGAACAAAATCAGATAGAAAACAGACTTTAAAACTATTTCTGAATGAAATTACCTGTAGGCTTGTCCCAGACTTTTATATGCATCTATAAAGTCTGCTTTCTGCTTCAGAGCTTCTTTGAACGATTCAATGGCTTCCTACAGAAAGAGACCAACAGAAAAATTTGTCACTTACTGCATTCGTTTAATTTTAGCATCCTCAGTAGTTACTAGCCACAGATTTACAGTTATTTGTCAAAACCTTTGGAGGAACAAACAAGGCATGAATTTATTACAAAATTTATAGAATAATAATCATCATATAACAAATGAAATATTGCAACATTCTTTACAGTCATGACAGATTTAGCTGGAATTCCTTTGTCTAATATGCTATGGGAATGAGTGATTCTTTTAGCATTGTAATAGAATTCAGAGATTAAATCCCTTCAGAATTTGCTTTCAAAGCTGAGTCTGGTCCCTAAGGCAAAGCAGTCTCTCCTTACAGTCTTCCTTCTTCACTCATAATGCACCTCTTAATTTTTGCAGTCCAAAAGACTCCTTCAAATCTGTACTCCACCTTTCATTGTTTTATTGCATTCTATGTTAGTTGCACGCTTAGCAAACTTAAAACTCTCTTGAGGGATTACAGAATAAGTGATCATCTTCACACAATAGCATGTACTGCTGCTGTGAGGAATACAATGTAATAAAAATAAAATAGTTAAAAATAATTATATGCGTACATTCAAACAAATTCCTCTTCAAAGGATTTGATAAAGAACTCAAGTTTTTACACTGGACTGGCTATATAAATTGGCAAATGCAGTACCGAGACTTAGAATTAAGGATGGAATAATCAACTACTTCATATTATGAAGGAATGCCTGAAAAGTATCTTGAAGTCTATAGTGCAAGAAATTAAATGCTGTAAGAAAAGAATCATTAGTATCTTCAATTTAGAGATTCTTATTCAGAAAAACTATCAAATATATTCCAAGCACTACAACACACACAAAAATATCTACTGAACAAAATTATAAGATAATCACCTACCATTACTGATAGGCTCATGTCCTCTAGATAAGTTTTAAATCCAGGAAGATTATTCTCAAAAGCAATGATACAAAAGCAACAATCTCTTTTCACTCAAACACTCTGCCACCCTCACCCCAAATCTCAGTTTTCAGCAAGCCTGGTAAAACCTAACAGATGATGTGTATAGCCTTCCTTTAAGAGGCAGTCTGAACCTGACTTGAAGCTAAGGTATACCTGGGGATGAAAAGCCACTCAGTCACAATCTCTCAGAACTTGAATATTCAAGAGGGAAGACACTTCCTTTGAGAAAAGAAATTGGGGGGAAGGAGGTGGTGGTGCAGAAATGTATTGATCTGCATATCAGAAAGAAGAAAACATTGCTTCTATTTTGCAAATTGAGACATTATTTGTCCTTGTGAGTTATATTTCCACCATCACTTTCTAGGCTTTCTGCTGCCTACACCAAAAATCAGAAATTCAATCAGACTATAATTTGCAAGTAACTCATTTGACTGCAGTAAGATACAGACAGTAAGTTCAATGACAGCCTGAAGTTCTCACAGCATACACTGAGAGAGTGGGAAAAAATACCAGCTTGGGTACTAAGAAAATGGAGAAGTAGCCTGTTTGCTAAAAAAACCAACCAAACAAAAAAAAGGTGCAGTGATTGCCTATGAAAAATACTGGACTGAAACTCAGGAGTCCTGGGTTGTCTCCAGGTTCTGTCAGGATTTCTTCCTACAACCCTTAATGAATCCCAAGCTCTTAGCAGACGTTAAAAAAAAAAAAAAAGCTTCCACTCTGTTGGAATTTAGGAATCACATAGTTGCACCCTCACTTTCCAAACTGAGGATTTCACACAACTTGTCTAATACTCTCCCCTCAGAAAAACTGCAGCAGTATCTCTAAATACTTTAGAAGCAAGAAACAGGTGTAATATTACTACATCTAAAACATAGAGAAGTTTTGAGTCAGAAATGGTGAAACATCAAAAAAAGCATGGGAAGAACTTACTTCCCTGCTGATTTTAGAATCTGAGGGAGCAACTCTGTTCCCTCAATTTAGATATGAGCATTTCAGAATCAACATATAACTGAAATACACATGCACAGATGCAGGGCGCTCTATCAGCAGTTTCCTTGATTATCTTCTAGCTCATTCGAGGAAGAACTTAAAATTATTTTCCTCTTCATCCCTTTCCCCTTCACAAAACCTAGGGAGTTTCTATTTCATGGAAAGACATTTTAAATATAACCATACAGATATTAGCAGAGGTGCCAAATACAAACACCTTTCAAAGCACTCCATAAACACATCAGTTATTACTGATTTACCAAGAACCAGCAAGACCAGCAGTATTTACATGTCATACCATGAAGTATTACAGTCAGCAATGGCACCTTTTCATTTTGCTTGCACTCTTTTGCCTTAAAAAGTCTTCCTTATGGGAGAGAAAATACGTATATCAACACCTATGATATTTCTACTATTTTACAGAAGTAACTTCAAATAGTGTATTGTTCTATATGAAGTATTACTTAACATAACTTTACCTTCAAAAGTCCTCTGTGAAAAAAGGTTAAGCCTTTATAAAGCATAGCTATAGGCTGATTTTTGTTCAGTTCCAATGAGTGCTGAAAATCTTCATGGGCTGTTGCATAATCCTGTGATAAAGCAGATTTTAGACGACAGAGGAAACACCATACAAATAAAGAGGAATACATACTTTTATTTTCATAAAAGTAAACAACAGAATTTTGTTTAATAGATGAAGGCAGTCTCGGGGCTAAGCAGGAATGATTGTCAACTGCCAGTCAAAATATCAAAGAATAAGGAATGCACAATACAATTCCAACTTTTTTGGCAAGTGTTATATAAAATGTAGTAAAGTAAGTGGAAAAATAGCTGGAAACAGAGTGAAATCAGAATAATAAAGTGGGAAATCAGCTACTCAGTATTCACACAATCTTTGAAGATAAAGTTACTTGTTTTACATTAAAGCATAAGAACAACACACACAGATTACACAGCAAAACAGGATGTTAGCATTTTTGTAGGGTTTGTTTGTTTGTTGTGTGGTGGGTTTTTTTTTTTTTTTTTTAAGTATATAGGGCAGTTACTGCCTTGGCCATAACTGTTTTCCTTTTTAGACTTGCATTTAACAATAGTACTTAAATGCAGCTGTAGGTTATAAATCAAGTCAAATTCTTTATCCATACCCTACTCCTCAAACGCACAAAACAATCTGAGATGTGCATGAAAAGTACTTGCCCTCTGATTCTCTGCATTAAATAGATATGCAGATGAAATACTTGAAGAATACCTCTGAACTGTCAGAAAGTCAACTACAGGAAAATCAGGGCTTTTGTTGTTATTTTGTTTTTTAATTTAAATAGGAAAAAAGCTCTTGAACAAAAGTAACAACGGGCACAAACAACAAAATAATCAACAACATCCCCACAAACAAAACCAAACAGAATCCCCAAAATCCACTAACCTCAGATATGAAGTAAAGGGTACCTCTGTGCCTATAGAGACGTGCTGATGGTTGTAGCTGAATAGCTTTGGTGAGATCAGATAATGCTTCACTGATTCGTCCTAGTGGGGACAATATCTAAGAGTATAAAACAAAAACATAGTTTAGAGCAAATAGCCTGAATAGATTTGTTTTAGAAATATGAAGATTATTCTTTTTCATGTTCAGCTGTAACAGAGTAACTGTGTTTGCTAGAACAGGCTGGAAAGTTCTACTACAAATTTCAGTACTCATTGCTTTTAAACCCCTATCAAAGGGAAAATCTGAAAGCATTTTTCTCCAAAAAACTACCAGTGTACGTGAACATCACCAATAACATTTGCAGAAACCTAGTATTCCAAATAAAAACAAGTCAGCCAAAGCAAAATACTCTATTTCAAGTTATTTCAACACATTCAACTGAAAATGTAATTAAAGTATTCTCATAAACCTTTTTATTTGACAAAATATTCCCCCAATGGAAAATGGTCTATTTTCCAATTATTTGAATGTCTTTCACATTTTTAGATCAAAATTATTAAAAAAATATATTAACAAATCATTAAAAACATGAAAATTGTGAATTATAATTTCATATTATGGCAGTTATTATACAGTATGGTGACTTTAATAAATATTTATGCTTTTGATTTGTCTACAAAGCTGCTTCTTGAAATCCATTTTCTGTAATTTAATTGGCAAAACAAAACATGATTTTCAAAACGAAAAGTGTCTGTGTATCTGAATGATATTTAACTTATGCACAAATACAAAACCAAAACATTTGATTAAAAACTCATTCTTTACAAGTTTGGCATTTTACCAACTAGTCCTAACTCCTAACAATAAATTTACTAAGGTGACACTAAGTGCAAACAGTAAGGTTCAAGTGATATTTTGATTCATTATATTAAAAAAAAACAAATCCACACATGATCTTGCTATATAGTATGTCAAAAACTACTTAGACATAATATATGCTATTCTCTTAGCTATAGTAACTCCATATGGTGTATGTTTCATTTTAAAAATACACATTTCACAAATTACACGGTTTGAGAGCAAATACGTATATTTTAAAAGAAAGGAGGAATGTTCACAGGAAAACACAGATAAGAGCTTTAGTCATTAAACCAGTGAAGAAATACTTGAAAACACTGTGTTATTGCAACTTCTCCAAAAATCTGAAAAGAGACAAAAAATGCTCACTTCTGCTCGCTGTTCGAATACTTCAGGATGATCTGGTTCTAGACTAATCACCCTACTGAGCTCAAAGAGAGCAAGTTCAGCATTTTTCATATCCTGAAAAGGAGAAAATTAAACAAGGTAAACAACTGTGCATGCTTAGAGTAATATACTCTGAAGACTGAAGGACAACTAGATTGGCTAAGTTTCTGAAAGTGTATCAGTTTACATTAAAGCCCTTCACACTTCTGCTAATAACATTAAGATGCAGTATTCTACAAATACCTGAAAAAAAAAAACCCACCTATCTGCTATAAACAAGAAAAATAAAGTTTGCTTGTACACATCATCTTTGTGCTGTACCTCTGATAATTTATTAACCTTGGCAGCAAAGCTGGCTCAAGCTCTCACATGCACTCCAACACACATGCATACACTCCCACCCACCAGTGTTTTCATCAGTACTGTCTGTAACTTAATCCAAGTAGTACTGGTGAATGGGTTGATGCCATCAGCATCTTGCCTATCTAAATTTTTATATTGTCCTCAATAAACTGCAGGATGGAAGCAGTTACTTAATTGGAAAAAAAAAAATCCAAACTGGTTATATAGCAAGTTCTGTATTAGATTTCATTGATCTTTTTCTTCTTTTTCAAGGCAAAGAAATTTTGCGTGTGCTTAACATAATCTTTGTGTCTTGAAAGTGTTGCTCACAGAAACTTTTATGAAGTGAAGCTGTCTCAACATCTAGCCGAACCAAGAAAACACACTCATGCTGGTGTTAAAAACATGCAAATATGAAGGACTTCAAGCTCCTCTCAGCACCACTAAAGAATTAAATATTCTGCACAAAGGAAATTTTCAAGGAGTTATTCAACTATTCTTTCTTCTAGAATTCCAGCAACCATTCAATCACAATTCAACAGGCCACAAACTACAAGGACCATAGTCTACTTTTAAACTTATTTTTGCTCAAGAAATTGTTTGAAATTGCTGTAACTGTAAATAATTTAACTTTGAATTTTTTTGAACAAATTCAAGGTGGTATACGTATCAAGAGGTACAGGCAATCAAGAAGCAATATAAAGCCTACTAGACTGCAAGAGCTGACGATGTTTCCAAGTTGCAATAAAAGACTTTTTTGTTTCCAAATACAGACCAGATGTGGAGACAAATTCCATGGGACTTCATAAACCTGTCTCTCAGAGGCAAGATACCGCCTGTTATCTTATTAGGTAACTCTTTCAAGTGGCTGTGGCTCCCAGCCTTACTATCCACCACTCACAATTGTGCCTATGTTCTCCTTTGGCTCCCTTGCTTCATGCTGCTTTACTTCCACAGTCCCACAAAGCAAATGTACCCATGGCTTGAGCAGTATGATCCACTAGATCCCTCCATATTATGGAGCACCTACCAAGGGATGGACACATCATTATAGTAGGACAGCACAAAGACTTTGGGATGTACCTATCAAGTTCTAATCAGTCTAGCTCCTCCTGTTACATGCCTTCTTATAGTTTGGATTCAAATAATTCAGTCAGATATTAATTTAAATAATTAGGTACTCACATGTAGTCCTTTTTTTCCATACGCTATCCCTCGTCCATAAATTGCACTAACCAGCTCTGGTTCTTCCTGTTAAGATTAAAAATGAATGCAATAATCAATTGTGGTTTTTCTTTTTTAAAAAAGGTATCTTTCTTCAAAATGTATTTAATTCTTGCTGATCTTAAGTAGTAAGCAATGAACAATCACAGTTATCATGCAAAGAAATTGATTGTATTACAGTCCATAATTTCATATGCTCACAACTTCCAATTCAATTTACTGGAATTGTTCTGGAGTATTTGTCTGGAAAATGAGCTAAACAGAGTGCAGTTATAGTGTTTGTCAGTGACCACCTATCAGAAGCTATGTACACATTAGTATAGTCTGCTGTCCAAACTTCATTAATTGTAATGTTATTGGTAATTATATAACTTGTTTTGTCTAATGTCACCAAAGTGATAACAAATACAATTCAGCCATTCAAAGCTTGTTTTGTTTGTAATTTAAATTTAACATTTAAAATTAGGAAGCAGGAAATTGTGACATCCTGATGAAATTTGTATTCAGGCAGCAACTAAAACTAGAGCTATTCTGCCAAAATAGTTCTGCAAAATTCAAACAAACCTTCCTTGGGTTAGATTTAAGTCCCTGGCTTTCCAACTCAGGCACCTAAGTGGACATATCTTATATAGTGAATCTATATCTTGTTCAATGTTATTTACTCCAGCCATGGTTTCCCATCCAAATTTGAAGAACATCAGCAAAACCAGTTTTCTTGGCACAACAATGCCTATGCAGTCATTTTCCCTGAAAACCAGTCAGGAATTACGCATTTTCACACCTGCAACCAACACAGCTGTGCTACAAAAGTTTGTAGCATAGATCTGAACCCATTTAACTGGGACAACTGCCAAGAAACAAATTATTTCATTGACAAAACAACAGATAGGTGGCACACCAATGCTGGCAGCTTGCCACACTTGAGCTGATTCCAAGTGTATACTTGCCAATGTCAACTTCAGGTAACTTCCCTACTTTTAATACAGCAGCTAAGCAAGGCTGTTTTGTTCTGTTAAATGTTTTAATACTCACTTTATATGTATTTAAAATTGCCTTATGGAAGACAGAGTGAACAACCATAATCACTTTATAGCCTTTCAGGCATACAATAAGCATGATATTCATTTCAACTGAGATGTGTGCATTGCAAAGGTACTCTATTATATACATGCTTCTCACAATATCTTTCTACAGGCACTGTATCTTGCTTATCTTCACTTATATTAAGTTTCCTACTTAATAAAGACAAGTCCAGTGGGTTTTGAAGTAGGATTTCTCATTAGGGTTAAAAAAAAAAAAAAATCATTCCTCACATTAAAAACAAATCAGACAGAGATCACTAAACACCTAAAACAAACAAACAAAAAAACCCAACAAAAAACATTCTGGTCCTCTGATGAATTCCCTGGAATAACTCCATTAAACTGCCACACTTTCACTCAATTTAAGTACAAGCCATATGACATTTGAGTTAAAAAAAATACATGCTAGTATTTGCAGTATTACTTTCAGCTTGCATTTGTGTACTACAACCAGTTTAGATCAAAAAGCAGGTCCATGCTTCTGGTAGTCCCAGGTTCTTAGCCATAAAAATACAGTATTTTGAAATCAGCTTTAGTTGAAGCTTTTAAACTGCTGGGATTGGTTTTGTTTTAAAAGTGGCTACCTTCTACTTCATAGAAGAAGATTCTGAACTATTTACCTTGGTCAGAAAAAAAAAAAAGTCAAACTATTAATTACGCTTTACTTATATATTAAACTCATCAAATGCTTACCACTGAAGAAGGATAAACACAGCATACAAAATAATTTATCATCGTGAAAGCAATGCGTTACTTGCCACAAGCAATAGGTGATCTCTGTCAGGTTTTTTTTTGATGTTACTGGCAACATGCTAACTGTTGCCAAAAAAATCCACATTAAAATATCTCAGCCTACACATTAAGAGGGTGATTAAAGGAACTTCAATTTTGCACAGGTCAGGTCTCTGAAGATGCTTTATTTTTTGTCAAAGTGCCATAGAAAGTTTATTCCTACAGATGAGAAAAATGCTCACCAAATAACCAAGGTACTGAATCACCTTATTTTAAGAGTATGCTTATGTTTGGATGGAAAAAAATGAACAAATAGAATAATTACTCTCATAGAATAATTACTCTCATTTTAAAATGCTTAATTGAATCCTTGTTTTAGTAAAAGCCATATGTTGTAATGGATAATTTCATAAAGTGATTTTTTAGAGGTCCAAACAGAAAACTTACCTGCAGCATTGTTGAAAAATGTCGTATGGCTTCATCATGCAAGCCGTTGCCAATCAACACGTAAGCAATTGCTAACAAAACATTACAAATGTAAACAAGACAGCAAAAAAAGGTCTCATTTTTTTTTAATACATTTTACAATTTGGTTGTATTTAATATAAGTTCCTACATTGCACTGAAGATTTAAGTATTCAAATGATTTCTCAACTGCCACTGAAATGACTTCCCTCAACCATTACCTAGCATTCGTTAATTATTCAATTCATACTGTGCTCATCAGAATTGTTCTTGGGTTTTGTTGTTTGTTTGGGTTTTTTTCTCTCCTTTTTACAAGTTGTTCAGGAAAGGGTCCATGTTTGCTTCTAAAGTACTTAGGACCAGGAAAGGTACCATGATCCTATTTAGTAGCCCTAGATGCTTTCTCAATTGTAAGTGAGCCTGGCTAACACCGGCTAACTTTTTTTGATAATTCCATTAGATAACCCCTGATTGTACTTGTTCGTACACATTTTGCTAAACTTTACAGGCTCACAATAAGTTTTTCCTTCATTTGAATTATCTAGAAAAACCTCAGCTGATTCCATTATTTATAAAAATGAGACTGAAAAACTACAGAATCTTTACCCATGTCAAAATTCTGAAAAGCTTTTAAGTTCTTGCATATCCCCCCGCTTTGGAGTAGAAGCCAAGTGTTTGAAAAAGAAACAGACCTCCGTTTTAGAAACATGTTCCTGCAATCTCCACAAGATATAAAAATACAGTCAAGTCAGAAGACTGGAAAGCTGTGGTTGTGCTTGCATGACTGAAGTTCAGTTCTGACAGCTGAGTATCTCAAGATTGTTTCATTTTGCATGTTTTCATCTCTCACAGTTCTTAACTCTGGACTAAGCTCTGTCCACACTGCCCACAAAAAACAAGTATCTTGCAGACCAGAGCTATGAAAGTTAAACTACAACTTTTCTCCAGGCAGTTCACACGAATGGCTGACAGTGGAACTAAGAGTGGGAATTCACCTTTCCCCGTACTTCTAATGGGTTTTAGCAGTCATCCAAACAGAACGGAAGAGGCACCTACCAGCTAAATTATTTACTCAAACACGAGAAGAGACAAATAAGCCAGTTAGAACAAAGGTATTTTTAATAGGACACAGACACTTATCTTTCATGCAGGCAGAGCCATATTGTTTTGGCATTGTTGCTACGCACTGTTCATTAAAGGAGGAAAAAAGTTAAATGAAAGAGAAATAAGAAATGTATTTAATCCAGAGCTTGCCTCATTCTTGGAGCATTTCTATTATGCAGAAGGAAGTATTTGTGTGTAATATAAGCTTTTTCCTCAATACATAAAAAGTTTCTCTTGGTACAGATACATAGCATTGCCAAAAAAGGAAAGAAAACTGGCAGAGTGAAGGACAGGTTGAAGAGCTCTTGAATTTTCCTCATTTCATTCTCCTCATTTCATTCTCCTCCAAGACTACACAGTTCTTAGTATCATCTTTACAGTTCCAATCGGAGAACACAGAACAGTTGGCACGTAAAATAAAATCAACTCAACCATGCCAGTATTAAGGAAAAAAGTGGAGAAAGCAAGATAATGAAGACTCATTGTCTTGCTGATGTTGAGTTTATTTTGTTTATCCAAGACTCTTGACAAAACACAGCAGGCCGTAGACTATGTTTGTAAAACTATGCCAAGTGATTGGCAGCTAGTAGTTGATACAGTATCAGCTTCTTTTAAAATTTTATCTCTTAATCTTTTCATCTTTAATTAAATACTACAAAAATACAAGTAAGTACTTTATTATGAAAAATCAAAGGGTTAACAATGGTCCATTAATCCAAGTATTTGGGTACCAACATTGCTTCAGAATGCCCCATACATTTCACGCTGCTTTTCCTCAGAACAGTTAAAAGTAACACGCACACACAAGAAGGACCCAGGCTCCTCACACCATGACATACTTGAAATAAAGGGGGTAGGTAGGTGCCAGCCTACAGGCCAAACATGCGGATAGGGACCTTCTGGCATAGTCTTCCAAGTCTACAGAGCAGATACTAAAAGCATCAACTATTTTCTGCTGGATGGAAGTTCGGTATTCCCTGCAGGATTCTATGAACATAGTTAGGTATGCTAGGAATATGAAAAAAGATTAAGCTCCCAAATTTTCCTGGATAAATCCATGAAGGCAGAAGTTATGTCAACAAAAAACTACTCAATTGTTTTAATTTCGTTAGACAACTTATAAGTAAAGTCTCCCTTTGCTTTTATATAAAAGACAGTCTGCTGCCTTCCTTGACATACAACGTTAACAATCTCTTTGCTGCTTCATAGCACCTCTGCTTCCTATAGAGGATACCAGTTTGGAGAAGCAGTGCAAGTAACTCCTTCCTCAAGTCCTTTGAGAAAAGTATTTCCTGTTGCTTTACTTGAAATGCCTCCATTTTCTGCACTGAGTGTGCTCTGAAAAAAACATCAAGTAGCAGCCTGTATAAGGACATAATTCAGAAAGCCTTCCTGCTGCCTATAAGCATTGATGGGAAGAGTGTGTAGAGACGGGAAGACAGATCCAAAATCTGTGCTTGATAGAAAGCACATTCCATTGGTAAAATTTTCTGGATGTTTCAATAGTTTTATTCATCAATAATGACAGAAAAAGGGAAGCAGGAAGTAGCTGAGACTGTTTAACAGGATTTAATCAAAATGCTTTTTGAAAACCTGCTTAAGCAGACATGGTGAAGAATTCTAGTGAGCAAAGAAGAAAAGATTTTTAGGAAGAGAAATACATATTTTCTTTGTATGACCAGAGAAAACTCGTTGTATTTTCAGGCTTATTAGGATCACTTTAAAATTAATGCATCACTAAGGAATCATCAGTTTAGTTTCAAAACATTCAGTGCTAATAATTAGCACGTAATTCACCTGCACAAACCTTATATAAGGCATCTTACCCAATTCTTCATTTGTGTTGTCATTATCAGTAGCAAATGGAAATCGTTTTTGCTCTGCAAGCAACTTCGCTTGACTCTGTAAAACATCATGTTTTTTAAGTGTTCAGCAAACAACAGTAAAGAATTTAATAGAAAACCCGTGTCTTAAATCCTTAAGAGAATGCCTTAAATCAAAAAGTTAAGACTAATGTGATTGCTTTAAGGTAACTGAAATCAAATTCATTTCTAGTCTTCCACAGGGAGAAAAATTGCTCTTCAGTCAGATGCTGCTGTTACCCTCTCTAACATAAGGCTAACCAAACCCTTCAGATGAAAGGAGGATGTCAGCATTTTACCAGTGGCTGATGTTTCTATATTACATCTGCTTAATATGAAGTTTTGGAAGTCTTTCTAAGACACATGCCACTTCATAGGAAAGTTTATACTCTTTACCCCATTAATTAATCCTTTGTCTCCTGCAAAGGGAAGGGTACTACAGAAGAGTAAAACACTGAAAATGAAACACCGAAAAGAATATCGCTCCAGCAATAAAGACAAGTTTAACTTAACAGTGCCATACTAAAGTAAAAAGGCTGTCCTTTTAACAATAACTATCTATCAGTTATAGACTTTGTTCAGCCAATTGTAGCCTCAGCTAAGATTCCTGCTCCCCAAATAATGCACCTACAGACACCAATGCTGCCTAAGACAACCCCTCAGAAACATAGAAATACTCTACTCTGTTCATTTTCACAAGTATTTTCCATAGACAGCTGTAAGCCTACCAGAGCCATTTATGCTAGAAAAATACAAAATGCTTATTTAATTAATAGGCCTTTCAAACTGTTTTAGGAAGCAAGAAGGGGACAAAATAACTTTTCTCACTGCTCAGTTCTCTTCTTTTGCTTCAGCTAAACAGCACATATACACATCTTTAACTTCAGAGAAGATAGTTAAACACCTTAAACTTCAGGGAACATATTTAACTCATTTCCTCTACTGAGAGGACTGCACTTTGTCGTCCTCCTCCCTTCCACTTTTTTTGGCTTGTTCAAT
The DNA here is from genome assembly GCF_018139145.2 of Gymnogyps californianus. Taxonomy (NCBI): domain Eukaryota; kingdom Metazoa; phylum Chordata; class Aves; order Accipitriformes; family Cathartidae; genus Gymnogyps; species Gymnogyps californianus. Next base: position 46,967,211 of record NC_059473.1, read on the forward strand.
CAAAAGTAGCCTTGTTACTTGTGTCCATGGCACAGACATTTCAATGACCTACAAAGCGCAAAAGTAACTGGCCAAATCCCACTGCACACTTTATGCTCTGTTCATCTAATAATCTTAGGAATGAGAAGAAAGTTGGTCTGCTCTAAAAACTTGAGTACTTTGGAGGGTATGAACGATTAGCAAATTGGATTTTACAAACCTTGTTTTTACTGAAATTAGAGATCATGTATGAGCTCTACATTACACTATGATGTTTTGAGAATTATTACTCCACCTACTGCTGCACCTACAGTAACAGAATGGAAAAGTTATTCTCCTCATAGAAAACAGTCATTAAAAAACAGCAAAAGAATGAGCAGGGTTCAACAGGTATACCAATCAGAAAACTAAATCTACGTTGCAGACCATATATATTTACAAATCACACACCTCCAAACACAACCTTTTTATATCATCAGTGGCCTTCAGGTAATTTCCAGAAAACTTACTTCAGAAAGTGATCTTCAATATTTAACTCTGTAAAACATTATTCTTCTATCATTGTCTTAACATTAGAAAAAAATCATTTTTACTAAAATACAACCTCTTCCTTGGTGGATTTACAAAAAAGGTCTACACTTCTTTGTCCGCAGACAAAAGATAAGATATAGCAAGATTCCATGCTGGGTATTGGAAAATAAGCTATAATCAAAAGAATCAGGCATTACATTAATATCCTATGAATTACAGAGCTGCATTTCACACTCAGCAAGAGAAGTACTACACAGTTTCCCCTGCCCTCATCTACCTCGTCTGTTTTGTTATCATAGAATAACAGAATAGTGTTTGGTTCTTGGGGTGGGGGAGGAAGGGGATTCATACTTCTTCAACAAATTCTGAATCCAGTTATAGGTTAGACATCCTGCAGCTCTACGTGCAAAAATTGCGAGTCATTCTGCCTTCAAGAAATGGGAGAAGAATTTTCATCACAGCACCAGCTCCCGACAGGTTGAACTGTTGCTCTCTTCAAAACAATTTTTTTTTTTTGAAACAGGGAAATTTCTTACAAACTAATATACATTTCACTGCCTTAGAAAGAATTGCTGGTACTTCTAGACTAGACAGAAGATCTGACCAATATCTGATGAAGTAATGTCTAAGGAGAATATTCAAGTTAAATAATTGGCTTGGTGGATTTGCAGTAGAGTAGTTTTATTTCCAAATGCCACCTTTGGAGATGTTGCTTCAAATTAGAATATTGTTTCCATGCTCCCCCATAGCCAATATTTTCTACAAATTTGCCAAGGCTTCTTCGTATATTCACATGTGAATTACTTGAAGATTTTCAGTATCTGTGACTCTACTGGACTGAAGAAGTAACATCAAACCTGCATTCGGATATAGACTGAAGATTGTATTTGTTCAAGATCAATAGGTTAACAGTACTGTTGCAAGAAAACCCAAATTCCAAAACAATCCTCTTGAAGTCTCTCTACCAAGAGATACTCTTCTTTTGTTAGAATATTCTCCACATACCATGTCTGCATTACATTCAGTGAAATATGGTCTGAAGCCTCTATCATCTGTGCACAACATTATTTCTGTAGAAATTGCAAGCTATCACTCCTACTCTTACATGCATTTTGTGGTAAACCTCCTCAGGTAGTTAATCTGGATAAAAACTAATACACCTTTCTCTTTTTCAGCCATAGCCCCTGCACCTCTAAAAATAAAAAATTAATTGGTAGACTAATCCAGGTGAATGTTAGCCTTCAGTGGAAACATCAGCTTCAATTAGTTGAAACTTCTGACAGCCCTAGAGACTCATGACGGAGTACTACGAAATCATACTTTCATGAGCAACTTGAGTTCATTCATACTTAAGCCTTTTGAGGACCTATGACTACTGATTAATAGATTCTGTTTGTAGTTACTTGCCTGAACTTCATTCTAACTGGTTATGCAGCTAAAGTGACCTGCGACTTCAACAATCTATCAAAAATTGCTTTGTACTTTATATTCTTGATAGCATACCAGAATTTTTTCTGTGTTGAGAGAAAGCACAGATTCACAAGATGAAGACCCTCCTATGTCACAATCCGATTCATGGAAGTGCAAAAATGATGAATCTGGGGGAAGAAGAGAGAAAATACCTTTAGGAACTCAAAGAGTTAGATGTATGTTCTGTTATCACATCTCACATTTCCTCATGTTCATCTGAGCAGCTTCCCCATTGGGCACTCCACAGGGCAGAACTTTCATTAAGTGCTTTCTGCCCACAGCCCCTACATCCACACAGCCAGGGAAGCAATAGTTGACATCACTGCTTTTATATAATTCGTTCTATCACTACTTCTGCTTATGCTTTTGGCTAAAAATACATGGGGGGGGAAAAAAAAGGTGCTAAAAAAAAGGAGGGTGGGATAAAAAGGGAGTAAGCTGGAAGCAAATAAGAAAAGTTTGGGGTAGACATGTCCCCATTTGGCATTATGATTCCATTCTGTAGCCCAAGAAATTAAAGACAAAATTATCATTCCAATCCCAGAGAGGAAAATAAATGGAATGGACCATACAAAGTTAGGGAAAAAGCTGCTGCTGGAAGTCCAGGAAACAGAGGTAGAAAGACTGTAAAAGGCAGACAGAATAGTAAACCATAATTGACTGAACATATATAAAGGTCCTCACAGGTATATTAGTAAGAAGGCCATTACAAAAAGTATGAGATGGATTAAAGTCTATGAATAGTCAAACACAGCTTGTTGACATAGCAGAGAAAAAGTTTAACACAGGAAATAAATAAACAAGTAACAACAATAATCAACAAAACACCCCAGACTGATAGACTATAGAAGTCACTACTTCACCTACATGGTGCTTTAACTGCTATCCCAATGGACCTGTTAGCTTTTAAAATCTTCAGATCTTAAAGCTTCTACTAACTTGAAATACTTCAAGAGTAAACAAGAAAAAGCAAGTAAACAGTATTATCTCTTTCATTCCATGTCACAAATACCAAATTTTATCATCTCCCCTAACGTTTGTAAATATAAGCTTGATGCTAAGTTTGAAAGGCTGGGGGGCAGCGTGTGTTTCTAATTCACTTTTACAGGCAGTGCCATTCTTATATTTTGATTACATAAGGGTTGCAGTTAGTTAACTCCCCATTTCTCACAAGTACAGTACTAAAAGAGAAAAAGAAACAGTCGTCTTATAAAGAGAAGTCAAAATAGCATCTAAAATCATTCCCTGTAAATAGAAACTTGGAACTATGTTAAGCCATAAACAATAACTGGCAGGAGAAGTTTTACAACAGAAGCAAGAGTAGTGAAAAGCAGAAGGTCAAAGTTTAAAGTCAGAAAGTCCTGTAAGAACAGTGGCTCACCACCCACAGTTTCCAGAAAAAGCGTGGCCAGTAAGAGGTTTCAACACTGCCCTTTGTTCTTCACGTTGGCCAAACCCTCCTGTGCTATGGTAGCATTATTAACACATTACTTGTTCTGTGCTGGTGCTCATAAGTGACAGTTAAGAGGCATCGCTGTGGACTCACTGAGTAATTTTTGCTTCACAAACCAAAACAAAGATGTACAGGCACGGCCTACCTCCAGAATAATTTTCTGCATAACAGCAAGAATTTAGTGAAGGAATTTTTTAATAAGGTGGCAGGGAATAAGAACAGCCTATCTGTTACAAGCTATAGGGGGGAAAGGACTCTTCAAGTCTTGCAGTTCTTGGGGCAACAAACTGCTTTACTCATAGGGAAGAATGGATCTGCCTTTGTCTGCAAGTTAGATACAGTCAAACCTGTACCACACTGCCTCAGTAACAACTTTATGAAAAAGTAGAAACACCAACCAGAGAAATTACCCTGGACCTTGTAGTAGGCTACAAGAGAAACTATTTGAGATAAAGATTCCCAGCTCCTGGGAAAGTTGTACTAAAACAAAGACTGAGAGCTTAAGGGAATTTTTCAACTGGCAATTTATTTAGCCACAGGATTTAGATAGCAAGGAGTGAACTGGTATACAGCTATTTCAGGGTAAGTATGGTGTTCTGTAATTAAGGGCTATCTTATTATCAGTGTGTGCTAAGTACCCGAGGTACCTGATGATTTAAGCAGAATTCCTTATATCAATCTGAGTTACACTGGTCTCTTTAAAACAACATCCACTATTAAATCAAAATCTAATCTTCCAAATACACCTCTGAAGGAGTATCCTGAGTCAATCATTCATGTCCTAGTAACAGAAGAGATGTAATCAAATGCTTTATCATTTATTAACCTGTATGGTATACAGATTTTATCTCAACACTAGGCGAAGGTCTTTTTGGTTTTATGCTTAAGCTTGAATGATTTGGAGCAATGGTCACCTGAGATAAACAGTAAATCAGATCGTGAAAGTTATGTACTATGGCTCTCAGCCACTGTAGCCACCCCCCCCCCCCCAAAAAAAAAGCAGCTGATGTAAAATACCTACTTAACACAGCTGATACAGATAAAAACTAACCAAAGAACTTTAAGCTGTGATAACAAAAGCACACATACAGAGGGAAAAAAGCACAGATGTAGGAAACTCATAACAAGGTATTTCTAGAAAGTTTGTAATTTTGAGTGGATTACACTAGCTGTACACGGTCCCCTTAGGGACCACAGCAATTGTTCATATGAGCGCAGACTTCATGAAATAAGGGAAAAAAAAAATAAAACCCTGCAGACAGCCAAGCAGTCATGACACATCACTTGTTATTCTCATATAAATAATTGAGTGTCTATATTGCATTGAATTGAGAAAACCTTTTTCTTCATCTGCATTACACATACATTGTGATTCAGACTGGCATTTTTGTATAGCACATTCACACTATGCTCATGATCAAAGATCATGACAGATTACTTAAGTCACATGATCCTGATGAAACAGATATTTAAGCACATAAAAATAGTTTTAACTGTGCCTGTATTACAAGCCACCAATTAACTTGAAAAAGACCAGAAGATCTGCTACCTGAACTTAGCACTCATAAAGAAAAGCATCCAGTTCACCAGCAAAATATATATAACTGTAGCTGAAAATAAATCAAGCCATATTCAACTCAATAACATGAGCACAAGGTGTTCGCATGTCTGTGTACTACTGAGTGCAGGGATTAAAAAGCACGCAGAGTCCAGCAGCTAGACTTGGCAGGTTGGCGAGTGGGACAAGAACCCTCCTGCGTGCTACCATAGGCCCTACGCTTTACCCGTTCAAAGGGTGAGAGCTTTTCCTCCGCTCCGTGCCACAGCGGTAGTCTCTGCTCCGCACTACACAACGGCACAACGCCACTCGGGGGGGGGCGGCTTACACAGAAGATGCCTCAGTATGAGTCAGCTGAACAGCAGCAACGCGTACAGCCGAGCCGCCCGTCTTCCCGCCGCCGGGACCCCGGGCCGGCGTCGCCTCGGCCGCCCGCCGCGCCTCAGTGGGACGCGAGGCCCGGCCGCGCTTTCCTCTTCTGCTCCCGCCGCCCTCCGCAGGCGCGAGGGGAGTGGAGAGGAGGTGGCGCCCACCCCGGCGCGCCCCCGCCACCACCCCCTGTCTCAGGGCTCCGTAGGGCCGGCCGGGCTCCGCGGTGCCACTGGGCTAACGGCCTCCCCGCCCCGGGGCTGGGGGCGGTCACCACGGCAACGCCCCCCGACTCACCGCACTCGGCCGAGTACTGGTCTGCCCACTCCCCCGCCGAGGCGCAGCCCCGCGCCAGGCCCTGGCGCTGCCGGTGCAGCTCCTGCTTTAGCAGGGACAAGGCCGGGTACTGCTCGGTCAAGGCCAGCGCGGCCCGGGCCAGGGCCAGTACGGCCAGCGGCACCCACAGCCCCCTCACGGCCCCGCAGCCGCCGGCAGGTGCCATCTTCCCACAGCGCATGCGCACCGCTTCCGCCTCGGCCGGGGACAGAAGGCACCCCCCCCCCCGCCACGGGACCGGCAGGGAGGAGGGCGCCGCCGAGCTGCACCCTGGGACATGCAGTTCCGCGCCGGCGCGGCCTGGCTGACTGCGGCAGCAGAAAACCACAACTCCCGGAATGCACCGCGGCGCGCGTCCGGCCCGGCTCCACCCCCGAACGCGGAAGCGAGGCGGTTTGAAGCGCTGACAGGCCGGGGCGTGCTCTCGCGTGCCATGGCGGCGCTTGGCGCCTACCGCTGCATCGAGTGCAGCAGGGAGGCGGCGGAGCTGTACAGGGACTACCAGCGCGGCGTGCTCCGTATCTCCATCTGCGTGAGTCGGGGCGGCGGCGGCGGCCGGGCAGTGGGCGAGGGAGGCCGGAGGAGAGGGGAGGGGTGCACGTGGGAGGTGCCGACGTCAGCAGGCGGCGGCGGCGCGCGGCACGTGGTGGCGTGCCCGCCCGCACGCGGGCGCCTCGGTCCCGCGTGGCCGGCTCGCCGCGCCCCTTGGCACGCCCGGCGCGGCGGAAGCTCCCCCTGCTGCCGGGCTCGGGCCCCGGCCCCCGGGGCGCCTTGCTTCGCGGCGCGGGCCGTTTTCCCTGGATCCGGGTGTAGGTTTGCCGTTTGCCGTGCTTCCCGCCGCCATCTCCTCCGGTTCCTCGAGGGCACCTGCGTGGTAGCGCTGTCCCGAGTTGGGCTGTGCGCTCCTGTGCAGGGCGCTGCGGCGGGCCTGTTGCTGTGCTCCGTGGCTTCTCCTCGCTGACAGGCAGATCTGAGTGCGGCTCCGCGGTCAGACAGCTTCAGTGCCGTTGGGGAAAGAGTTGGACCTCAGTGTCAGGCTTTGGCTGATGATGATTCAGTGTACGTGCGAGGACTTACCCTGCTACGGTAGTTGTACTTTCCGAAATGGCATTGCTCTCCCTTCCCACTCTGCCTCCCACAGTGTTCTTTTTTTTCTCATAGTGTTTTCATAATGTTAAAACAACTTTCTTCTCTTTTAGTGTCTCCTACGTTTTCTTGGAGATTTTGATGTCGCAGCAAAAAAAAATTTACCTTCTTAAGCAGTATTTTCAACTATTTCTAAATTACTGTTTTCAATTTTTGATAGGGTTTATGTAGACTTGTCTCCAGTGGTTAGTTTTGACTTTTTTTTTTTTTTTGGTAGTGTGTCAAAAAATTTGGATGGCTTAGCACCCTGTATTTCAGTGTGGGGAAAAAAAAAATTTTGAAATGGTAGGATCTGCAAATAGATCTTGACTAAGCCTTTGCTTTGTGTCTGTGATGATTGTGTTTCACAACATCCTGTCTGCTCCTTATAAAATTGGGTAACCTCGTGCTTGAACAAATTGTTGAATATTTTGTATTTTGTAAGGAATTAGTTGTGTATCATTTAAACTTCCTTTGTGGTTGTTTCCCCCTGTTTTATAGCCCTTGGCATTTTGAGAATGCTGATAGAAGATGGGTTAATTTACTAACCATGAAGCTATAAATGTAACAGATGACCAGAAAGCTTTGTATGAAACCTGTGCTGAATTCCTTTACGACTTTATAACTTTGAGTCATTCAAGCATTTCTTAGGTCAAAAATAGAGATCGTAGGCAACCAGATCATAGACGTCTGTGGCCAGTTTATATTTGGGGAAATAGTGGTTAGCTCAGGCTGAAAGATGTACATGTTAGATCTCAGCTTCTGTTATCAACAAGAGGCTGTGAAAACAAGATATGTACAAATTACTGATGATAGTGGAAAGAGCGGATTCACATCCTTCTCTTTTCCCAGCCCAGCAGTCAGTTAAAATGGCTTGTTGCTGTAGAGCATAAACCAGCTGAAAATGTACACAAAAATCTCTGCAGACATTTGAAAAACTGGAGAGAGCACCAGTTTTCTTAGGTGAAAGACAAACAAAGTAATAGAGATTGATTTCTGCTGGCTTTAGACATGCACACTGCAAGGAAAAATTGACTTTTAGTTGCTTTGTTGTGTTAGTATAATGTATCATGTTTAGTAGTGGATATGAACTACATCACATCATCGGTAGTCAAATCATGTAGTCAAAATTCATTATTGGTACATGATAAAAATGTAAATGGTTTTCTTTGGAGCTCTTTCATGTGGAGCTTCAAACTGGTCTTTGAAATCAAAGACAAGCTGGATACAAAAGGACAAGTGTAAAGCTTATGCCTGCAGCCATATCACATAAGATTTAGCACATCTTGTAAACTCAGGTCATCAATTATGGTTATTAATTTGGCTATGATAATCTCTAAGGCAAACTGGGAGCCAGTAGATGGCACTCGTTCCTCTTAGCATTTAACCATTTGAGGACCGAAGATCCTGGTCTTCCGGAGCTGTCGCATCCCATGTAGAATCAAAGACTTAAGTCCCAGTTGCTGTGTTCATCACAAATGCCAAACTCTTACAAAAAGAGTGAAGAACAGAGTAAAAGAAAGAGCAAAGAATCACATGTTCCTAGCAAACTGGAATTCTGTCTACCTTTCTTCATGAAACTCTAGATCGGTACGATTTTTCACTTACTCCTACCAGTCTGTTTCCTCTGTCTATGTTGTGTGTTATCATGGTTCAGTTTCAGTCTTAGTCCTAGTTGCTCTTATGTGACGTGTGTCATATCATCTCTAAGCCTTTCTCTCCATTTCTGGCCACCCAGGAAGTGCCCAGAGTAGGTGCGGTCCACATGAGGAACAGGCAATACGAAGCACATTAGTAAGAAGCACGTTGGATCATGATTAATAAAGTGGAGATGAGAATGTTAGAAGATTGCCAAGATCAAAAGATTCCTTCAATTGAACGGGTCTGAATTCAACTTTATTTGCGTATTGCAGGAAAGCACTGCTGTTGTCTCCAGCTACCAAGACCTTATGGTTTCTAATAGGGCGATTCTTGTTGTACTTTTTCCTCTTAATCTGGAAGGATAGTTTTGTCACTGCACTAACCCTTTGCAGGCGTTCTACTCCATGCAGGCAATGCTGTGCTCTGGCCAGAGATCTGAAAAGTTGGTCAGCATCATGCTACTGACAACAAAAAATAGTCAAGTACAGAATGTCATTTGATACACTTCACAAACTTTCACAAGCAGTGTTATAATGAGATTGTCAGTGTTATGAATCATGTTAACCTGAAAATAAGGATAGCTCAGAAGTCTTCTCCACTTCAGAAAATACAAAGATCCCACTTACCAGTGTGAAACATCGTTTATATCAGGTATTTATAAAATTTAGAGTGTAGACCTCTAAAAACTTATGAAAAGCTGAAGATATTTAAGCAAAATTGAAGGTCTGAGGTGAGATTAGAAGGTGTGATCAGCCAGCCTGAAAACAGTTTTCATCTGTCTTTGTGGAATTAGAGTATTGAGTACTGCTACTCCATTGTAGTTTAAGAGAGAAAAAGTAAAAAGTACGTAGAAAGATTGTATAGTGAGGCCAATGGACGTCGTCTAGATAATTTTTTTGTTAAAAAGCTTTGGGATATTTGTGTTTCATTCCCATTTTCAAGTAGTACATGAAAATACTGACACATTTAGGAAAAAAAACCCCAACAACCCAATGTTTGTTCCGTATGATATGTAACATAAAGGGCCTCAGAAAATTAGGAACAAGCAGAACATTGCCGAGATCATCACTGTTTTATACTGACCTACAGACTTGCCCCAATCCTAGTGTAAAGTTATCCTTGATAAATTAATAAATCTGCATCTAAAAGGTCTTTGCCATTCTCAGGATGTTCCTGTCATTCAGCACCTTTTGGGACATCGTCTTGAGGTTGAAGAAGCTAAGTTCTCCCAACAGCATCTTCTGTCTAGTCCTACATTTATTTTTAGGATGTGTCTAACCTGATCTGGGCATGATTTTCATGTGGAAGATTTAAATTTGAATGCCTAAGCAAAATACCATGATTTTGTATTCTGTTATTAATCTGTTGAAGAGAAGAATGGATTTTTTCCAGAGGCAAATACTAAAAGCTTCCATTAGGGAACATATGTTTCCAGCCCACAATATTAGAGTACAATTTTGGAAATTCAGCCTAATATTCATGGTGCTGCTCCAGTTTAGTTGCTGCAGTGTTTGTTATTGCTCTTAAGATAATTAAAAGTTTCTTTGAACTCCATATTGTAATTTTAATGTGGGCAAGCATTAAAGACCTCACAAGTGTTACTATCCACTCTGGAAACAAATTTGCAACGGATACTGAAGAAACTAAAGAAACCTTCTTCTGTCAAACACAGAAGTCCACACAGTACCATGAAACTCTGGATGGAAAGGTCACGTCTTCTGTTAAGAGCTCTGCAAGGTGGCTAACTGCCACGAATTCTTCAAGTTCTGTAACTTTTTAAAAATCTTTTGTTTAATCAAGGCCAGTTTCAGCAGAAGCCTAGCCCAGACCTCTGGTATTGTACATAGCTTCTTGCTCGAGATTTGCATTTAGTGAATTAACCTTTTGCTATGGAAGTGCCATTACAAGAGGCAGGTGGACTATTGCTCCTTAAAAAGAAGTTAAAGGTACTTAAAAATGGATAATAAAATTCTGAGGAAGCTCACCTCCTCAGGGAGACCTGTTCAATATGCTTTTTCTTCAGTGTGATAACTGGGGGGTGGCAAGGGGTGGGATGGGGGGGTGGGGTGTGCAGGCATGTTAGGATTGCCTCCAACAAGGGTGGCTTCTGGTGGTTGCTTTGCAACTCATGGGTCTGGTTCTAGTCCTGTGCTGTGAACGTGCTGATGTTTTCCCTGTTCCGAACCAGAAGTGATGGTGACAGTAAGCCTACGTGGTTCTTTGTAGATGAGATTTTTGTTAATTATTTTGAGATCCTTAAAACTTAAATGATCTGTAAATAATACAGCAGATCTTCACTGAATATATTACAAACCAACCATTAACAACAGTAACAAAAAATACTGTTCAGATAACATTGTCACTATAGTATTAATGCTGTAGGGGAAAAAAAACCTGCATTTGGCTAACCTGGAATAAATTCTGCAGTCAAAGTGCAATGAATATAAAAGAAAATTAGCAAACTTGACTTACTCAAAAATGGAAGGAAAAACACGCACGTTTTTTTTTAATTTGGTTTTAAATTACATGTATGTTGTTGTGTTTAAAAATAAAGTTTAAAAAATGTTAATCATTCCAGACCCTAACAAAGGGAAAGAAATTATTCATTGCAATATGTAGAGCTCAGTCAGGATCCCCCTTGTGTTTTGTAATAAGAAAGCCAAATTGCCTGAGCAGTGCACACTTCATTTAGCTTTTCTGCAATTAAAAAATAATTGAAAAGCTCTTTTATTACAGCAAGGCTGAGAGACTGTAAATGCTTTGAATGCAAAGCATTTATGTGGTAAGGTAAAGAATCTGTCGAGTACAAAGATCATCCTGGAAAATAAAGTATGTTATTTTTCTTATTTACATAACTCAATCTACAGACCAACTCACTACTGGAAAATGTATCATATAGGAAAAATTATAAAACAATATTTTTAATTTCAATTTTCTGAAATTGAATGCATCTGAAACTGGCCTGTTTTGTTTTTCAGCTTATTATGACACTTAGCGGCATCCCTAATAAAGAACCCATTCCTGAAAGCAGCACAGCTAATTACATTTTATTACTTAAGGGTGCAACTGGGATTAAGGGCACTTTTGCAAGATGATGGGTCTGTGTTAGTTTGCTTTATGAACCTATGTAAATGGACCTATGTTCATGTTGAAGCTATGTAAATGTTGTTAAAATTTGCTGTATATATAGTCCAGCAAAAAATTGTAGCTTAATTTTGCCAAACTCCAAACGCTGGAGAAAGGAATACTAAAATGAGGCTGTTTAACTGGTATTTCTAATGTCCAGAGATTTGCAAATGTATTCCTGGTGTGGTTTTCATGGTATATTTAGTTTAGGAGCTTTGCCCTTCAGTGACAGTAGATATTTCCTCAAATATTTGTACACTGCGTTGTATTTGGCATACATTTGTGAACTGTGTTTGCAGTTGAGTATTTTTGAATAACAAGAGGTATGTCATTTGAGTAGTGTTTTATAAAAGGCTGATGAACATGCAGTCAGAATTAACATTTCAGTACTTCTTTTGTCTTATTTAATACAACTGAGATGTTAAAACATGTTACTTTCCTTAACTGTTTTGGATTGCTTTAATCAGAAAGAATCTGATACACTACACTATGAAGAACATGGTTACACTAGCTTTTGAAGATGTCTTTTTTTCTTAAAGCTGCCTTTGCTCATTTTTAAAATTTTTTTTTTAAGATAACTAAGCAAATTTCTAAGTTATGAAAATGCAAGCTTTTTTTTTTTGAAACAGCAGACAAGCTTAGTCAAATATTCCTAAATATTTGATTAGTCAAACCATTCCTAAACTAATATCCATTTAAATTCATTAGAATATTGAAGTACATTCAACACCCTTTTTTTAGGGCAGCACAGTATCTATTGGACTTGTGTGTGTCAGTATCAAACATTTGTAATTTTCCTCGAATTTACCTATTTAGAAGATGCATAGATAGAATTTATGGGGTCAAGCTTGAAGTTTCTCTTCTGCAACATAATCTGAAAGTACCTTTTAATCAAAGTAATGTCTATTTTTTCAAGGAAAGAGACCAGTTATTTCCTGTTTCTGATGTCAGTTACATATTTAAGGAAGAAATTAAAAACTGGTTAAAAACATAGAGAAATCTAGTTACTTCCTTCTATCATTTTAGAACTGGTTATGATAACTGAGGCATTTCTTCGAGAAAGCCCAAAGAAGATTGAAAAAGCTCGGTTTTGTTAAAGATGTGCCTTCATCAGTCATGCTGAACAGGCCGTTGACTACAGCTGTGCAGAACCGCAATTGGGAATGAGACGTGAGCACCAGTATTGTAGTTCACTCTAAACTGCCTGACTAAAACCTTAAAAGTAAGCATGCAAGCGGTTCTCCATAGCTGAGCTGCTCATACTGATCTTCTCTGAAAGTGTTACTGATTATTGATGTCCGTAAAGTTATATCACTTTAACTAGATATAGCTATCTAGTTAAACCTATGTGTACTTAAACTGCATTAACCCTTGTTTACATTGATTTTGCTGAAGTCAGGCTCTCATCACAAGTTTCCTTGCTAGGCAGATTTTCTTTTCCTGTTGAAGTAACACAAGAGAAATAGGATTCTTAAATGTTTGGTGGTGGTATGCTGAAATACTGAATTAAACATCATTCTCACAGCTGCAGAAGATTTGGTTGTGGCTGCCAGAAGCTGTGGAGCAGAAGACCCATTCTTATGGGTAACAGCACTATTTGTGTATTTATTTGTAGCAGTCTCCTTATATATCTGCAGTAGAATTTCTGTATCGTTGGTTTTGCCTGGAGGGTTGGTCTGATATATTTTAATTGTCTTAAAATTCATGTCAGCTGCCAGTGAAAATTTTTCAGTACCTCTTAACTGCAAGTTTTTTGATCGGTGTTTGGTTGGGACCCTCTACTTGAAAAGATCATTCTTTACTATACTCAGAAAGATTTTTGACCCTTGTCAAAAAATGTTCGGTTGTAGGAAAATTTGAGAGTATAATAAATCCTGGGGTATGTAGGATATCCTTCATCTAACCTTTATGACACCCATTGTGTTCAAGAATAATCTTTTGTATGTGCTTGTCCACTGCTTGTGTGAATAAGCCTATAAAAAAATTGGAGTTTTCCTGTGCTACATCAACCCAGAGATTTGACATATGTAAATTGCCACCTACAAGAATATCTGTTCGTGATTTCCCTGTAGAAAGAAATGAAGCAAGCCACTGCTTTTAATTATAGTTGCAATTTCTTCTTCACTCTATTAAATCCTGTCACTGTGGTCTTCTGTTAATTATGTCCTTTCTTCCATCTCACTCACTTTAATTTTAAACCTATCAAACTGTTGGTTAATTGAGTCAATTTTTTAATACATTACCTCTAGCTTGTGTACTGTCATACACAGTATTTTCTTTTCTAATCTAAATGAGTTTGTTGGGTTTTTTTCTTGAGCTGGACCAAGAAACACTGATAAGTGGTAGCAACATTCCTTAGACACTCTATTCAACTTACGCATTTGTTTGGATGTTTTTCTTGATACGGATGTTGGACTTCAGAGTCATTTGCTAGTGAAATTTTATATTCTCAAATTCTCCAATAATAATTGTGGTAAATAGCAAGGCAAAGTTAACTTTGAACACAAGGAATCCCTGTAAAATTGAAAAAAACTTTTTGTTCTTTCCTGGGAGTTTGTCTGTAGGTGTGTGTTGTCTAATGCTGCGTTTTTGACTGTCACAGCATTTCAGAAAGCTGTGTGCATAGATTTCTCTTCTGGCAGTGCACAGCCGTGCACTCATTAAAATGGAAATAGAGATTGTTTGTATGGCTGTTGTACTCTGAGCATGGCAGCTAATGTGAAGGCTCAGGGGAGTGGGATTAGCTGAGGACAGGTTGGAGGAAACAAGTAGCTGAACTGGAGGATCGGCAGCAGGAGAAAGCTGACCTGCAGGCGAGCACCCTTCTGCAAGTGCACTTGTTTGAGCTGAAGTGGTTGCTGTCATCAACTGCTGCTGCTCCTCAGCTCTCTGGTTGAAGTTGTTTCCCCTTCAGGTCTGCCAGATGAGCCTTTTTGTAAAACTGTTATTTAACCGTCCTGTTCACAGTTAGTATAATAGCCTTTTGTTAGCCCTTCTCATTTAACTCAAGTCAAGGAGTGATCACCCATGCAGGTAAGTCAATAAATCTGAAGGGGGTTGACAAGCAGTTCCCAGTGGTCTGGGTGAAATAACCTCTCTAGTAGGCACAGCAGGAACCAGCAGATGAGAGTAATGGTCTAGTGTCTTACCACTGTTTAGTAGCAACTTCTGACTCTTTGGCTATACCTGTGTGTGAAAACTACATTATCAGTATTCTGACTATATTGGTGTTTGTTCAATAATGGAAAATGAGTTGAAACAGCCAGACAATTTACCAGTACAGAAGAACAATGCAACAGCAAAAAACATTTACTGTCTTCTTGAAAGGAAGAAAAAGGTAGGAGGGGAGGATAAAGCATCTCTGAAAAGAACGAAATTATAGAAGAAATTAATTTTCTTTACAAAAAATGCCAAAACCCAAAATACCCAGTAGACGAGCCATGATCAGTTAACCTTTAACAAGGTACTGCTGCATTTCTTGAGTCTTGGGAAGGTAATTTGTTTTTTTGCATCTCTAGGGCACAAAATGATAACTAAGTACATCCTTGCATAGTTTATTATCTGTGTTAATCTGAAGCCTGTAAAAATCAATAATGTGTCTTTATATTTTATAAGGAAGTCTGTGTGTCAACTGTAGCGTCAAGGGAGGGGAAGCCATTTTTCTGGATGGATTAAAAACCTATTGAAAATGAAGATTACATTAAGGAAAGACTAATAAGAATTGAATAGCTAGTTTGGATTTATGCAGTTGTGCTAAGATTAGAGGAACATTTCATAAACTCTAGCTCCCCCCGCGCCCCCTAATTCTTGTTATTTTGTGACTTTCAGAAATCCTGCCAGAAACCTGTGGACAAATACATTGAGTATGATCCTGTTATCATCTTGATTAATGCTATTTTATGTAAAGCACAAGCATACAGGCACATTCTTTTCAATACAAAGATAAATGTAAGTTGCTAAGACCTTTCCCGGTGACTTTTTTTGGTTAAAGATATACTTAGATTTGGTAAGTTGATTGTAATAGTTGTAAAATTTTAGAGACTGTTCTTCTGCTGCCCTTCCACAGGTTCCAGCAAGCTGAACCAGTTATATCATGAATAGAACACATGAAATCTCAGCTCCAGCTGTTACTAAGGAAGTTATTGTCTCCACAGTAGTGATGCCACAATACCAGCAAATACAGCAGTCATCTTACATGTTAAAGAGAAGAGAAGGAACTGTATGGAATTGTTCATGCAGTTTTCTACACCCTCTAATTTGCCTATCAAATTAATTGATGTTAAAAGGATGATATGCTAAACTGCATTGGAAGAGGAAGATCTAATTTCAAATTAATTTCCAAATTAAATTTCTGTTGGAAACAATTCTTTCTGAAATGAGCTATAGTAGTATAACATGCCGTATTAACAATACTATGCCAATTAAACCTACTGTACTAATTTCTCATGAGTTTCTTCCTGAGTAATTAACCATGCCCTCAAAACCATAGCAAAAGATAGTGGCTTTCACGTGAAGCGTTGTTGGTGCAGAGTTACGTAGTCACCTTAGTTGTGCTGGCCAGGCTGGAGTGTAGAGGTGTAGCTTTTCTGACAGAATTGCATATTTTTACTTGAAGGATTGATTTCCCAGGAGAGGGAAGCTAATCTAGAGCAAACTATCCAAGCATAAGTGTATGCTGTGTTCACGTTGATACCTCTTCACCAGTTCAGTGTTAAGCAATGTAGCTAAATATACTTCCCTCGTCTTTCAAGCATAAATCTGACTGAAGATTTTTAATTAATTCAATGCTTCTGGAGACTGGTAATGATGTTTTCTGTGAGGCTTCTGGAAGAACTATTCCATCTGTGGAAATTTCATCTATTCAAATAAATTGAGTTGAATTTTAAACTGGCTTAGCTTGTGCATGTATGTGCAATTGGCATAACTAGTCTCTAATGGAAAAAGTCGAATCCGCGCACAGAAATTGCAGTGGTTTATTTAAATCTGTATAAAATCAGAATTCACCCCACATACACACTGGCTTATAGACTGTTTAATGTGGAAACATGCTAACTATGGGCCCTCACAACATCATTTTTGCGGTCACTTCAGAGGATATTTTAAAGTTTTGTTTGGTTATATTGCTCCATTTAGTTTTGGTACCTCACCCTTATCTGAACTAAGAAATGTTTCTGATATAATCACACTACCAGTTTCTTCTAATGGAGATTGTCCCAGGGAAGAAGAGAAACAAGGCTATTTAAACCAGTTCACTGAATGGAATAGTTGCCCTTAAACTGAAATTTTTGATAGTATAATTCTACTAGCTATGGCACAATTTTGTTTTTATATTCCTAACTGAAACAGCCTTCCCAATTTTAAAACAGTATAGAGCAGGCTTTAGAAACCACAGTTATATACCTTCTTCTGTATGGAACTGTTCATGCAGTTTTCTACACCCTCTAATTTGCCTTATCATGTTAATTGATGTTAAAAGGATGATGTCCTAAGCTAGTGGCTCAACAGAAGTAATTTGCTTATATTTCTAAACAAAAATAATAAACCTGCAGAGCTTGTTTGTGTAGAGATGTTGAAATGTATTTTAAATACCAATTTCATACTAATGCTTTAATTTATGATGATTTAATACTAATGCTTTTATTATTCTTTCCTTTACCAGATTCATGGGAAGCTCTGCATATTTTGTTTGCTCTGTGAAGCTTATCTCAGGTGGTTGCAACTACAAGATTCAAGCCAAAATACAGATCCTGATGACTTAATCAGATATGCCAAGGAATGGGATTTTTATAGAATGTTTGGTATAGCTTCTTTAGGTAAGATCAATGATTAGTTTCATGTCACTAGCTACTCTTTAAGCATTGAATAACTTCATGAGTCTTTCAACAAGCCCATATTGCAAAAATTAATACAGAATGGATGTCATGTCCAACCCAGTGTGGTTAAACAATTATACACATACTCTCTAATTTGCCTTCATTTAATGCAAATGCATATTTTGATCCTGATTACTGTTCAGACTGATATGATCAACATTAGATATCAAAACACTGAAAAGTGGCAGTATTCAGAAATCTTCATCTGAATCCATTTACAGTTTGAAGACCCATGTGGAGCTCAGCCTTGTTCCATATTTCATGTTGACTTCCAGGTTTATTATTCATTAAGGTGATAGAACATTAAGGATGATCCTTACAGAAGTAAACAATAATTGGGAAAAGCTGTATCTGTTTGTTGTTTTTTTTTTTTTTAAATGAATACACAAAAATACAGAGCAGTGTCATCACTCATAAAGAGTAAATACTTCTGTGCTCTAAGACTACATTTGAAGGCAGGGGACGGTTGTTGTTTTATTTTGGTTAATACTTCTATTCTCATACTTTTTCTAGTGATAGTGTTTAAATCAAGCCCGCAGACTAAAACTAGTATTTCCCTTATATATTCAGAGTTTAACTTAAGTCATTTATTGTCTAATGTTGCTCTGAGTAGGTTTTCATAACATGTCAGTAAAAATGTTGGAACTCATTTTTCAGTAGTAATTAATCTGTTACAGTTGTTGTGAGAGTTGCTTTGACATCTGCATTAATTCCAGTGCTACACAGGGACGCAGTGTCGAAAAAAGTCTAATAGCTCAATGACATTTTCACCTTAGTGTTCTTTCTCATGCTGGATGGAAAGGGTTCCTTGCTGGTGACCTTTTCAAAGAAGATAAGTATTGATTTTGTTTTACAGGCTAACAGACAGTTGAAAAAACCCTCTCCTTTTGTTAAAAAGGAAAAGTAAAGAGGTTCTTACACTAAACTTCCTGTGCTGTATGGTGTCAGAAATTATGAGTATGACAATCCTACAGATAGAATTCTGTGATAGAATTATTCTGAATGTCATGATACTGAATTAGTTTAAGTAATAGTAATATTTGCCTATTAAAGTGGACACAGGAGATCGAGGACATGTTCATATTTGCATATGTCTTTTAAATAGCAGTGGCTCAGTTGTATTTGGGATATGTCATTTCACTGAAATTCATCCAAAAAAGGACTTGATTTTGGTGCTTCATTCTCTCTTTCCAACCTCTTAGAACAAACTTCATTTTTGGTTGGCATTTTTATTACCTTATGGTGGATGAGACCTGAGATGCTGAAAACAAAGTCTGACTTCATTTTACTTCTCAAAGCACTGCTGTTGTCCAGCTATGGAAAGCTTTTGCTAATTCCAGCTGTTATTTGGGAACATGACTACACGCCTTTGTGCCTTGCGTTTATAAAAGTGTTTGTCTTGATATCAAACTCTCAGGCAATTAGAGGTACGTGTTTGCTTTTTTATTACTACGTTATTTGTATAGAATGTATGTGAGAGAATGCAGCTGTTACAGAAGTCATTATTATTGTTATATTTTTTAATCGGTATCAGATATGTGACTGAAATAGCTCTGGCTTAAAACTGTGTTATTTAGACTTTAATAGAAAGTGAATGAAACAAAACACTTCAAAATAAGAAAAAGCACCTCTTATCTCACCATCATCTCTTTGTATATGCTGTATTATATCCATCAGATCCGTCAGTTAGAATTTGAGACAACTCATCATGGATCATTGAAACATAAAACAGAATTCTTTGTGTGTCTGGAAAATGAAAATTTCATGTTAATTTTATGCATGGCTTTGGAATGCAGACTTTTAACAGATGTGTGTGGCTTCTTATACCTACAAATTAATATGAATTCTCACATGGTTTCTATGATCTTCTTAAATGGCAAGTGATAAATTTGTTCTGTTTTCTTTTGCAGTTACATTGAACTTGAACCGAATGCTTCCTTGGTTGGCCATCTTCTTTGGATTAATTTTGGAAAATGCTGTGGTCTGCTTGTTCCAGAAAATGGGATGGGATGTTTGAAACGTCAGCCCAGATCTGAAGAAATACCAACAACATGACGATCATTTTCTCTGCCAGCAGGCTCCAAAACCACTATTTTCATAGTGATAAAGAAGGTGATAGATAACAAAAACTTGCATTAGTGGTGAGTGTAGACAGTTTTAGGATGAGTTAAAATGAGAAACTTCAGAAGTTTGGCTATTTAATGTGGTGAGCCATAAAACTTCAGCCTTAGCTTGTTTATTTTCCCATTAAAAAATATGAAATGTGTCACTATCCTAATAGCTTTATAAATCTGGCTGCATAGCTATGGCTGTAACAAAAAAGGTACACTAAAAAAATTCAGCACTGCTACCGATCACTGCATTTTGGCAGAAAGAGGAGGATGAATTGTTCCCTTAAGAGGAAGGAAGAGAGTCAGTGGAAAAATGTAAAAGCCAAAATTGGTATTTCTGCAAAAACAGATTTTCAGAGAGAGAAGTAAACGTGCAAACAGTTTATTAGAGAAAAGGCAAGTATTGCAGAGTAAAACTACAGTGGGAAAACTAAGTTGCATTCTCTGGAATGTTTATGTAACAATCCAAAATCATAAAATATCTAGTTCTAGAGTAATCTCTAGGAACTATAGTTTTAACTGGCTTAAAATTTTATGTGATCTCATAAATGCTGCTGCTTTGTTGTGAAAGCTGAAAAGAGAGTGAAAGGACTCTGATCCCCAGCAGCATACATGGTCGGTTGGGATACCGCTGCTTCTGCATTTAACATTAAGCCACATCGCCTGCACCCAGCCCTCATCTGGCAGCAGGTTTAGTGGAAGCAAAAAGTGAAGTATGAGGCTGCTCAGCCATAGAGTAGTAGTTGTTAAAAAAAAAAACCCAAAACCCAAGACATATTTAGGCCTAAATTGGTGAAGAAACATTTATAGAAGTTCTGCACCTTTTTCCCAGCAGGCAAAGAGAGGACTAGGTGGCCCACAAAGGAACTGGCAGAATCGGTTTCCACAAGACAGTAATTAGGACACGAACCTACTTCTTTTGTGCAGAGCAGTTTCCATTACGTTCCATCCAATGTTTAATTCTCCTGCTTCGGTTCTGGAAGGCAGTACTATCTATAGGTGCTACTTCCATTCTTCATTTTCCTCAGGTGCAGTATCCTATCTGTATTTTGCAAAATGCATCAAATAACGTTTTGCAAAATCTTCAAGTTACTTCCAAAGAGGTTTAGAGTAAGTCTAGTTTATGACCACAGAAGACATCAGACACGTTTGTGTTACACTTTACATCTTTCTGAGCATGTAGAGAAGGCAAAAACCCCCAAATTGCAACCTCTTTAAGTACATGAGACAGTTTAACGCTACAACTGCCCCAGCAAGCACATAGTTGTGAAGGTGTCTGAGGGATCCACCTTGCTACTGGTGTGAATCAGTGGCCAAACAATTGAGTGTAGGTGTGCAGTTGCTCACTGGCTGAGCAGCAGCTTTGTCAACATGGTACCTAAAGCATGCTTTGCTTTACATAATTAGATTTAGGGAGATACTCCGCCCCCAAAAGCTTTTTTAAAAACAGTATGTTGCCAAAGGTGCTTTGAGTAGTGCTCATCTTCCTTCCACAACACCAGCACACAGCATTGCAACAGAGGCTGCAGGTTGAGAAGGTGCAAAGGGCAAGAGCAGTAGATCTTTTAGAAAAGCTTCAGGGGTGCTGGTCTGGCCTGCTTTCGTTTTCCTCCTTCACCTTCTGCCTTGAGTTTAAGAGGGAATGAAGTTGTGCGGTAGCAGAGGGGATGACAGAAGAATACGCACTAGGAAAATGCTGGTACCTGCTGAGCCAAACCCTGTTTGTTATTGTAGCTGTCATCTTGCTTTTACCCAGCTCTCTGTTCATCTTAGTACGACCTTAGCATTGCAGCTGATAAAAGTTTCTCACTCTTGTATTGGGTTTGTGTGGCAAGGTTTTGGTAGCGGGGGGCTACAGGGGTGGCTTCTGTGAGAACCTGCTAGAAGCTTCCCCTATGTCCGATAAAGTCAATGCCAGCCGGCTCCAAGTCAGACCCACCGCTGGCCAAGGCCGAGCCCATCAGCGATGGTGGTAGCACCTCTGTAATAACATATTTAAGAAGGGGGGGGGGGGGGGGGGGACGGACGGACTGCGCAGCAGCAGTTGCAGCCAGAGAGAGGAGTGAGAATATGTGAGAGAACAACTCTGCAGACACCAAGGTCAGTGAAGAAGGAGGGGGAGGAGGTGCTCCAGGCGCCGGAGCAGAGATTCCCCTGCAGCCCGTGGGGAAGACCATGGTGAGGCAGGCTGTCCCCCTGCAGCCCATGGACGTCCCGGTGGAGCAGATATCCACCTGCAGCCTGTGGAGGACCCCACGCCAGAGCAGGTGGATGCCCGAAGGAGGCTGTGACCCCATGGGAAGCCCGTGCTGGAGCAGGCTCCTGGCAGGACCTGGGGACCCGTGGAGAGAGAGGAGCCCACACTGGAGCAGGTTTGCTGGCAGGACTTGTGACCCCACAGGGGACCCACGCTGGAGCAGTCTGTTCCTGAAGGACTGCACCCTGTGGAAGGGACCCACGCTGGAGCAGTTCGTGAAGAACTGCAGCCCATGGGAAGGACTCATGTTGGAGAAGTTTGCTGCTGGGAAGGAGGAGGTAGAGAAGATCAGGAGTAAAGTTAAGCCCAGGAAGAAGGGAGGGGTGGGGGGAAGGTGTTTTTAAGATCTGGTTTTATTTCTCATTATCCTACTCTGATTTGATTGGTAATAAATTAAACTAATTTCCCCAAGTTGAGCCTGTTTTGCCTGTGACAGCAATTGCTGAATGATCTCTCCCTGTCCTTATCTTGACCCACGAGCCTTTCATTATATTTTCTCTCCCCTGTCCAGCTGAGGAGGAGAGTGATAGAGCGGCTTTGGTGGGCACCTGGTGTCCAGCCAGGGTCAACCCACCACAGCTCTGTATGTCCCTCTTCAGGAAATGTACGTTCTTTCTACCGCCAATTTTGTTTTTCTAATGATGTAACAACAGTGCTTTGGTTTGTTCCTCTTAGGTTAGATTTTTTTTTTTAATTAATCATCTGTGTCATGGTTATACACAAAAGATTCCCCCCCCCCCCCCCCCCCCCGAAATTTCTCCCTTATCTGCTCTGGGACTGGTTTCAGTCTAAAGGCTGAGTGGAGCACATTTAAGTGTGACTAATGCAAGGGGAAGATTTTGCATTACATGTAAAGTAAATATTACCTAGTCAGCAGCAAAATTGTAAATACAATGTATATAAATTTTGTTTCGGGACAGTTTTCCTAAATTAACGTTTATTTTGAATTTTTAAAAATTGATTTCAGGACATTTTCTGAGTTTATTCAGAAGACCTAGAATGGACATGAACACATTCTGAAAGAAGAAATGCTTATCTATAGTGTCACATATGCCAATAACATATCAGTTATGCACTCTGTAATGCTATCAGGAGCCACCGCTGTCCTTATGCAACTTTGAGGCTGGAGAAGAAAATTAAGAGCTAGAGCTGTGGAACAAAAGCAGCTGTTGTACAGGTTTTCAGTCTTCAGGGGCATCATTATTGTCTAGTAATGTAGGACATTCTGCCTTGTGTGGTTTTATGGCTACTCATTTACTAGAACTAACATGACAAATACACTAATATTTCATAAATCTAGGGGGAACTTCACAATTCCCAGGGCGGGGGGCTGTGGAGGTGTGTGTGCATTTTTGATGCCTTTGGAATAGGGGTTCCATATGGTGCTTCAGAGAGAACCGAGACTATTTTAAGATTCTGCCTGTTTAAAACAGTCATCTCTCTCACTTTTATTCCTTTTTGTCTTTTGAGTTCCTCTTCTTTCATAAACTCTTTGTAATGAAATAGTCATCTGTGCTGGAAGATGTATGACAAATAGCCTGCCCTTCTTATATATCTTTAGTTGCTTCATTAACTTACAGGAAAGGATTTACTTGCGTGAAAAATACAACAGTCTGCAAATGAACCCATGTAGACTCTTTGAGTTTTGCTTGGAATCAAAAGGGATATTGTGGCCTATGGGAAATTTGTGGGCCTAAGGAGCAGAATTCTGTCAGATGAAATGCACAGGAGAACCAGTGATGTTATTCAGACTTGGGTTGAGCAGTGGTTTAGTGATTGCGCAGTGGGAGCTGGGAACTTCAACTGGGTCCATAGGTCAGGTAACAAGTATTTAGAAATTATTCTGTACAAAATTGGAGAATCAGAGTATAAGCTAGGAAGGGTTAAAAGAGAATGTAGGTGTCAGGCAGACTTCTACAAAATGAAGAGTTGAGAAGACTATAAAAACTAAGGGGATGGGATAGAATCTCAGGAAAAAATAGTATGTAAGAAAGGATGCAGTATAAATGAGTGTATGATAAGCAAATACATGAACGTCCTACTTCTAAGTTTTCAAAGGATGAACATGAAAGAATAATATTATTTATTGTAGACATTTTTGTAATAGTCTAAGTGATAACATGAAATGGCAAAGGATGGCTTCCAAATAGTAAAGTCTATGGGTTTCCCTAGAACAGTTACTGATAAACTCATTACTTCAACGGTTTGCACTCCATCCTTGAAAATACACTTTTATAAGCACAATTACCAATTGTACAGAGATAGAATTAGTCACTGTGAGTAGGAAGAGCTGTGAAACAGCAGAGCTTCTCCATTCTGCAATAGCGTGTGTTGCATTAGATTTTGCTGGTGGAGGCAAGGGCTACTACCCTTGTGACCTCGTGCAAATACAGACAAGCGAGTCCTTTCTTCCACGACAAGTTGTATCTCAGGCACATAAACTGCCATTTGTTAGCCCAGTCTTCACCGAACTGAAAGTAAAATAGGACATCTGCACTGGAAAACTATTAGCAGCTGATTTCTCATAAAACAAGAAACCCGCTGTTTTTCAGGAGTTTGCATGCTTTTGCAATCCATCCGCTCTCCCCCAATTGGGTAGTGCTCAGCACCACAGTGCCATCTGGAGTTGAAAAGTAAAGCACTATTGTTTCCAAAACTGGAAGAAACATAAAAGCACTGTAAGTACGTACTCTTTGATTAATTTTTGTTTTGTAAAATCACAAATTCAAGCTTTTAAAATTAACATTCATTTTCAGTTTGGAGAAATGTTAGAGTGAAATTAGTGCTGAAAAACAGGTCACAAAACACTTGGTTTGGTGACTTGGTATCAAGGTCAATTCAATATATGCACCATGAAAGCTATAAAATGCAAATTATTTTAGCACGGCATCCCTTTGTTTAAGACATAAACAGTCCTGCAAGCTGGGATTATTCTGAGTAGCCTCGCTGAGCTCAAAGAAAAATCATGTGGCAAAAGACATAGTGAATGCATTCCTCCGCTGCTAAAAATCAATAGGAATTTTGTTGCTGAATTAATTTGAAACCCAGGTTGCTGCAGTTAGAATTTGCAGGAAGGTGTACATAACAAGATTCCTGTTTTCTCTCCTGCTTCTTACAATGCTGTTCTGACCTTCTTAGTCTTTCCAATAATGCTTACTATATTACTGAGGTGGCTAGAAAGAAGATCTGAACATGAGGAGCTTTGTAAAATCTTTTTTTCCTAAACATGATCTGCTGTCCTAAATTTGTGCAGCTCTTTTGAGCCCTGTATAGATAAACAGCAGGTCTGCAAAGCAGCTAGGAAATACTGCCAATGATGTTTTAATTGCTATTCATTAGGATAATACATATTGTTTGGGGTTTGGGGTTTTTTTTCCCCTGGGTAAAAATGCAGTTTAAATTCCTTTACATAGTAGCATAAGAGTGTGAACTCATACAGTTTGTGCATGTGCTGGCTGCTACAGAAATAAATCCAAATGACCCCCGTGATTTCTTATAATCTCTAACTAGTTCTGAGTACATTTTTAGGCAAAAGAACTGTTGTCCATAAGCTGCACAGAAGCGGCTGCCACAGTTATCTGAGCGAGGAGCGGGGACCTGAATTAAGACCTGAATCCTAATCCTGGCTATAAGACCAACTACTGCTGCGACCTTGAGCAAGTCATGTATGTGGCTCCATAAAATGATTGTACCTTCACCATCACAGGATTTGGAGGAGGATTAATTTGTTCATATTGTTCAGCTTAAAAAGATGAAAAGCATTAAGTCCTCTCAGCTGCAGGTTGTTGGGAGTCAGTCAACATCATGAATGTCAGATATTGGAACAGACATGCCAGGAGCCAGAGAATGTGAATATTGAAGGTGACATGTTTAAGTCTTTGTTATGTTAAGGTAAGCTTTAATTCTGATCCTTGCTGGCATACAGTTCTATAACATACATATCTGAAGATTTTTAGGGGAGAGAGCTGGCACATTAACTGATCTTACTTTCAGCTAGCTGAATGGAAAATTCAGGTATCTTATTTGACAGTTTGAGGCTTCAAGGTAGAACGCACAGGTAGGTCTTGCCTTTTTTTTTTTTTTTTAAATATTACAAACCATTGGTATCTTTTCAGTAAATGAATCCAGTAACATTGCACAAATTTAAACAAGAAAACAAAATCTCAACAACACAGAAGCACTTCTACTCGCCTTGCACTCTCTTCTCAGAACTGCTAATTCACTCTGTAAGCATCTGTGGGTGTTACCTTTATGGTGATTCCCTGCCATGCAAGCTGTAGCCCATCTGATGCCGTCATACATGCATCACTCCTAAACTTTGATCCCTTCTTTGGTCTCTCACTTCACCTCCAGTATAAAGCTTTGGTTCTAACCTTCAAAGCCACCAATGATGTACCATGTCTTGGCTACAGCAGAGATAGCATCTCTTTCTCTCAGTACGACTACAGTGTTCTTTTGATCACCAGAAAGCAAAAGCCAACAAAAGTGTAATAATAACTAGGAAGAAAACATTGTCCAACAAGAGCATCCACTGCATAATAAAGTGCCACATACCAGCACAAGAAAAAATGGCTTGAACTTTGCAGGATAGAGAGCAAAAGTGAATGTATCACTTTGAGCATACTCCTTATCAATTTTTTCAACAACAGGAATCTCTTTCCCTATGAGGACATTCTCCTACTCAGTAGTGTAGAAATAGCAGGTGGGTTGCACAGCAAGGAAAATACAATCCATCTCTTACTCATTCCGTCCTGGGAGAGAGCAAAATGAAAATAAGACAGTGCTGATATCAGTGAAGAATTTTTTCAGCAAGGGTGGACAGATTATTCAAACCCTTTCCTTTGGAAAAGTAAATTAACTTTGCTGTGGATGAACACAATGGTAGGTATTCGTTTCCTTACATAACCACATGACAAGACTTAGTTTGTATTAAAACTTGCATCTTTTCAAACTTTATTTTACACTTCTTTCATTTTAAGTGGATTTTTCCCTAAAAGCTTTCCTGCTCAGTTGTGCAATGTATCTAAATGATGTGTGTGTGTGTGTGTAGATGGAGAGAGAGGGAAGGTCAATCCTATTCTCACAGCCTGTGCATTTTCTGCCTTATCTATGTATGAAATTGTGCAGCTTCTGACCACATAAAGGTCCTACACTGAAAGAAAAGGCCACCTGGGAGAAAGGCACCTTATCCCCACAATAGTTTGACTATTGTGCAACAGGACAGATTGTATTTGTTTAAAAAAAAAAAGTCATGTCCCTGATAAAACAGCATCAGAAACATGTACAGATCACGTCTCCCTTCCCTCATTGTTACTCATCTGCTTTCATTTAAAAAAATGCCAGCATGGTGATGCTAATCTAATTCAGCTGCAGGAGCGCTTTGATAGAAAGTTCAGAGACGTGTTTTTAATCCTCTACGATATGTCCTGATAGAGGACGGCAAAACAGGAAGCCCTCGTGTGCAGATCCTTCCTCACTGTAATGGCAGGGTGGAAGGTGCCGTCTGTAATTTCATGCCATTATACCGAAAAGCACTGGCTCCTCTAAACTCGCAGCAGCTGCTCCTGAAGGCTCAGCTCTTTGTCCTGAGCTGGCAGCTGCCTCTGCCACCACTGATGGGAACAGTTTTGTTTTCACAGAATCGGATGGGGCTAGAAGTGAACTCAGAGGTCATCTGGTCCTTCCTCCAGCTGTTAGGCTGGGTGGGCACTCTTGACAGATGTTCTCGCTGGCAGGCAGAGATCCTGGCTCTGAGAGACCAAAGCTAAGCTGCCTTTCCTAAATTGGGAGACTTGTCAGCTCTTACTGCATGCAGTGGCAGTTTGATGCCCAGTTGTTTTTCAACTATGACCATTTATTCAAGCAATACAATTTTGTGTAAATACAAGATTTTACTTGAGGACTCCATTGTGAAGATGGTGGCTTGACCTTCTAGTAAGTTTGTGTCCTCTACTTTTATTCTCCAGGTTGCACGCTTCCAAGTCCCTGCTACCCCCTGCAACAGCCTTGCTAAGCCAGCAACATGAAAATCCATCAGACAGGTTCCTTGGCTGTAGGACTGCAAAGCATTTAAGACTTTTAAATAAATAAGGCAGCCTGTACCTCTTCAGATCTACTACAGGCTTCTTGTAAGGACTTACACACTGCGTTACACAGAGTTAAGTTGAAAAAAAAATATGATCACTGCCTACAAATGAAAGCATTTAATTCAGAGAATGAGAGCATGGGCATGGTGAATTGAGATCTCTGTTCCTGGAGAATAAACGCATCTGTACAAACTCCCTTCTAATTTGCAAAAGAAATTGTAGTGTAAATTTCCATAGTTGGCACACTTTTAAGCAGATGCTCTTACAAATTAATGTCTGCGGTAATAGTGAGATATGCTTGGCTTCTCTAATACTGATTGACGTATTCTGTCTGTACACACCTGCATGTTAAAGCATAGAAAAGAGTTTTATTCTCTGTGAGAAGAAGTGACATTGAAAGCCTAGAACAGTCCTACATTTGCAACAGAAATAGAAAGGACTTTTTGAATGACTGGCTAGTGATAAGTGTCGCAGGAGAAAAAAGTCCTATTGTGTAACCACATAAAGCACTGGAGACAAGACAAATCTATTTACATATGAAAACTCAGACCTCAAGCAAATCCTAAGGAAAAGGACATGAGACAGGATAAAAGAAATGCATAAAACAGAATTCCTTTTTCCCCACAGAGATTACCGGAAATTTCTACCTCTCTCATTTATCATTAAATTTTAATCCTTTATGCAAGCGTAATGACTGTGCAATGATGGTCCCCAAAATACACTAGAGTTTTGTTCATAAATGTCTTTCCTCTTCTAAAAATGCACACAAAGAGAGGTATAAATTATATAGTGAATAGGTGCTATATATTCCATTTCTCTCTACAGGTTATATTGTATGATGCAAGGTATTTAAGGAAATGCTTCTCCAATTTGAGCAACATGACTAAGTGTCAGTCAGAAAGAGCAAGGGTAATTCAAAGATACAAGCCAAGATTGTGTATGATTTGTACAATAGTAAACAGAAGAAAAAAGGAATATCAAGACTTTTAGAGATAATATAGACATGCTGTGTTCATACAGGATAAAAACCAAATGGTAACAGGACTTCAATATTCTAGCACTATGAGAAATTAATTTTCACTCTGATTTGATGTATTTTCTTTCAGCTGATTCTGATAAAATTTCCTTCCCCTATACCAAACAACTATTTTAATATTTCAGTAGTTTACCTTTTGTGTAATGTAGCATATAAAAAATAATTTTATTCCATAATATGTACAGCCTATGATGTTATTTAGTAGTAATGGAACAAGTTAGAAATGTGGTCCTGTTTAAGCTTGTACTTTACCTGTTCAAGACTTTGCATCACTCCTTATTAATTCGCCTCTGCATGCCCTGCTTGAACTTACCAGTATCTTAAGCAACCCTAATGAAATTGTAGGCCGTGAGGGCTACAAATAATTAGTGCTACAGGTTTTTGTTAAATTCCAGATTCAGTTAAACTGAAGACACTGTAAAGGGTTGAGTTGAGAGGAAAAATAATGAAATGTACTGTCCTTATCGTCCAGGTGCTTTTATAACTGAAGTAATGACTTTATTATGTTGCCTTTTTGTAAATGATTTAAAAGGTCCTGCTGCTTGACGAGTCAGAAGAGTTTAAGCAAGAGCTGGTAGGGCTCAGACAGGCAACTTTATTGTTTGTGACAGTGCCTGGTATCCTGAGCCAAAATGAGCTCTCAAACTCTTACTCATGTGTCTAGCCAGATAATCACAGGGACATTTCTGACCCATGGAAGAAATGCTTGTGATTTCTGACAGAGAGTAGTTAAAACTGCAAGGAGGATTGAACTACTTCTGCTAACATGAATTTAAGGCAGTGGTTTGACACAGGATTGAACTCTCTATGCACTAACAATTCTAAACAGTCTGCTTCGGTCACATTTTTTAAAAATTCTAATAATCCATGATTTGCATGGGATTTCTCCTCTCATTTTAAATGGAGGAATTCTCAAAGATTACATTCTCTTGAAGACATTATCTTAATAATGTCTTAGCATGAATGCATTTAAAACCTGTGGCAAAAGTTCAGTGAAGAGCTGAAATAGTCACAAGCCTGTGTATTTCAATGGCAAATGGGTTTGTCTCTTTAA
This sequence comes from Gymnogyps californianus, assembly GCF_018139145.2. Lineage (NCBI taxonomy): Eukaryota > Metazoa > Chordata > Aves > Accipitriformes > Cathartidae > Gymnogyps > Gymnogyps californianus. The sequence goes on from NC_059473.1 coordinate 46,997,216, forward strand.
ATTGCATACCAACCTTATCTGAAAAATGTAAATTCTACTGCTAAAAGCACATTCCTCTGAAATCAGATGTGGGCTTCATTACTCAAGGCTGGTTGTTTGAATGTTAATGAATTTTCCTGAATAGAAAGGATGACACGGAGCCAAAAAAGTAAGGGAAACAGACTTCTGCAGTGAATATTCATCCCTTCCAAAGTTCCTCCGTCATTTAAAAACAAATGGCCAAACTCACTGCTGGTCATCTGGAGTGAGAACTCCTTGCTAATCCTACTGCTTCCTTACAAGGCATAATTGCTCGGCAAGCTGCAGCCGCCAGTCCAGCACACTGCCAGTCCAGCACACTTCGAGCTTCACCTATGGTTTAATCCATCACATCTGCCCTGGAGCACATCTGGGTTCTGTGGGGCCACCTCCGCTCTTCCAGACAACCTCAGCTCGGGAGAGTTTGTCACTGTGCGCGGGCTGCATCTGTACAGATCCCCCGGGTTCTTTGAGCCACGGCAGAAGCTAGTCCTCGGAGCAGACCCTGGACGTCTGCAAAGCTAGTTGCAGAGCTGGAGTCGCCAGGATCATAGAACAGCCAGTTAGGAAGCTTTAGCACGTAGTTTAGGGAGCTTTTGAAACTCCCAGAGAATGTTAAAAATCAATGTAAGACAACTTTGCAAGGAAGACGGAGCTTTTAACTAGTTTGCTAAGAAAACGAACGAGTTATTTCCTTAGGTCATGCAGTGTTGTCTAGAGTTAAATTTAGTAGCTTCACATAAACCAAAGATAACAATGGATGGAAAAATGTACTTCTGAGGAGTTGTTTTCTGAGAAAATGCATGTAGTATATGAAAAGCAACATGGACCTCAAACTGCTGTGGTAATGTATCCGCTACAGGCAGGCATCACGAAAACAGGAGTAAATTCTTTCAAAGTGGCTGAAGGACACAAAGCTGCATGAAGAAAAGACCTGTTGACAGGATTCCCTTTGGCACATACCGGATTAATCCTCCCATTTCACATTCCTCCCCAGCAGTCAGCTGGACGACAGAGTGGGGGAATTAGTTCCCCTTGCCCTCAGAGCAACCTAATTCCTCAAGCAAAATGAATGGCTTCAGCTAGGCAGCAAGGCAAATAAAATGCGTTCTTTCCAGTTAAGCAAAACTGTGTACCTGCAACAAATGACTGTAACATAAAAAATACATGACAAGTAGCGTATACCCAGACTCTAAAACAGGTTGAAAGAGGACATGAAAAATCCCCCAAGTTGTCAGCAGCAGAACTAATGAAACACGGGATCTTAAACAACTTGTGTCCCAGGACCTCAGCATCTCCTTCCAAACTGCACAAAGCTCCAGCCTCCAGAAACTGTGACATCCCTCGCCACAACACTCACCCCTTCCAGCGTCCCATTTAGTCCTGAAGGCAACACCTGGGGGTCTTCCCTGGGCCCCTTGCTGTATCCCCAGTTTTCATCCTCACTCACCAGAAGATGTGCTGAAGACTCTCGCCTCCTCCCCACACCACCCACTGGCACCCAGCGCCGTGGAAGATACGGCATGTGCCCTGGCTGCTGCAGAGCTGCCAGCAGCCCAGTGACCACCCGGCTTTTAATTTCTGGCTGCTGAGTGGCCAAACAGAATCAAAAGGTGAGTCTTACCCGTGATCCTGCCTGTGGAAGCAGCAGTTAAGCCTCTCTCCTCCTCCAGCTGCTAATTTTTACAAGGTTTGGAAAAACAGAGCAACTTTCCAACTTCTGTCCTATCAGATGTGGTTTATAGCAAACAGACTGACAGAAAATGCATGGACAGAGTCATTGCGTAAGCCTTGTTTCCTCAGGAACTAGCCTAAATACGAGGCAAAACCTTAGGTTTGCAAATAGGTACTAAGTGGATCAACTTTTTTATAAAGATGCTGGGGGCTTTCCTACTCTCTTCGTTGCATTTAAAATTTTGCAAACGGTATTACAAGAAAATGTAAACGTATTTTTTTAAAAAAATTATTTTAGAAGGTCACGCAAAATGATTTGGTTACCTATGATTAGGAACTAAATTAATTACAAATATTATAATAATATTTGCATAATCCTTCTCCTAGTCTTCCAATTTCACATGACTACACTAAATTTCGTTTTAGCGAGCATCCAAGTCCAAGCTACCCATAAACAGAGTGTAATTTTGCCCCACCTTTATTGGAAAACTCTTTCTTTGAAGCAACATTGATCTTTTTTACAAGTTACTCAAATGATTGCCTACTGCATTTCACTGCATTACAAAGTAGTACCTTTGAAAACATTTGTAGTGCGTATTTGAATACCTCTTGTATCTTAGTATAGATACCATGCAGCTCTTCCACAGTCTTGGAAATAAAAGAGACCAAGCAGCAGTTCTGATTTCAGGAACAAGATCCCTGCTTCGAAGTCCATCCCCACTAAAATCAATAGGGCTGACAGTGAATTCACCAGGAGCCAAAGCTGAACCTAAATGCTCATCTGTCACAGCTGCCAGGGCATCAGCCACCCATTTTTTATGACACCCGCTTTCCCCAGAGTGGAGGACTTTGTCCAGACTCTTCTCTTTTTGTGGACTAGGAACATTTCCAAGGGACTAGACCGTAATATAATTATGACTGTATGACTCTGCAGTTGTCATAGCAATAAGGGTGGTATGTTGTTTAAAAAAAAAAAAAATCTTCAAATACAGCTAGCACAGACCTAATAATTCCTTATTTCTAACCCTTTTACCACACTTGTAGGCCCTTTGGAGAAAGGCCAGTGAAGAGTTACCCATGGTAGATTGCCTTCTGCACCGCTGTACTCACAGTTTTCCATCTCTGAGCAGCAGGAGCCTGACTGTCCTTGTTTCCTTGTAAACCTGTCTTTTCCTGTGCCTGCTCAGTACTGGCTAAGCTGGCTGCGCTGCGTGGGACGGAGAGAGTTGTGCAGTATTCATGGGGTAGGGAAGTTTTCAAGAGTTTCTTTCGTTACACACTTAAAAGCTATCCTTAAAAGGTTACATGTAATTCAAATTGGGGTTACGGAGTAAAAATGGGAAAGGGATTGTTGTTGGTATGTGGTTTGGACCAAGGGTAGCAAGCTTTTGTAGTAACACAGCTTGTTCTGTCATGCACACAACCAAACTGACTTGAAGCTGCATGTAACAATTACTCAGTATTTAAGCTATACTTTCCCACCAAGCACCTCTCTTTCAAAGCAATTTCCCTACTTCATGCTGTTATAATGTGGTCAAGAGATACAGCTCACAACTGAAACACCAGGCACAGAAATCTGCCTCTGGAACAACTGCTTATTGACTTCACAACAAATTTACTGTTTTTAAAGTCTTTGTCTAGCTAGATGGCCTTCACAGCGTTTGAATTTGCCTTAGGAATATAGACTATAACTTCTCTCCCATGCAAGAGGGTGTTATTAAAAGGGACAAGGTGCTGAAAACTTAGCAAGTCCTAACAATCCATCCTTTTGCCAGTGCAGATAATGTTGTGGAGTGATGCCTTGAGACTTTTATGCTTCTCTTGGTACAGCGAATACCAGCCAAACATTCCACGTTCCCCAACGCACAAGCATGCTGCATTAAAATTAGAAACATAAACAATTTTGCTTTTTAAGTTTCATTTATATAAGAGAAAGTACCGTGAATTTTGCTCAAGTCCATTCTCACCAGTGGGACTATTAATGAATGGCACTGTGTAAGGATTTGTAAAACAGAATCTTTAATTCTAGTAGAGACAGGATTTTCTCTGTTGAATTCAAAAAGTAGTAAAGTCCAATTAAGACAGAGAAGTAGAAAATTCCCATTCCAGATATAGGCAGGTAGAACCTTTTCCACTGTAATTTAAAAATTGCTTGCTTCAATCCAGGGGTGATGACTAGTCCTAGGTTTTTTAGGGGGAGGTTGGGAAGGGGGGAGGGTTTGGATTCACTGAAATGGTAAATTAAAATACACACAACATTAAAAAGTTATGCTAAACATCATGCTTTTTATTTTTTCAGAAAGAGCAAGAAAATAGCAGTACTTCAACAGACTACAAAAAGCCTTATCTAAATACCAAAAGCACAGCAAATTATATTCAAAGCTAATACATTCTTAAGTCAAAGCATAAAGTTGTATGTACATATGTGTGTATATATACTCATATACACACATATGCCCTCAACTTTTTTGAATATAGATGTAGCCATTTGGATTATCTGTGTTTGCCTTATCATTCATTTTATTTTTGGGTGAGTGAAGTAATTAGACCAGAATTAACATTAAAAAAAAAAATCCAACAATTGCCACAGACTAGATTAAGAACTTATACACATACACAGTTACAGCACAGTCTTTACTCTTGTGGCCTTTAAATTCCACTAAAATATGCCAGTTTTAGAGGGAATGCACAAAACTCCACCCTGGAAGTCTCTTGGCTTTTATCACTGCAACATCCTAGCCTTTGCTAAAAACTAAGGGAGGAGCTACCCCAGAATGTGATCTCCAATTCTTTCCGTAAACTGTACGCATGCCAGACATGAACCATGCAAAACCCCTTTGAGATTTAAGCCCTTAATTATTAGCTTGTGTCAAGATTCAGGCACTGTGCTTTACAGCAATCTTTAGAATTAAAGTTAAGAAATGAAAATTGCGTTGGGAGCTGATTTTACTTAAAATAGAGAGGGGTAAAGACTCAAGATAGTTGGCAACTCTCATTTTCCAAGCTGATTAAGCATTACATGTACACGCTATGAAATAATAAAAACTTAACTGAGTGCTTTAGTAAATTCTGAAAACAAAAATAAGTTATACTTCAAAGAACAAGTTAGTATAAAAAGTTTTAACATATGCAAAGTATGTGCTCAAAATACTTAATTTGCATTTTTAAAAAGAGCTGTAGTCTACCTTACAGAAACAAAGTTCACCCAGTATAAAATATTGCAATTTGTCCCATTGTGTCATATGAGAGGTTTCCTTATTCTTCATATGATCGAGAACACTTGCACAAGAGTTCATGTTATTCCAAGCCACATAGTGGCAGACAGACAATGTTTGAATCTGTGCTTTTACTATGCAGTACAGTAAAAGCTAAGCAAACCATTTCAGAACAGAGTTTAGCAGGTCAAAGAGCTATGCTGATGCGAGAAATCCAGACAATAGTATAAAAGTTAATGCCAAGTGGCAGTACCAAGAAAGTGAATTAGATCAACAGAAAAAAACTGCTGATAACATTCACTATCACATGTACAGCTTGTAAGCTAGGAATACGGAAAAGTCAAAATTAGCTTAAGGAGAAAAAAAAATTTAAACTGTGTAAACAATCCACCCAGTACAAAACTGGATGCAGCTGGTAAGAGCAGAACTAGCTTAGTAGAGCTGAGGATGTGCGTGCATCCACACACCTGTTCAAAATGCATTTATCAATACCGTTGACCAAAAAAAAAAAAAAACCACCTATAGCTATTTACACCACAGCGGAGGCTTCCCTCCCCTCTTACGAAGTTATTACAACTCGGGAAGTCGCTGCTGTCTTCTATGATTAAAATTCCAGTTATAAGCTACCAACGTTTGTAAGTTGAAAACACCCACCTTGCAAATTAAATTGAAAACTCTTGTCAAGCATGTCTGAGGACTCTTCAAAAGTTAGAGTACAGCACTTTCCTCAAGTGGTATTTGCATGAGTAACTTGTATTGACAGCCTGTTAAAATAAAATTTAACACAACTCGGGGTAGCTGGGTGTTCCTCCTCAGGAAGGGGGATCCACACAGATTCCAGTTGTTCTTGCTGAGGTGTGTTACAGGGAGAGAAGGACAAAAGAACCTCGGTCAGCCTGGAAGTGAATCTTTCTGCTTCTAGAAGTATTCCTCCTCTTCATCAAAAAAACCATTTTCCAGAGCATACGTGCAGTCTGCGTTAGAGTCAGCTTGGCAGGCACCTTTGTATTCTTGAATCGATTCATACAGGGAGTACAGCTGACACAGTAATGACATATCTAGCTGCCGAAGGCCAACCTGAGGAAGGAAGAATTCAAACAAACAAACAAACAGTATTACAATTTTGATTTTACTGGCAGTATAATGCTGTATATCTTTTGTTGCTAAACAAGAGGATCAAGCTTCTTTCCACCTTGAACAGTTATGAAATATGCAAGTATAATTCATTTTCTAAGGTGACAGACTCCCCACGGGATAAACTGGGCAAAAGAACAAGGAACAATGTGATGCGATACAGCAGAACAGAAGCAAACTGTTCTTCAAGATTTTGTCGTATTACAACAACCTGCTTAACTTCCAATAAACAGTTCACTCCTATCCGAAGCATTACAGATAAATTCATAAACTCTATATTCCTCATTATGCAAGAGACATACTTTTCCATTAACACTGTTCGTCTTTCACACATCTGTCTCACACAGTATCATAGGCTCTCTGGTTTTGTTTCAAACTGCCTGGATTAAAAGTTGCAAATGGAGCTCTGGCTGGTTTTCCACTTCCCAGCTAAGTATCTTCTACTATAATTTTCTTTTCTGTGTCGACATACATAGGCATCTGACAAGGCTAGGTATGTCTAGCACAATATAGCATGCTACTTGAAGGCAGCAAAACTAAAGCAGAAGTGAGATAAGGACATACATTGTAGCCTGCAAATCTTCAGAGTATTTTCACGTGCTACTCAAGCGTAGGCTTGATTTATAATTAAGCGCCTAATATTTTGGTCCCCAAACTGCTAAAATATTAGTTTCAGAGCTAATTAAAGATTTGGAGCAACATTAAAAAAAGGTTACCTTGTAGCCTGCATCTTTATGTCAGGTACAAAACCAGTACGTTGCACCGCAAAGCAAAATAAAGCTACTCATTTAACTCAAAGCAGTTTCCCTCTCTGGCAACAAAATGGAGAGTTCATTTCATATTGTCACCTATCCAAGTCAGATCAAATTAAATCTAGATTTTGTCTTGCAGTAAATTAAAACCACCACCCACTTTAACATTTTCAAGAAACAGCCATTTCTGCCTAAATTTTCAAATAAGTGTTAAGCTGACAGGCTGTTCCTAGTGAACCTCAGTTTCATCAAATGAAAGTTTTGCTACAACTCATGTTCAGAGGAAGAAAAAAAAAAAAAAAAAAAAGCTAGCAGCCTTTACTGCAGCCTGAATGCCAGGCTACATTTTACCCAGAATGGGAACTCTTACCTCAAAAATCTCTCCTTACATGTCTAAATTCTAAGGACAGATACACTCGGCACACAAGAAAACCACAAGAAGCTAGCATGAACATCTTCCTTTGGCATTGCTGAACTATTCTACCAGCTCCTTTTTCTGAAGATGGAAGGAGGATTAAAAAAAAAAAAAAAGTATCATACACCACAACACTGTTCCAACTCAGAAAAACAAGATACGACACCTTTTAGGACCAACACAAATTACTTGGTGAGGTCATGAAGCCAAGACATGATGTCCTGTACAGACCGAACATGAGGACTTTAGGACAAGACATGGAACAAGACGTGGAATGCTGTGCTAGCTGCCAGGACGTTACAGACAAGCCTTTCCACCACCTCGGATCTATGCTGCTTTTCTTACCCATCTCCATTTTCCTCTTTAACAAACACGACAACTTTCTCTCCCCTTGTTGTTTAAGCATGCACTCCGCAGGAAGCATACGCTACTCTTCCTTGCTCTCTATTCTGTAAGAGGAAACCAGCATGTGTGCAAATCTCCCTCTGCAAAAATTGGTAAAACAAAAACCAACCAAACGAACAAGACTGCAGGAGGGAAAATAAAAGGGAGGTATTTGTACCATATCCAGACCTCTCCACCTAGCCCTGCTGAAGTAATTTCTTCAGACTTGTTAAGCTAATGACTGTTTACCTGCCCAAGAATAAAGTCTGAACATCAACCTTTGGAGGTGGCAGTTGATGAAGTTTGGCTTGCACTACCTAAGCAAACTGCTCGCCTCAGGTAAGAAAGGATGCTGTGAAGCTGGACTTAACACTATGACACGCGAACATGAGACCCACCAGGTAGACTTGCATCAGAGCTAAATGTTTGAAGGACACGACTGCGATGAAGAACTGTTCAAAGAGCGATTAGGAGTGAGTTGAGCCAGAAAACTCAACCTGGAGACAGACAACCGGTTCTTCATCTCCTGAGGAAAGCAGGAGCATTTTCACCAGCAGCTCTCCCGTTTCAGCTCCATAAAGCACTTCAGCGCTTTCTGTGAAGATCAGTTCTACGCCAAGCGCAATCTCCAAGATGGAAATTGCTCAGCAGAATTAACTTAGCAGGCCTTAACACCAAATAGTTACGTTTAATATCTTATTCTTCTGTAGCTGCTGCTAGTGCCAAACAATCAAACAAGAACAATAAGTCTATTGAGAAAAATGTAGCCTCTAGCTCTTCACAACTTTCAAGTATGATCCCCGAGGTAGCAAAAGCCTGAAGAAATGTCCAAGCCTGCTAGCACAAGCATAAAGTTTTTAATCCCAGCCAATCTGCATTTGACTCTCCAGCTTTATCATAGCACCTACAAGACAACCTATAATGCACAGTCCCATGCAACTAACTCTTCCTCAGGATCACAGTTCAGAAGTGACCTCTCCTTTCCTCCCTCCCCCTCCAAAGCATCTAAATCCATCACTTTCTCATCTTTAAAAACTTATGTGCATAGTACCTTGCTTGATCATGCAGGGAAAGATGCTGCTATGCATTTCTTCCTCATTCACTATTGAAAATTTAAAGCAAGCTCATTACTCAATAGAAATGCTATCTTTGACTGCTGCAAGAAAGAGTATTCAATATAAATAATAAAGTGCTATTATCTACTTGATGAAAGACAGCCTGTTAGTACACGAGAGTCTCTCTAATTTGTACGGGCCACAAAAAAGTACACCTGGAACCGAGGAGACTGTTGCTTGAAAGTCTTTGATGTGTTCAGAGGTCAAGTTTTTTTTTTTCTTCAGAAGTGTTTTAAGGAATTATCATCAAGGACAACAGAGTATCAAAGGGGAAGTCTAGTTGTCAAATGACTTTAACAAGCATCTCATTTGATTTTTTATTAGGAAAAATAGATTAGACCTTTATAACGAGTTATCTTTGCTTTTTTGGAAAGGATTAAGACGACTAAGATCATATCCTTGTTTCCCCTTAGAGCACTGTAGAAAAAAGCCCCAGCAGTCGATAGCCACTTGCGCGTCCTGTGCTTCAATGCAAACTGGCAATTCTAATGCACAGTTTTAAGAATATCTCAAACTGTATTTGAAATACTTCTTGAAACACTGGTGGCAGACTAAGATTTCAGCACACTACATTATCCTTCTAAATGCACAGAAGGGTCTTTCAACAGAGTTTCTTGTGCTCAAACACCTTTTTACCATGAGACAAAGGCCTTAAAATGGGCAGATTTTCAGCAATATCACATTTTATATGTTTCAGAATATGAAGTGCACAACACTTAGGTTATTATTAGTCATTACAACCACAGCTGGCACCAGCAAAGCACCAACACCCAAATTAGTGTTTAGTCAAAAGGTGCGCCAGGTCGCCCAGAGGAATTTCATTAATAACACCGCGCTACAGACTCAAAACAAAGTCCTGAACAAAACTATGTTTAATTGCACTTCACTTGAACTGACTGAATCAGTGCTGATACTTTTTCCTTTTTTTCTTTTTTTTTTAACCGACAGCCTTTTAAAATGGGTGTCAGGTTCAAATGGATGCCACTGAACGAGGCCCTCGTTAAACGGCTCTCAATCCCCAGATGGAGGAGCCCCACCATTACAGACGCGGGCCGGCGGAGCCGAGGCGGGGTGGGGGGGTCCTGGCTCTCCCTCGATACCGTTACCGGTACATTTCACGGCACCTGCACCCCGCAGCAGCCGGGCCGGGTTACGTGGGGCTGCACCAGCCCGGCCCCGCACCCCCCGCCCGCCCCGGTCCCAGCGGGCTCGACGGGCCGCAGCCGGCGCGGACCGCCCGCTCCGCCGCCGCCGCCTGCCGCCGGGACCGGGGCGCCCTTCCGGCCCCGGGGAGGCCGTTGGGCGGCGGCAGCGCCCCCCGCCGCCGCTCGCCACGTCTGCCGCCCTCACTGAGGCCCGGCCCGCCCCGCCCCGCTCACCATCTCCTTGCGGAGCAGGGCCAGCGCCGCGTCCAGGTTGGGAGGCTTGGGCGGCCGCGGCGAGCCTCGGCCGCCGCCGCTCAGCTCGTCCTGGATGCGGGACTTCTGCGCGTAGAGCCGCTCCAGGTCCCGCCAGCGCCCGCCCTGGCCGCCGCCGCCGGAGGAGGAGGAGTTCAGCAGCCCGCTCAGGCTCTTGGGCAGCGGCGGCAGCCCCGCGCCGCCACCGGGCCCCAGCAGCCCCGGCCCGCTCATGCTGCTGCGGCGGCGGCGGCGGCGGCGACCGACGGAAAGAGCCGCCTCGGCCCCACTGCGGGAGGCGCCGCCCGGAGCCCGCCCCGCCTCCGGGCCGGGGCGGGGGGGAGAGGCCCGGCGGGCGGGGCGGAGGCGGAGGAGCCCGCGCGGGGGTGGGCGCAGGGAGGGGGCTCCTCGGCGGCGGCCGAACCGGGGCGCAGGTGCCCGGGGGCGGGGGCCGGGCCCGGCCGCCGCGTCGCACCACGCCACCGGCGGCTTTGTGTGAGGGGAGGGGCGGCACAGCGGCCGGCGTCCCCTGGGGCGAGGCCCGGCTGCCTGCCGGCCTGCCTCCCGCCTCAGCCTGGGGGCTCGGGCCGGGGCCGGCGGGCCTGTGCCCCGCAGAAACACCCCCGCGGCAGCCGCCTGCCCTGGGGCTAGGAGAGGCGGGAGGCCGCTGCGGGGACCGGGCTGAGCCTCCGGGCTCAGTCCGGGGGTGCCGGGGTGAGGTTGGTGGGAGGGATGAAATGCAGTGAAAGCAAGCAGGAAAGCTGATTAAATGCTCCAGGCGGAGGGCAGCCAGTTCTGCTGTGGCGATGGTGTTGTTTCAGTCACCTGATTACACGAAAGTGCTTTCCCCTTCCCATCAAGGTGTTTCCCTTCGCATCCTCACAGCCAAGCTTTGTATCAAAAGTCCGTATCTCCAAGCGTCGCAACTAAACAAACTTCGGTGTATCTGCTCTGTGAATCAAATCAATCTGAGAGAGAGCGCTCTTTATTCCAGGTTTATTCACAGAGCGGTTTATTGCTCTGGCTTACAGAATTACCCATGCGCTTTCATGAGAGGGTGATGGGAAGGGTGCCACGCTGCAGGACAGGGAGGATGCGGCATGGGAATCCCTGAAACTGCCGACGTGGCCACAATTCTGGATTAATGGAAATACAACCTCGGTGTGCCAACTCTTAAGTGCTGTTTCTCCACCTTTTATTTTTTCCCCCTTTTTCCTTGACATGTTTGTATCTCTGGAGTCTCTTGAATAAATTATGCCAATTTGGGATCATTAATCTGACTCTGCGTCTTTGAGGCACGCCCGATGTCAAGGCAAGTGGATTTTTGAAAATGGAAAAAAGTTAAAACTTTACACAGTAAAAAGCTTCTTGACTTTAAATAAAACAGTCTCATCCTTGTAGTATGTGTATACCCCACATTAACTCTTACGGCTTCTGTCACTCACCAAGCCTGACAGAAAGATCCTGAGGCTTTTTCCATATTTCTACAGCAGCTCAGAGATGGAAACTGAAAAATCCAAACTGGAGCAGGGTATAAAATTTGAACGTGCTGCCATTGCAAAGCCAGATTATTTAAAGGTGCAGTCCTATTGCCACAACCCCACTTTGTTTGTGGGGTTTTCAAGAAATAACCAGATATAACAATTTTGAGTTAAGCCTCTACATTATTTTCAGTTTTGTTCCCAGACCTTCATGGGTTTTTCATGGTTTAAATTTCATCAAGCTTTGTGACAATTGTTTTAAAACCGCCTACAGCGGAGGAAGCTTTTGCCAGTCTTCCTTCATGTTTACACACTACTTCAGGGATTGATTTTTCAAATGACCTGATCTGCTTTATAATGCTTTGTACTTAAGAGTCAAGAAGAATTGTTTTTTCCCCTGTTTGTCATGATGCCACTTCTGCCCAGGTTGATTGTGAAAAATAAAATAGTGCTGATAGCTTTTATAAAACTAAAGGCATTTAAAACCATCCCTACTGTAGATTAAAAGCATCAACAAACCCCTCATCTTTGCAGGCCAATAGTGCCTGACAGCAAAAATATTGATTCAGTTTGCTAAGGATGTAGGCACTGGATTATCTTCCTGCTTATTAACGAATATATTTATTTGTTCTCCTTCCAACGCCCTCCCCCTTTTTTTTTTCCAGATGACAGCTATTTGGAAAAGCTTGTGAACATTCTTATTTTATCTAGACTAGCTTATCTTAATTATTTTTTTTCAGCTTGCCTGATCTCATTAGATTCTAAGTGCATTTTCTTCACACTTGGGTCCTTTAGGTACCTTGTTGCCATATCATTACTATTGCAAAAATCTTTATGCTGGCTTACTGCTCAACTTTGTCATCTGAAAAATAAAAAATTTTACTTTTTGGGTCCTCAGTGACCCTTCTCTCAGTTGGCAACCTTATCGAGCCTTCATTCATATTAAATTCATAACTGTCCTTTAAAATCTAAATCTACTGCTTTATTTAGTCTGACCTAGTTATAACATGGTGATAACGGAAGCTGGAGTCTTTTGCAGTTATGTCTTTTGGTTACGGAGTAAGCTTTCGTTAGCTGTATAAACCTCTTGGTCTTTGTTGGTTCCTAGACTTGAACCACAGAAATGTGTTACTCATCTTAACTGTCCTTTGTTAAGGATGTTACCTAAAAACCCCCACATTAAAAATACATGTAGTTTATGTCATAAGGAATTAGCAAGTGCCAGAAAAGAGGTGTCCCATACCATTTCCTTACTCAAATTCATTATGGTATATTTTTATTTACATATTCATATGTGATGTTTTTTCCTTTCCTCATTCATTAGGAGGATACACAATGCCTGTGTGTCATTTGTACATCATTTACTAACATTCCTCTTTCCAAATGCAGTGATCTATATGCATTATAGTGTATGTTGAATTGATAAATTAATATCGTTTCCTACAGCCTTTTCTATGTTGCTTTCCCCTCTGATAACTGACTTATCTACAAACGTTAATGAATTCTTCCTTATGACATCCCTCTGATAGAAGGTGGTATTGTTATCCAAAGTGTGAACCAGGACACGGGGAGCTAAAGTCATGGTAAAAAACATATACTGATTTTAAGTGCCTGGTTTGTGATTCCTAGGGATGATTTTCTGCCCGACAGAACTGACAGAACGTGTGCCTCTGCTCCAAGCTACCCTGCACAGAGCAACACCTTTCCTTAAAGCCACCTTCATTAGAGATTTAAAGTAAGACTCCAGATTTTGCAGTGATGTGGCTAATGTTACATTTTGTCCGCTGTGCAGCAGGGATATCTTAAAACTTGCCAAACAAGATGCACCGCAGCTCATCTATCAGTGCCATCGGCCTTTTTAAGTCCTTTTTGTGTTTGCAAGATGTCTCATTGGGTTAACTTGCAGTCAGGATTGCTTGTCCTGATCGGGATCCAGATACCGCAAACTGGGCATATGCAAGACAAATTAATAATTAGTGACACATGCTTTACTCTTCCCTTTGCTCCTGTAGTCAGAGTGTCTGAACATACTCTGTTTCTCATGAGGCTTATGGTTTTTATCACTGATGTGGAGGAACAGAGACCACGCTGTTCTGTGGTGCTCTGGAAATGATGTGAAATTTGGTCCTTTGGCTAAGGAGAATTTAGAAGATGCTGGGTATAATTAGCATCTGATATGCGATGCCGCATAGTGGCATATCCAAACAGAAATTAGACTTTCAGCCAAAGATCATTCAATTCTTAGGCATCATTTTTCATCAGAAAATTGGTTTTAAATAAAAATGGTTGAGTCCTAATTTTGACACTTTTTTCCCAAGTATATTTCCATATCTATGCTTAAAAGGTGAAAGCCCAAGTATATTCTAACACAGAATATCACAGTGGCTTCCAGGTAGGTCCCTAGCAAAGTGGTATCCTTAGATCTAGAGCAGATATCCTCCTATTTAAGCTACCTAAGTAAACAGGAGCAATAGTGGGCTGTTACCTTTGTTATAGGTCTGCTACCACATAGGTAGATACACAAGAAGGACACCTCAACCTTTTTCTGCAGGGTTCAGAACTAACTGCTAGAAACACAGAAATATGGAGATTTAGGGATCCAGGCTTCAGTTTAAAGTTCTTGATGAAATGCATTCTTGTGCTTATAAACCCTTGTGTGTGCCACTTGCTCTCCCAGCCTGTTCCTCTTGCCCTTGTTGCTGGTTTTTCACCAGTTCCTGTCTTTCTCCTAGCATGGACGCAGTTCCAAACCGATGCCCCTTAGCTATGGTCTCTGATGCCTTAGTTCCTATCCCTGCCTTTTGCTTTTGCCCCTCTTGCTTCAGCCGCCACGTGTGCACTCTCGCTGCTGCCTTCCTCAGCTTCTCTTCGATATGTAATGCTGCCCTTTAGCCCTCTGTAGTGAAGTCAGACTGCTAATTCTTTTTTCATGGAGAACCAAAAAAAGCAAAATTCTGACAACAGGAGAGAAAAAATGTGTCTAGGGCATGGGGGGTAGGTATGACAGAAAGGTGATTAGGACTGGGCAGAGCAAGGGCAATAGATTCAGAAGGAAGCAGAAATCGGAGGTCACATGGAGGGACTGGTCTGTAGCGATCTGCAAGTGTGTGTGAGTAACAGTTTCACCACTGAAGGCATCTTCCAGCCAGCAGTAATGTGCACGTAGGGTTATTTTTTTCCCCTTTTTGTTTGCAAGTGGCAGCTACTCAAAGCAGAGCTCTGTTCCCTCTCTCCTTTTCACAATGAGGATGGTATGGATTTTTGAACTAATTTATGCCCAGCACAAAGCAGTGAGAAGCAGTATGGAAATCCGAAGAGCGTGTGCATGTGGCAAATAGGCAGTTACATTTCTGCAGTGATGAGGGGTCCAATTCCTCTCTCCCACTATTTTTTTTACATTGCAATCAGTTACCAACTGCTGCTGGTTTGTGTTGTGAAGGGGAAAAAAAGAATCAAAGTCTGTACTCTCATATCAGAAATTCTGGTTCAGGATTATAGGAAGGATCATGCTCAGGAGAAATAAGGACTTGATCTGATAGTAAAGTTGATGGGACTTACAGTTAAGGTAACCAACCATTTACTTCCCTGACGATGCCAAAATCTGGCTTGTTCATATCTCTGTTTAACCTTAGGCCAAACTGTAAATCTTCTCCACAGTACATCACTCAGTGCTCTGCAACATTGGTTTTAAAATCTTCTCACTCTGTCCTCTCACTTTATTAAATTAGATGTAGCGGTATCAGTCTTTTTTTCCTACCTCTCCAGTCTCAGATTCTTCCCCATTATGTGAGCTCTAGCAGAAAAAAGAGTTGCTGTTTAGACCACACCAAATTCATATTCCTGCAATGTTCTTGTCTTGAGGATTTCTGTTGTAATTAACAAAGCAAGCCATTTTAGTATTTCATATCAGCTGGTAAAAGCAAATCCACCAAAATTACATGAGAAACAATGGAAGGTTGTAGGAGTTAATCATTTCAGTATTATGTGAAAATTCATAGGCATGAAAGAACCCAGCAGTTTTGTGAGATAATTATGTAATAAACTAGCCTCATGCCCACAGCTCTTAATGGCTCTGAACATCTTCCCTTCATCTCCTTTTACTGTGTCAAAAATACAAAAGAAAAGAAGGACTTCAAAGTGCCTTTTTAATACTTTTTCCCCCTTTCCTATGAGTTCAATATAGTTCTGATAAGCATTTGCCTCTTCAAAAAGATGGCTTGAGGGGGCATTTATTAGCGCTGCTCTGCCATTAGTTCAGTTTGTTAGCCTTGCAACACCGCGCTTCTTACGCTTAACAGTACCAACGTACAGTAACAGCTTTCCAGAATCTGATTACTGAAAGCAGATAGCCGGGGGATCAGAGCTACAGGCTTTAGGGGTATTTGTCTTATTATCCTAGTGACACTGAGCAGACCCTTTCCTTTAGTGAGATCTGCATCGGGGTCAAATCTGGAGGATGCAGTCTAAGCTGGGCCGGGGTTGTCTGAGGTAAAAATGACGGGAGTTCTAAATCTGCAGGCAAAACTGCACGGTAGAAAGCAAGCGCTGCTGAACAGGGATGGCTGCTGGTGTGCGGAAGAAGCAAGAAGGATTTGTGCTTGCAAAGTGCAGAATATTGCAGATTCTCCAGCAGTTTGATATCTGCCTTGGAGCATTTTTGAGTGAAGAGTAGTAGTCAATCATTTTTTAAAAAGAATTATTATTTCTCTGCAAAATGGCCATTTGTAAGCAAACATGGAAGTTTCTATATACTATTATGTTCAACTAATGTTAATAAAGAGATCATATTTCTTGCTTCTTTCTTTTGCGTTCTCCCTTAGTAAATGTATATATGAGATTTTTTTCCCAGGCTGAATATGGAAATCTGTTAGGTAACATATTTCTACAAGATAGATGTAGATTACACTGCTCAGGAGATAAACACTCCTCTTCAGCTGTGAATGGCTGTAATGCTTGCTGGGGAGGGGGGCATAATTTTATATTCAGAGGTACCTGTGTTCTTGAAAAATGACCTTCCTCTCCCACAATGCAAGTAGACAGACTTGTGCCTGAACTGAATTGCTGAATAATCAAATGCAAAACTGAGGCCATAAAAACCCCAGTTCATACCCTTCAGTTCAGCTGGGCCAAATGCCATTATCCCATACTGCCCTCCGCCTGCGCTGGAGGACTACCTGGCGGTGCAAACAGTCTGTGCTCCTGTGCAAGCTCTCAGAAGGGGAGAGCGATGAGCAGATTTCAGTAGGGCCTCTTTCTTCCAGCAGCTGGGGTTGCGCAGGATGGATGAGGCTACAGCGATGCCCAAGAGCACAGCATCCGGAAGCCGAATCGAGGCTGGGCCAAAGCTTGTGTGGAGCATCCTTGTACGGACCTGGATCTCTTTGTCTCATGCTGAAATTGAGCCGCCTCTGAGGTGGGATAAGGGCAATAATTTAACAGTGCATAACATTATTTCTAAACAGTTTAGAGGAGAAAAGTACTCTCTGTAATTGAAAGTTCATTTAGGTAGACAGAATGTAATTACCTGGCACAGTTAGAGGAGCAAAGCTATTGTGAGTCTCTGATGAAAGCTGTCATCAGTTATTTAATGGCCAACAAGCGATTAGAATTTTTGTTTCATATTTCATACAAGAACAGCACATTCAGCAGCCCAGTGACCCCTAAATTCAGTGCAGGGGCACTCGGTAATTACTGACTCAGAGGCAGATGTTCTGCTAGCTGAACTATGATCATTGTTTCTTGCAGCATTTTAGTATGTGGCACCAAACAGCAACAACACCGAGCCTTATTTAGTATGAACAATCAACTTTTATAATGGTATAGTATGGGCAGTCAACTTTTATAATGGTACAGGCAAAGGAATAACTTTAAAATACTGTTAGGATTTAAAAATAAAATATATTCCATGCAGCAAATGTAACGCTTGAAAATACCTTCTTGGCATAAGTACTTACAATATCAGATTTTTACCTGACATGAACCTGTCAGAGAAATACTATCAAAGCGGTTCACATTTCAAATAGTACAAAACCAATGTACTCATCTTCTTTCCCTCTTTTTCTATTAGAAATGCCCCTCTCAGGCCCTGCAAACTGAGTAGTTGTTTCTCTCACCCCTACCCAAGAACTGTAGCTGTGCCTGTCAAGAGGGAGGATGCTCCCTCTTATCATGTGCTGAGCTCTTGTGTGCTTCACAACACCATCACCCTTCTCAGTTTATTGCAGCCAGATGTCATTGTCCCAGACAGATGCGTAGACCGAGAGAAACACATCCAGAGCACTGAGGCTCCGTTCATCTTCCCTCCCTGAAGTCCCTCCAGCTTTTCAGAGTTTTTCTTCCTTGGCAGAGCCATTGGGGAAGAGCTGTAATGCCAACAGCCGTCACTGCCAGGTGGGAATTGTGCTGGAGTGCAAGGATTCCTGCGCACACCTTAGGCACCTGTTGTATCTATCATTGGAGACAATTCACACATGTGGCAGGATCCAACCATACGATAATCCAGTCATTTCTTTGCCGTTTTACAACTTGATGCTGTCTGGAGCATGGCACAGACAGAGCCTAAACCAAAAAGCAATCATCTGCAGTATCCATTAAGGTTGCAAAAGGAAACAAAAACTAAAGTAAAACAAAACAAAAGACTAAAACTGCTGCAGGGGGAAATGCAACAACAAATATCCACAAAGAGGGGAAGCTGCAAAAACCAAACATCTGTGCTGGAAATGAGATCAGATCAAGACGATCACTGCAGCCGTAAGCAGTCGCTGACAGGAACAAACAGGTATACAAATGAGTTAGAAGGAAAGAACAGGGATTTCTGAAGTATTTTTGGCAAGTCTGGAAAAATAAGAGTCATCCTGCCTAGGCAAATGTAAACTAAAGGATTCTTTGTCTTTCTTTGCTGAATTGGCCAAGGAAGATGGAAGCCTACAGAGACTGCCTGAATAGCAGCCATCAGAAATACGATTGCAAAAAAGTGCAACACTTGCCGTGAAAATGAACTTTTGATAACGTGACATACAAGCTTATTGTTTCGTAGACTCCTGTTTCTTTATTTCTGTATGCTTAGTTCGTCAGTAACTAGCAACTTTGTACTGATGTATAAATGTAGGTAATAGTAAAACATAAGTCCTAAAAGTCAGTTTTAAGGCCCATCAATAACTTGATTTCCACTTGCATCCCTAAAGAGTGCTAATGAGACAAAAGTGGTGGAGATCTATTGCAGCTCGTGAGTTTACAGGTCTGACAGGCAAAAAGAACTTGTTCCTTCTCACTCTCCTTACTCTCTCAGCTTCTTTTTTAGAAACTGTGACAGGGTAAACCAAAGGTAATTTATACAAGGCCACAAACCCCTACAGTGTGAGAAATAAGATTAGGAGTGCAAGGTATACATGCTTTGAGTGCAACTTACCATGTTTACATGGTCACTTTTGGAGTGCAATTGCTTTTTAATTAAGTGTGAGTTTTCAGAACTTTTTGGAATATCAGTGACCTGAAATAACTTTAAGATATCTCACAATTCTTGTCAATTTTCAACTGTAAGCAAAAAATAACAAGAACCAGCTCTTTTATGTTTCAGTGATTATGAAAATGTTTAGAATAGAATCAACATAATTCTGTCAGTGCTCTGAAAACAGGTTACCTGCGTCCTGTGGCACTCACTCTTTTGATGAAGCCATTTATATTTACCAACTTTATTCTTGTCAAGTCATTCTTTGCTCTGATATTGCTTTGAGGCAGAGAGAGAGAGAAAAGATGACAATTTTATATCACTTTGGTGAACTGTCATAGATCAGAAGATAAACAAGTAATAACTTATAAATACCGTGATTTTTTAATCATTTCAGAACTTAAATACTTTGCTGTCTCTGCTCTAGACTTGATTCTGAAAATGAATTACTTTTAATTCTCATTCATTTAATGACATATCAGCAAAGCCCTAGCTAGTTAAAACTGCCAGAAGCGTGCAATTTAAGATAGTTTCTAAGATTTTCATAGGAAGATGCTTTCTAATATGTTCTGGAGACCTCTGGCATTCCTAAGACAAGCCCCACGAAGCCTGATCCAAATCTCATGGAAGTCAGTGACAGTCTGTTCACTGACTTCAGCTGTAGAGGGGATTGGGTTAGGTCCTAGGACTGAAATAAGCTCCGTACCAAAGGCCTGTGCATGTCCTGCTCATTGAGTAAGTGATACTCAACCTCAAAGACGAGCTTATGTCAGTTTTTAGTGGAGGCAGCAGCCTGGTTGTCAAATGCATCCCAGCAGCAACGATGACTTACAGCTGTTCGTAATACATAAACACAACACAGCACAGAATGAAATCAATGCATATGGGGGATTTTTGAAGCCAGCATCAGATACAACTGTATTGTCAAGGGAGGTACAGCCTCTTTAGCTTTTCATCCTGTACGTCCACACCTTCCTGAACTACAACTTGGACTGTTCTTGGGGAAAATGGGCTTTTTGGCACTAGTGCAAACCTGTGACATAACAGCCTGAGATGATAGGTTCATATAGCCCTGCTGAATCAGTGCAGTGATGGTGTTTGGGGTTTCTTGTTCACCTCTGGAAGGAACAAGGGTAGATTGAGCTGGAAACAGTTGGTCACACAGATCATTGTGACCAACCACTTCTCCCTGCTCTTAAAAAGCGACTGGATGTCTGTGGTGTCTGAATGTTGAATGTTTCGGAAAAGAGCTGACGACCAAACTTGCTGTCACCCTTTTCCCTAGGGGAGCTAGGTCCTTAGAGCAACACCAAATAGAGCTGGGAGGTGCGTAATAGTCACATAAACAAGGATCAAGAAAGACAATGTCATTTGTAATACTAGCCTGTGTAAAGGACACCATCAGATAGTTTTATCACAGAAAATGTAGGGAATTTTAAGAAGGATTTCATTAAACTAAATATTAATAGGGATATTTTATCACATTTCACAAATAGGCACTAAAATGTGGGGGTTTTTTTAGCTGAGGGCAAGCACTTAACATGTGATTTACAAATGCTACTTCCCATACTGGCAGTGATAGGAGATGATCGGAAGGACTGCAGGTGACTGTGCCCTGGATTGTTGGTGTACGATAACATCACTGTTTCGCTGCCAAACGCCCAAGCTGTGCAGGTAATGTGTCTTTAGTCTTGTTCTGATTGGTTTTCACGCTGTTACTCCTTCTTGCTGATACAATTGAGTGTACTTCGGCCTTTCTCTGTTTTAATTTTCATCTTTCCTCAAGTCTTTTCTTTTTTTTTGTTTTGTCTTGTTTGTTTTGTTTTGTTTTGTTTTTTATAGCTATATAGCAATACCTTTACTATTGTAGACTGAAAAGCCTGGTTTGATATCATCACTTCTTTTCCTCAAAACTTCTAGAAGTGTTAAGCGTGCTGCCACATCTATTTGAACCTCAGCATAGCAGGACTACAGCAGAGCAGTCAGGTTGCATAATGCACTTCTCTAAATCAACTTGAGCAGATGGGAAGGAAAATAGCTTCAGCTAGCAAAGCGCAACTCCCCTTGGGCACTTTTCAGATGGCAGTGGAAGAGCAGCCTGGCAATGCCCTACTGTCTTAATTTTGTCCTCTTGGATGGCAGAGGCCACCTAGCCTGAACAAAGGATTATTCCCCTCTGGTTCTTCCTCTCCTCCCAGTTTACAGAACTGTTCAACTACATACTTTTAAACATTGGTAATTTTTCCTCAATCATCACACATTGCTTCATTTCTACTGGTATTTAGGCAAAAAATAAAATAATGCATAAATTAAAAATTAAACACTCAAGTGAAATATAAACAAGAACAATGTAGGTTAAAAGATGACTAAAAATAGTGGTATTAGTAAGTCTTGTTTTATACGTATCAGGTAGGGAGCCCACAGCTGTAAGAAGAAATTAGACCTTGTCAGTTTATTAAAAACCCAAGATCACAACTAGTTAATTTATCAAAAACAGAAGGAAGGGAACACTACCAAGCGAGGCTAAACACATCACTTAATTCAACTCCACTGAAGTCATTAAAGTCATACTGGCATTAATTTGTGTTTAGCTGACATCATCTGTTCTCTGGTGTAGAAGCAAATGGTTATGTAAAAACAGTGGAAAAATCAAGTTAAAGCTGACTGTTGCAATGGACCCTTAGAGAAAAGAAGCTACATTTTAAGACAATTGAAACAAACTCCATTGGTTTTGAGCAAAAGCTTCACCTGCAGGATTTGTTAATGCAAAATGAATTGCATACATGAATGTCAGTGGTGGTGTCATGGGTTTTAAAGTCGCGGGTCAGCTAGTCAGTGAAGGAGGGACACATCCATGACCTGGCTGGAGGTGCTGCTTGTTCAGGCTGCCTTGTGCTAAAAGGAGGAAGAGCCCAAGTCTGTTTAGCACCCTTGCCCCAGAGCGAGCCATGGCTGTACCTAAGAACCTGCCCAAAGGGCTATGAGAAGATCACAGATTTTTCTCCTGTCCTTGCTCTGGTAAGACAGCAGCAGTGCCTGCCCTCTTTTTCTTCTCATACTTCATCCAAAGATTCAGTTCATTTCCAGCCCACTTTGCTCATATAATTTATTGATGTCAGTGGTTGGGAAATTGCTAACTACTTTAAGCTTTTACGATTTTCAAAAAAACTACAGCCCTGTGTGCAAGGATATTCCCTTATGTGTGTCCTCTGCAACTTAAAGTGTGCTAGACCTAGTTTAGGATGACGGCAATATGGGCCAAAGAACTGATAAAGCTACAGAGGTTTAGCGTGTCCAATACTTTATAGTCTACGGACAAACATTGACTATTAGACAGCCTGGGGCAGCAAGGTGCTGAGACAGATTTAAGCCTTTCTAAGCCAACTTGGTCCTGAATGCCTATATATGCAATAGTTGGGTTAACTTAACTTTGAATTTCCAGGCTCTAATTCCTTCCAATCTCCTTTTTTTCCTATGAAATTTCCTAAGTTTTATACCATTCTGCTCTGTATCACCCTTGCATCTTAAGTCGGCACTGTGTATTTCCTTCACATTTCTGAAACTCCTTTAAATGAGTCATTCTGCAACATTTTGCTATGCTTCCTTGTCTTGCAAAGGTTGAATATATTTTTCCCTACCTTTTTGAAGCTTCAGTGTAATGTGAAGCACCAGGGGAGCCCTTCTGGCTTCTATTTTCTCTGCAGGAGTCCGTGCTTACTTTATCGTCTTTGCAGGATACCATGTGAACAGCAGAGTTCATGACTGACATGGGAGGCTCGAAAGGACTATCGCTATCAGCGCAGGTAGAGCCGATGCATATTTCATCACTTTGGCAGGGGTTTCTACAGGTCTTGTGATCTTTGCAGGAATCCTTATGGGAAATTCAAAGAGGAGAGTCTCAGGAGAGCTTGGAAGACAAGAAACATAGGGGCAGCTTTGAGGTGGTTGTGTTGGTGGTGGAAAAGAGAGATAATGACATTGAAAAAGAAGCAGTGAAATAAGAAAAAGGTAAAGAGAGAAGAAGAGCCTCTTGTGAGGTTAAAAGACCTCTGCAGGGAATAAAGACTGGAGTTCAAAGATCATTGGGGCTTTGGCTGGAGCAAAGATAATGGGGAGGAATAAGCAAATCTGAAGTGCACGTTCGGGGGATATCGCCCCAGCAGTAGAGCGAAGTGTGTAACCAGTGAGACAAAGAAAGAAATAAAAAGAAACATGTGGCAAAGGGAAATAAAAGTTTGCTGGAAACAGTGCTGAGAAAAATAGCACCCTTAAAGCAGTTATTAAAACGGTCAGCAAGACAGAAAGGAGAAGCCAAAAGAAGGGGAAAAGGAGAAAACCAAGAATGGCTATGCTGAAATGCCTGCAGGGGAGAGGGGGCTCTGATTCCCCCATTTCTTCTACAATTTCTGTTTACGTAGTGAAGAGCTCTTATTTTTCCATTCACATCTCTCTGTTTGCACCTTTGCATGTAGCTTTTCTATGTTTACCCATATATATGAGACTAACAGAAGGGGTTACCCCATTTTGCATCACTCCTGAGAGTTTTCAGAGAAGTTACAGCCTCAGCAGAACACAGCTGTCAAAACTGTCTGATGGTTTGCAGTGTGAGCAATCTGATGGGCAGCAACTGATGGATGTTTCTGACACCCCATTTCTCAACAATTGCAGGAGTTTCTTGTTTACTTCTGAATATACCTCAAGATTTGATTTTTGACTGCTAAAGAGTCAATTCTTTCATTAAGAGCTGTTGGGGGTTTACAAGCCATGTGCTTAGGTCTAACGTGCCACGACTATGCAACACTCCCAGCGAAGACCTCCTCTGTGCCATGTCCTAGTCAGGCAAGGACTGTGGAGTGGCTTTCCGGCAAAGGCTACAATTTCATCTCTTTCCCCAGGTCTTTGTCTGAAGGAATATGGAAGGATTGGATAGATGGGGGATGTGTTTATTTCAGGAAATACTGTGTCTTCTGTCTCTGTGAGGGAATACATTTGCTGATGTGTTATTGTTAAACTGTATATGTGCTCTCTGGAGAGTCTTGTACACAATGTACCATATCTGTCTGTAAGAGGAATAAACAGGTATATGCTGGTACAAAGCTGGGATCTGTAACGAGAACTCAGCTCTTCATTGACATGGAAAGTGCAAGTGACATTTGTGCAGGACTTTGCAGCAGCTTCTCACACAATATTACACAGGTTGATTAAAAAACAGTCCCTGAAGAAACAGATGAAGACGCGTTCCTCAGGGATTACTGTGTGACGAGACTTCAGGAGCAGTGTGCAGCATCAGTAGGCAGCGTCCCAAGAGCAGTAGCAGTCCTCTTGCCCAAGGCACTGCCATCACAAATGGGCAGCCTCCCTCTGTAAAACTGGGGGGAGAGGGAGAATTAAAAGCAAGCCTTGACATTTGGAAATTAGTCAGCCACTCTGTCTCACTCCGGCTTGCCTGCGTGTTTGGCAGTGGAGCAGGCTGGTGAAAATGTTCCTCTGATCACAGACAGTTTGGAAGCAAACTGTCAGATCTATAACTGGAGCACGTGTCAGCATTACCTTCAGTCAAAATGCTTCACTAAAGGATTCACTTTAGTAGCACAAAAAATAAAGGCTTAACGTTTTGTCCCTCTCGTCCTCGTCTTGCTCCTTCCCCTGGAGAGCAGTTTCAAACAAGCTTCTCACAAAAGAGCCACACTCCCCTCCCAAGACTTGTACCTGCCTCCCCCTGGTTCAGTCCCATCCCACAATTCTCCCAAGGCACCCAACTGATATTCAGGATAAATCAATTCCAATCCCAAAATCTGGTTTATGTCCTTCTATAGCCCAAATACGAACTCGAGGCTCTTTCTTCTCCAAGTTGTTGCCCATCTCTATGTCAAATGCTGCCACTGCAGAAATTCTCATCCCAGTTAATCACCTTTTCCTTCTCCCTCCCTGTCCCACTGTTTTCTCTCTGCAGTACCACATGTGGCTCAGGCTCTTATCATCAGCTCAGCCTCCTTCCCCGTGGAGGTCACAAGTCCTCAGGGTGCAGGAAGCTGCTGCTGAGAGATGAGGAAGAGCCGAGAAGCAGTGAACCCCTTGCAAATGTGAGCTGGAGAGGGCTCTTTTCAGCTCTCCGCTTGCTCTCAGATATGCTTCTTGTCAGTCTTGCAGCTCTTGGGAGAAAGTGGCAGAAGGGCTTTTTTTGTCTCAATTTGGCAGGCAACCAGACAGTCAGGTAGGGCAGAGGGGTGCGTAGCTACAGATTAAGAAACGAATAAATATCTGAAGTCACTGGAATAAAGTTGCACGAAGCCAGAGAGAGATTGTGAGAAACAGAGACTTCAGACAGCTTCACTCTACGGCAGCCTTCACCATGCTGGAAAATAGTTTTTTGCCATTGTTGTAATAGAAATGTTGGGCTTTGACAAACATGTCTTTCAACTGCTTGTTTCTTTTTCCTCTGACAGAGCTCTCTTTCAATAATTCAAATAAATTCTCCTTGGGAGCTGCATTTCTGTACTTGAATAATTAAGATCTGAGATTATTCCCCTAAACTGTTAGGCAGTGTGGCATCAATCATGTCTGTCAGCAAGACTTACCTCTGCCATAGCAGCAGGAGTATTGGCTCAGCAGTGGTCTGCAAACACAAGAGAAGCAACATAGGTAGGGAGACACAACACTTTTTATTAGACCAAATGACAGACCTGAAGAAAGGCCTTTGTATCAAAGTCACCCATTTTCTCCAATAGTGTGTGCTGGTCTAATAAAAGACAGGATTTCTTCCTACTAGCCTTGTGTTGCTTACATTACCTGTGCTTTGATCAGGGTCTGCAGTTCGCTTCAAACACTTCCCCAGGACGCTTGCTTGTTTTAATCACCACTGGCTGTCTCTTTTGCTATCAAAGGAGCTCCTTTTGCTAGCTTTTGATGTGGGGAATGCATTACCCTGTAATCAAAGTGATGTTTAACTCATCCCTGAGCATCTGGAAAGAAACCTTGAACAGCAGTTACTGGCTAAATGTAAAATACATATTTATTAACAGCTGTGCAGGCTGAGAGGGGGTGTGTGTCTATATTTATATGTGTATGGTTTGTCATGCTGTATTTGTATTGCTGGAATGTGAAGGCAGCTGCTTTTTATATTCCAGATTCAAGGCATACTATCTTTACTTTTTAAATAGAGATGTAAAATTTAAAAAAAAAAAAAAGCACAGGAAAAATAGTTTGAATTTCTTATTATATAATACCATTCAACTGAATGTCTTAGAACATCACAAAAACACACTTTAATACTTACAGTGATCTTGTGTTTATCATTGTAATTATTAGTAGTGGACTGACAAATGGCTCAGTAAAAATATTTGAAATTTTAAATATTAAAGAGGAAGAAGCAAGTGGAAAGTGCCCTTCTGGTCTCACTGGGGTCACCTCAGCAGCCCCTTGCAGAACTCCTGCAGACCTCATTCACCCCTGATTTCCATCTACCTTCTCTGGGTTGTGGTGGAGCTACAGAAAAGCAGGCTGAAATTACTCAGAGCTGATCAACAGGTATGTCTTATGTACATATACTCACATAGAACAGGTTTACATGCATGAAAAAGAATTCTACTACTATTTTGAGACCTCTGTTGTCTCAAATAATGACTTCACCGATGATGCCACTACATGTTGTCCAACCTGTGTATCACCTGAGTTTTAGCTTAGAATGTCTTTTGCCTGAGCAGATGTTTGTCGGTGGCAGTTGCACCTTAGATATTGAAATACAATAACGGCTTCCACTGAAGAAATGGTTGAACACATTGTCCTACCCAACAAGCCACAAAGTGAGCCATCCGGGATTAGTAACAATTTCTGAGAAGACAAGGAAGACCAAGGGAATGTCCTTCAGCATGCAAGAGGCAATAGAGGGGACCAGTGACCTCAACAGGGCTGGGGCTGGACCAGCTCCATGGGCCGGAGGAAGGCTGCACAGCCATGCGGCTGCTCCCGGCCGCGTGCCTGGGACAGGCACCACGGAGGACGTACAGTTTCATTGAACCCCCGGGCAAGACAATGACAGGAGAGATGAAGGGCTCTCCAGACAAGGGTGCATGGCCTATTTCAGTGTATTTATAGCGTAGCCTTTCTTTGTTCTGCTCCATGTCCTTGAGGGATGAGGGTCAATTAAGTCTGAATGTCAGAGCTAGCATTGCTACCCACAGTCATCATATGAACAGAAACAGCTGTCAGCAAGGCCAGAAATAACCTGACACCCAGAAGCAGGCAGGACAGTGAGCAGAGTGGGGATCTGTGGTACAAACTGGTATTTTGCCAAAAGAATGATGCCCCACATCTCCTCCAGCATTTGTGTCTGCAGTACCTCTCCAGCCGCTAGCCAGGGGTGCTGCTGTCACTTTAGCAGGCAAAGTCCCCAGTGACAGCATTTCCCTCATCCAGCTTGACCCACCTGAAGGGTGGGTGTCAGGTCTAACCTTGCCAGCTGCCTGGAGCGGCACAGGTGGGGTGGTGGGCGGCTGGTCCCCATGGCCAGAGGTGTCTGTCCCGCAGCGGGATGAGCCACGCTCTCAGGGTGAAATGAATCCCACCCTCCACCTCTTGCTTGCAGACCTGCGCTGTGCGCAGATCACGAATGGAGACTCAGTTTTACCAAATCAGAAGAAAACCCCCAACCCAGCAGCGTTCAAATTGGACATACTCCAATTATTAGGAGCAAATAGAAATCACCGCGCCCTCCTCGTGCAAAACATTTGCGGTGCTGCTAAATGAGCCGCTGCAAACATTGTAATGTTCCACTGATTTTTTTGTTACTCAGCAACTACTGTGGTGGTTCAGCAGTGAATAGGCTAAACGGAGTTTTCCTAGCAGAAAAATAATGAAAGAAAATGGAAAGCTTGAGATGTAGAAAGGGACTGATGACACTGGTGGCACAGTGGGAGGCAAATGAGGAGCAAATGGAAGTTTGGCAGTCTGGAAAGGTTAGGTTGCAGGCAGAGCTCCTGGAGCGGGATCAGGGGGTCACCATCCTATTAGGAGATCAAGGGAAGGCAAGTTGTGAAGCCAAATGGAATAATTTAAAAGAAGGCTAGTGAGAGGGAGAGATGAGGACAGCACAGCATACTACTAGGGCAGAGATCTGCCTGGTTTGGGACAAAGGAGTTTGATAGGACTGCTAAAATCTTAATATTCCCATTAACTGAATAACAGAAGATGCCAACACATACTTTGAAGATACACGATTTCTGCTTGCAGTTAAAACTGGTTGAATCTTAGGGGCAATATCTCAAGTTAAAAGAAAACAAAATTAAAAATGAAGGGACGGCCAAACCCCTGCTGCTCTGCCTCTGCAGGCAGGAGAACTGATCTCCATCGCTGCCGTCAGGTAGGGGAGCACTCATGCACAGCCAAGAGCGCTGCTCCCTGTGAGCACCGCTCCTGCTTGGAGCTGCCTCTCTAGAAATCCATGTGCACTCATCCATGGGAGTAAAGCCTTGCGTGCACTGATACGGTGCATATACAGCTGTCTACAAAACTAAGGGAATCATTTTAGTTCCTCCACCTGCCTTAACCTATTTTTCCTCTTCCTCAAATTCTCCTTAGGATTTTTTTTCCCATCTGTTTTGTTGCACTCCTATTTTGTAGTCCTCCCTCAGTATCCATTACTGGCTGCTGTCAAAGACAAGGTGGACCAGGTTCATCGTTAGGCTGACGTGATATGGCCTTTTTTTATGTTCTTCCTTGGGTAATGGCTTGCTGAAAATTAAATCATTTAGTAAAAGGACAAATGAAATAATCAGCTGGGGTTCTTTTTTCCTCGCATAACATAAGAGCATGTATGTTACATTTCGATTGAATTAAGGCTATAATCACATAGACGTTGCTGAAACTGTTATGTTTCATAAAGTAGCCTTATTATTTTCTGCATATTTTTCTTTGTGTGTGGAGCTTTTTCTTTCTATTAAATTGCATATCCATGGAGGATTTTGGGGGCACTCAGCCAGTCAATCCAATTTGGAGTTGGACGGTGGTTGTAGTGGGCTAAGTCCCTTATCTGTCCCCTTCAGCTGTTTCACTTCTCTGCTATTGATGGAAACATAAAATTAAAAGTGGAATCAATTCAGAGGCAAGAGCCCAGCAAGAGACTTAGGAGGGGAAAGTTGAGGGGGAAGATTCTGACTAATCTTTCTGCAGCTGGGGTAATGTGCTGACAGATTCGGTTTTAAATATGCATGCAGTAGATTGGGTATATTTCACAAATATTGCCATTTCATTTATCTTTGTGGGTATCAAAGCAAGTATAAGAAGAAAACTGAAATCAGATTGGTAATGGCTGGGGTTTTTTTGGAGCAGTGGGATTTATGGAATTCTGGTTTCCCATGTGGTGTGTACTGGGAAATGATGAAGCTCGAGGAATGAATAGGAGGCCTGAAAGTGGATTAGCCATTCCTACAGGATGATAGCAGAAGCATAAAGAGGAACTAGTCAGCAAATATACTCAATTCTGTGCATACTTCATGTTATGTACACACTACGGTGAAAAGCAGCTCATGCTATTGAAATCAGTGGTTATAATGGTGCAAAATCAATGTAAATAAGAATTTGAAGTTGATGGACCAGACTGTCTGGTGTGCTTTGTAGGATTCATAGTTGTCTTTGTACCTTCTGACTCTGGACCAGAGAGGGCCTTGCATTTCTTCTAGGTTAGTACTTCCCAGAAGGCTAAATGGTGACAGCTTCCACATCCCTCAGTGACCTAGACTGCTGGAGGTGCACAGGAGTTTGGTGATGCTGCTTTCTTCATGCAAACCTCTCTGCTGTGCTTCTGTTCAGGGGCTGGCATTAGGGAATGCACACTGATGAATAAAATCTCTTATGTGAGGGCTTCTCCCCAGGGAGGATCCTCTGCCTCCTGTATCACAGCAATGTGAAAATGAAAATCTCATGGTCAGCATTGTACTCCATGAGCTGGCTGGTCCTTCCCCTGCAGTGAGGGCAGGAAAAGGGGGATTCTTTAGTGCCTGAGGGACAGGCAGGCAAATCTTCCTTCTCTTGAATGAGAGTTTCTTGCCATAGCCAGTACAGAGGACTGACTGGATAAATCATGTTCTCCAGATCGCTTCCCTCTTGTCCATGGGGGAGACAAAGGTGCACCTGGGGCTGGGCTCGGTGTGAGGCGGGGAACGAGCGGAGTATTGGAAGGAGGAGGTGTCTGTCTGGGAGAAGGGCAGAAAGGCTGCGATGGGTGTCAGGAGGGGAGGGTGAAGGAGCAAGGGAGTTTCTCTGCAACAAGGGGAGAGTGAAGAGTAGTGAGGGAAAGCATCATAAGGAAGAGAGAAGCAGAAACTCTGTACTTATTTAAGAATATTAAAAGATACTATCATAGGTGAAAGGAAAACATAGCAAAGGGAGAGGACAAAGGCAGAAATAAGTTGTTTTTAAAATCGGAAAATGTAATGCTAAATGAAGCAAGAAAATACTTTGCTGGTGCAAGTGCGACTGATTGGGCTGACATCTATTTTCTCCCTCCTACTGGGCAGCTCAATGAGCTGCTGAAGAGAGGGGCGCTTAAATCTTGGGTAGGTGAGGTGTTGCATCGATGAAAAAAAGTATATAAAGCTTGGCATCTTGTGGACTTGCCTCCCCACCTGATGGATGCTGATGCCTCCGGCCACGGACATTGCTCTTTGGATCTGGTACAAATTCTCAGTGGTGCTGCAAGGGGCCACTCCTCCCACTCCTGTCCTTGTGTAGGCACGGGCGTCTCTGAATCAAGATGCTGGTGCTGAAAACTAACTGTCCTGGGCTGGATTAATTCTTGTGGCTGTGTGAAAGCTACCGTGAGCGCAGGAGAGGTGATGAGAATGGGCAGCTAGGGGTGGTGGCAGAAAGGACCTCCCTTTACAGCGGTGACACAGATTTATGCCGGATTACAGTGCTTGTCTCATCACCAACTGGCAGGACACCAGTCCCCATGCTCATAAGAGGCCTCTCCTGTCTTGATTCTCTGGTGCATAACAATGTAGGAGTTCTTGTTTACTTAACAGAAACCAAGCTGAAAAGAGAAGGGGAAGCCCAAGGCAGCCCCCGTTTCTGCAACCTGTCAATCTGGCCTCACTTGCAATTACCATCTCCCACATTTCTCCCCAGTGATCCTGTTTTCTTGGCTCCTACACCTTGTTTCACCATGCAGCTTCCAAGTCTCTTGATTTTCGATGCTCCTGGGTGACACTGCAATAAATAGAGGTGGCTTTGGTCAAACCCACTAGAATGCCATGTAAATTTTGTCCCAGTAGCTACAGCCAAGGCAGGTTTCACAGGTCTCCTGGTCTTTCAAATATGCATTCAGGGCATGGTTTCTGGGGGCCTTCTGGGAGGTTCTGATCTCGAGCTACTTGCAGAATAGAAAAGCAAAGCCCATCTCAGGGTATTTATAGATCCTTCATGGCTCAGGGAAATTTCCTCACTAGTTGTCTTTTGCTAAACAACGATAGCACTTTTTATCTTTTCTTATGTATAGTAAAGCTGTAGAAAAGCTACTTGGGCCTCCCTTCTTGACAAAAGACCTTTCTCAGTGAGTCACAAATGGAACAGCTTCCTAGCCCAGTTCACAGAATACTGCCTGCCCTTTCAGGGACAAAAATTCAATACCCTCTTTATGTAAGGATTTTCTTTACATGTGGAGAGATTGCCACATGGTGGCAATTTACCTCCACTTTACAACTGTATATACAAGTACCTAACCCAGTCTAGCTTCTTTTCCAAATGTCTGTTTCCTTTCAGGCTATCCTGTGCTCTTAGGAAACGCTGGCACTTCAATGTTAAGATTACTTGCTCTTCCTTTGTTTTTGTTGGGGGTGTTTGTCCCTCTGCTCTCTTCCCTCCCACCCCCAAATGCTTAGGATGCCATTACTTTTTCCTACCTCCTTCTAGCATTCCTACTACAAGAGAATATTGGGACAGGTTTGGATTTTATATAAAAAAAAGCCAGATAAACTTCTTTTCCTTACAGGCATGAATGGGATGACCATAGGGACAGCTGGGGAGAGCAGGGAACCACAGCAGGACGAGTGTAGAGGGTTGAGACAGACTGCAAGTCCGTGCTCAGGACAGCTTCCTACAACCCTCTCCTCAAGTGGGCACGGGGAACAAAATGAGGAACCATAACCCAATCTCTGCCATAATACCATTGAAACCAAATCAGCTTGGTGAGAAGTGTACACACTTACTTTAAAAAAAGGGCAGCAAACGCGACAAGAGCTCTCTATAATAATCGTACTGTGAAGATGCTGATCATGATCCCGTTGTCAGTGGTATTCTGAAATGGGTCCAGAGCAGGGCACAATTTCCTGCTCTCCTTTACACGCAGCTGCTCAGGCTCCAGCGCTCTCGTCCTCTCGCCTCTCAAAAGAGCAAGCACCCTTCTGAGGATGCTGCCTGCACGTTAAACTGTAGCAGCGAAGGAATGGATCTCACTCCACTGCAGGAACAGCAACAAAGAGAGGGCTTCTCGCACAGCAGAAAAGCCAAGATGTCCCTGGAGTAATTCCAGAGGCTTGTAGGCCGAGGTATTTTTACAACATCACAGAAACATGAAATCTTATTTTTCAAGAGTCCTGATTGTAGGTTAGTGCCTTTTGTGCTTTCTTTGTGCTTTCTTTTCAATACAAATTTGTTAAGAAGTGTTGAAACCGACCTCTTACTGAAATTTGTCTGTGCCAACCTACCACTTTTTGTTGGCGTATATGCTTAAAGCAGTATTTTCCTCTGTATCGAATTTCATTCATAGATTGCTGAAATAGATTTAGAAGTGTGAGTATTTGTCAAGCAATGTTTAGGATCAAGCATCATTTTTTGCCATTTAACCACCATAACAAGCATATACTCAGCAGACAGTCTGAATAAAATTCCATTGTATAGAATTGTCCTCTGTTGTGAATTATATTTTTTATGGCAGATTTACTCCTCTGACAGAGAAAATTCAATATGTAGCTGAATTTCTATTACAGATACAGTCTTCTGCTAGCCAACAGATAAGCTTTTTATCAGCAGCCATGCTTCTATGGCACTCTTTTGGGCTCCTGCCAAGCTCTGCCTTCGTTCCTTTCATGAACAGATCAATGTGCAAACATTTGAAAACCCTAAATAACGTAATAGCTACTTGAATGCATGCTCAAAAAAACCCCCAGAACCAAACCGATTTCAAAACTGTTACACCTACATAATGTACCTAATGCAAATCTACAAAACCAAGGAAAGATGGGAAAGAGGTAGCACATAGCTACCATTTCCAAAGCTGCCCTGCCCCACAGACTGTATACATCAGTTTTTCCTCTAAGCCATAGTGGAAGCCTACCCTCCCATGCCTCTTTGCCACATCACCCCTCAAACAAAACATGCAACACCAGCATAAACTGGAGCTGGTAATGTTGGGAAGAAGAGTTTAGGTAAAGAACGTGATAAAGAACAGGCAGAGAGGAGAGATTACAGTGTGGTGTATTGTTTGTTACGCGTAAGAGCAATTCCAAGGTGTGTGTGGGGGGTGTGTGTATCAAAATACACAGCCACTGGTTAGTACTCCAGCCTAAAATTCAGAGATGACCAGCAGCTGCAGCTGCATTGTCCACAGTGGTTGCTGAGGGCATCCTCTGCTGATAATTGAGCACCATGCATTTATAACGAGGCAGTGAGACTCTTCTCCTTACACTCCCACGTAAGCTGCTGGCATTAGCCCACATGCATTTTGTCTTCTCTGCTCTTGTGAACTCTCTCTCTGTCCTTTTTGCAATGGAACAAGCACCTGTGGAGATAAGATCCTTTTTTTTCTCTGTTACCCTTCAAATGAGAGGATGTGTGCTTGGAGTGATGCCCGTTAGCGGGAGCGATGCTGGAATACTGGAATCAAAATGTTCCCCATGGGGAAACAGCAGTATTAAAAGAAGAAAACTGAAGAAAGTGAAGTGACCTTGGTGGACAGCTATTGAAGGAAAAAAAGGAGACAAGAAAGAGGGAAAACTAATTGGAAAGGGGTTGATGTGTGAGGGTAATATAAAATATAAAAAGGTACAAGAAAAGGAATGGGAAAACAACCAAAAAAAAAAAAAAAGGGAACAACAAACAGAAGGAGATGACATAAGCAGTAAAACAAGAGAGGCAAAAAGATGAATCAAATCTCTGTCCTTACTGAGGGGCTGTACTGCAACCTGCCTTATCTTTTTTTTATATAAATTTATAAAAAAACTTCATTAGCTTTTTTCTTGTCAGGGGGGATATAAAAGATGCTAATAAGTTCTTACAGAGGGTAAATAGTTTAAGGGGCTGATACTAGTGATACTGAAGTATTAAAATAAAGATCAAAGCCAGGACTGCCAGAATAGGGTTTCTAGGTTATCCATACACCGTTACAGCTCTAACAGATTAAAGACTCATTTGAACATAAAAAGAAAAAAATCATAGGGATCATCTCCATTATAAAAACAGCTTGATTACAAAACATAGTAAAGGCCCAATTCTATCAGGCTCAGACCGAACCATGCTTTATGAATAGCTCCATTAAAATCAGTGGGATTGACTCAGTGTGATCTGTTCCTCAGCAAGACCAAGGGTGTCCAAAGTCAGTCTGCTCAAGCTCAGTGGCATTTTTCAATGCTTAGATCAGCTTCTGTTCTGGCCTCTGGAGCAGTAATGATGACAGCGGTGTTTTGACTGTTCATCTCCATCATCAGTAGCGCACTTACAGTTATATAGACAAATATTTGTCATAAGGAGGAAAATCTGTGCTCTGCAACGTAAATCCATCAGAGCATTGAGTATCATTACAGTAGGTGCTAGTTCCATCAGCAGTCTCTGGTGCCATGGGGATGAAGGTTTCTGCATTCAAACTCTACAATTCCTTAGAAACAAGAGCTGTTCTGGGATCAGTAGGATAGGTAAATGGGTGCACCGGACCACGCAGCTCTCCCTTCTCTCAAAGCCATAGCTCTCCCGGGCATAAACACTTCAGGCAAACTTCTGAAGTAGGTGGAAAAAGATGTTGAATGAAGTACAAGTCACACCACAGTACAGAGAAGACCAGATTACTTTTTCATCTCCATTTCAAATGTCATCTGTTATGGAGATATGCTCTGAGGCCAGACCAGGTTTGTGGAGAGGAGGAGTAAAGTTCAGTTTGAAAGAGAGCGGTTGTACTTCAGAGATGGTTTATTTCTTGCCATTCCCCTCTGTAGTCAAGTGCAAACAATCCTAGGATTTTACATAAACTCTAGAGTAATGGTCAAAATGGAAATGTAAAATTCACTGTATTAGAACTAAATACCCGGCTAAAAAGCAGCTATAAAGGGGAGCTGGTCAGGTTTGGTGTTCAAACCTTTTCACTTCCACCACTTCTTGTCTGATATGTCCAGTTTTGCCTGGATGTCTCAGACCCAATACTACCATTACACGTTACGATCACTGTCACCTTACACACAACACAAGTAAAGAAAGAAAGCAAAAGTCCAGGAAAAAATCTACCGTTTCTTCCTAATTACCTTTAGGATTATGACTTCCAACATAGACTTGAAATTTGTGCCTTAGATTCACCTATAGATCTGCAAGAAATCTTTAGCATACATCCGCTCCTGCTGCTGACAGATGGTAGAGCAGAGAACAGAGACTATGAAGATAACAGCATTTCACCCACAGCTTTTTTCTTGCGATATAGTAGCATAAGGTAGCTGTGAAATCAGTGATGTTTCAGAACATTCCTTGCACTGCTGAGATTTCTGGCTGGAGGTAGCCCAAACACACAGTCAGTCTATAAACTCTCGATCTCGGCACAGAGGTCACATGAAAGAAAAAGATACCTAGCCAGAAGACAGGCAGGTTTATGTGGGTCAGGGCTGTTTCTTTTATGTGCCAGAGGATGAATCTGCCCCTTTCCACCTTGAACTGGGGAACTCCAAAGCTTTAAACCCCTTGGGACTTTTTTCCCCCTCAGCTTGACATGAGAACGGCTAGGCAAGATACAGGAAGGAAAACAGCAGAGGAAGGACTGAAAAAACTGGAAGCTTTAATATATTCCTGTCCCCATTCCTCCTTTTCTATGCATCAACAGTTTTAATAATCTGGCAAAAGCAAAACCTGAAACTAGAAAATCCTTTCCTACCCAGTGTCACAAAATGCTCATCATGTCGTAAGAAACATTATAATGAGAGGGGATGCATTTAACGTGTTCTCTCTTTTCTTTTTTTCATTTGACACCAGTTCTGCATTTTTTAAATAGCTGCTCTGAAACAACCAGCTCACATTTTAAAACAAACAAAAAATTAAGATCTCCTTATGGAACTGAAGTTAATACAGAAGTGGCTTTTAAACAAGATAGACGAATAATAATAATAAAAAAAAGCAGTGAAATCACTCTTATGTATAATCTCTTCACTATGAAAATAAACCACTGTTACATCCACGCTAAGCATATGTAGAGTAAACAAAACAGATGGGGGATTTCCCACTCCTGGTTTCTTTCTTCTAAGGATGGTTATTTTCAGTTCATAAACTCTCAGCTGTCATCCCTGATTTATCTTCCCGGCAAATTTCTGTCGGGGTTACACGGCTACGAGCTTGGGCGATGCGGCACGTCTCCCTGCCCGCTACACTCTTCCCTCCCTTCCAGCCACAGCATTTGTAACCGGGGTTGGCGCTTCTCTTTTAAGCCCTTTTTCCTTCTTCCCTCTAACAGTGCCTGACATTTTGTGCATCTCGGTTGTGCTCCAGCATGGTGAGATCTGTACGAAGGAGAAGCACACTCTTAGTTTGTTGGAAAGGGTCCGTCCTCCTTCCTCCTTTCCTCGGGGAGGGGAGAAAGGGCTACGAGGGATAACGAAACGCCGCCTGCGTTCAATCCGCTACCCAAACAATGGCTTTATTTAAACATATAAAGACCTCGCTGCATAGAGATCCTTTAAAAAATGTTTTCGCCGTCCCCAGCCGTAGAGCGAGCGACCACTTATTTGCTGGAAAGGGCTCCTCCCGCCCCTTCCTACTCCTGCCCTCCCTCCTCCCCCCGCCTCCCTTCCCCATATATTATTACTCTATGCCACCAACGTTAAAACAGCCCCACCGCGCTCCCGGCCCGAGCCACGGGCGTGAGGGAGCCCTTCCCTCTCCCCAAGCAGCCTCCGGCCGCCGGGCGGCTCCTCCGGCCCCGGCCCCTCCGGCCCCGGCCCCGGCCCCGGCCCCGGCCCCGGCCCCGGCCCCACCTCGCGGAGCTGTCTATCCCCGGCGGGTGCTGAACCGCCCGGCGCGGGAGCGGGGGCCGGAGCCCTCCCGGCCTCGCCCCGGCGCCCGGAGGCGAGGTAGGCGGCGAAGGGCGCCGCGGGGGATGGGGGGAGCCGGCGGCGACCCCGCGCCGCCCGCCTGAGCCCGCCCGCGCCCCGCACACAAAGCCGCGCCGCGGCCATGGAAGAGGAGCTGAAGTGCCCGGTGTGCGGCTCGCTCTTCCGGGAGCCCATCATCCTGCCCTGCTCGCACAATGTCTGCCTGCCCTGCGCCCGCACCATCGCCGTGCAGACCCCGGAGAGCGAGCAGCACCTGCCGCCCCTGCTCCACCCGCGGGCCCCGCGCCGCCCGCCGCCGCCGCGCCGGGGCCGGGAGCGGCCGCGGGCTCCTCCGACTGCCTGGACTCGGAGTGCGCGGCGGGCGGCGGCGGCGGCGGCGGCGGCGGGGACCACGCGGACAAGCTGAGCCTGCACAGCGAGACCGACAGCGGCTACGGCTCCTACACCCCCAGCCTGAAGTCCCCCAACGGCGTGCGGGTGCTGCCGCTGGTGCCGGCGCCCCCGGGAGCGGCGGCGGCTCCGCGGGGCGCCGGCCCCGCCAGCTCCTCCCTCACCTGCCCGCAGTGCCACCGGAGCGCCTCCCTGGACCAGCGCGGCCTCCGCGGCTTCCAGCGCAACCGGCTGCTGGAGGCCATCGTGCAGCGCTACCAGCAGGGCCGCGCCGCCGCCGCCGCCAAGTGCCAGCTCTGCGACCGCAGCCCGCCCGAGCCGGCCGCGGTGCTGTGCGAGCAGTGCGAGGTGCTGTACTGCGCCGCCTGCCAGCTCCGCTGCCACCCGGCCCGCGGGCCCTTCGCCAAGCACCGCCTGGCGCCGCCGCCCGGACACCCGGGCGCCCCCGGCGGCGGCGGCGGCGGCGGCGGCGGCGACGGCGGCAGCGGCGGGAAGGGGGCGGGCGGCGGCCGCAAGCTGCCGACGTGCGCCGAGCACGACCTGGAGAACTACAGCATGTACTGCGTGAGCTGCCGCAGCCCCGTCTGCTACCAGTGCCTGGAGGAGGGCAAGCACGGCAAGCACGAGGTGAAGGCCCTGGGCGCCATGTGGAAGCAGCACAAGGTGAGTCCCGTCGGCCGGCCAGGAGGAGCTGGGGCGATGCTCAGGGCTGGGATTTGTTCGTCCCAATGCCCTGACATCAGGTTGGAGTTTGTGGGACACGAGTCTACTTCACGTCCATCGTCCTCCCAGACTTTTTTCCCCTTGGCATGGTGCTCTTACATCTCCGGTCCTTCCTGACTGCCCAGCGACCCCGCAGCCTCTGCTCATGGTTGGAAAACCCACAGAGTCCCTCCCATGTTGGCCTCACCTTAGCCAACAAATCTCAGGCTCAGCCAGGCCTCGGGCAGACACCTGGGATTAGCGAGTCCATCTCACTAACTTGTTTGCCTTCCACGGGGTCCTTGGCCATCCCGTTCCTCTCGCGGGTGGCAGCAGCTGCCTGTGAGGAGACGGGATGGCCATTCCTTCCTGTCACCACCTCCCTTTCACCCGGGACTCAGTGCAAGCTGCCACAACCGTTTCCCACCACGTGTCAATGAGGGAGGGTGCCCCAGAGCCGCCCGAATGTTTTAGACAGGAAAGCGTGATAAGGGGGATCATGGGACATCGTGTTGTCTCCTGGGCCTCAGAGAAGTCTCCCCTCCCACTCAGTTCCCAAAGAGGCCAGGAGGAATGGCTGGAGGGACCTTCGTGACACAAAGATGAGTAAGGAAACGTAGGATGGATGGGGTCTGGGGACAAGTAAAGCTTTTTCTGATTCACATAATGTCACAGTCTGATTCATGCTTCCCTGCAAGCGATCCTGCTTAGCCCTCCCTGGAGCCCTCTGGGGAGGCATCAGAGCCAGCCGTTTTGCCGCGCAGGGGATTTGCTGAGGTCTGGTAGAGCTGCTGGATCACTTGGCCACAGTCTCCTTGTTAAAAATAAGACTTTGCAACCATTTGAATAAAGAGCAAGACATGGCCTTAGAAGTTGAAAGAATGTATGAAGTTAGCTCTTTCTTGCTAAGAACTGTGAACCCTGGAAAAATTATTAGTTAATACTTATGAATGTACAGGGGGAACTTTAATACCTGAGTGCTGAGAGCAGTCCTTTGGAGCTTCCCGCTGTACTGGGGGGAAAGGACTTCCCCCACAGCTGTGCAAAGAGCACTTAGCCAGCTCTGCTGGCCACAGGATTCCCTTCTTTTCACTCTCTGCTGCAGTTAGCAGTAAAGGAAGCACAGAGAGATCCTTTCAGACACTGCAGGAGAGGACAAAATCAAGACTGGTCTCATCATCCCTCAGTCACAGAGTGGTTCAGCACAAGCTAGGCTAAGGCATCTGGCAAGGCAAAAAATTGACTTTCAATTTTAAGATTCAACAAAGATGCCCCTTGGGGTGACATGCATAGCTTGTGCATCTGAGAAAGACAAACTTCTTCAGTACGTGTTTCAGTTTGAATGCTCTGCCAAGGGCTCAGCCATCTCCGCCCTAACATGACAGGTATTTGTGCAGAGGAGAAGTTCTCTTGGCCCAGAAGGAGCGGATTACAAATTCGCAGCTATTGCTGCTTATGCCAATGGCAGAATCCACTTCTGAGCGGAATTACTTTAATGAGCAGGGACTGAGTTCACTGCTCAAGTGTGGCTGATGTTTTGGAGAGTGTGAGACACCAGCTTGTGCTGTATTATGGTCTACCTTGAGTTAAAACTGTTTGATGCCTTTTTGAACAACATCATAAACTCCGGTGTAATCAAAGTTCAGATTCAGTCATTTTCTCTCTTTCCTACTGTCAAATATTGTTAAAAGAATGAACAATACCTTGGTGGTTTGTCTTTTTACTGCATTTTTTTCTGGGACTAAGGTATTACAGAATGTGATTTTTCTTTTGATTTACAGACTCAATCAATGTGAAAATTCTAGCAAAAGAAAAAAAATACTCAAAATTAACTAATATGGGGACTCTAAAATTGTGCTCTTGTGAATATTATTTTTCCCAGTACAATGCGCTTGGCAGAAAATAAATATAATGGAACCATATAGCCAGACAGCCTAAATCATCAGCTCACATTCATTCAGATAAATTGTTTTGGAATTAGATACTTCTGCTTAGAAATAGTTCTCAAATACAGCAATTGCTACAAGTTTATTACCTGTAGTTACATTGGCCAAACCATAAATTACTTACATTGAGTGGTATGCCAAACGTAATTCAAGGTTCATGTGTGCTCTCCAGATGCTCCAGGCGTAGCCGGTAGAGGCAGCTGGAAGGGCTTGTCCGTAAGTGTTCTTAGCCCAGTAAATTTGACAAACTGACAGTTGTTCACCATCAGCTGATAAGCACCTGCTTGTCTCCTTCTAAGGCCAATGGGTGATATTCTTCACCTAAGAAGGGCTGCCAGAGACACCCTCAGGACACGGTT
Organism: Gymnogyps californianus; assembly: GCF_018139145.2. Classification (NCBI taxonomy): domain Eukaryota; kingdom Metazoa; phylum Chordata; class Aves; order Accipitriformes; family Cathartidae; genus Gymnogyps; species Gymnogyps californianus. The sequence goes on from NC_059473.1 coordinate 47,037,935, forward strand.
TCATCCCACAACAGCAAATTTCAAACATTTTTTGTGCTGACTGTAGAACTGCTTTTCCATAGGCCCTGCCCACCTTCAGCTTCAGGATCCATTTCCATTCCACTTCTGTATTAGCCTTTTGTTCAAACTGTTTGACTTCTCTTTTGTCTGGGCCTTCTATAGTGATCTAGTGGCAAATTACAGAGCGTATAACCTTGTCCATACAGTGCTGCAGACCATGCAACGAAATGTGCATTTACCCTCAGCTGTACTGCTGGCATGAAAGCTGTACTAGACTGGTCGGCCCCTGTTAGTGGTGCAGGTTCCCCATTATGCTGCTGTATGTAACTTCTTTACAACTTTTTTGTAAAAAAATTAAAAATGGTGTAAAATAACAACAGGGCCCCAATGGCATAAATCTGTGAAAATCCACTGACTTAGCTGGACTTTATTATATTCACTTGCATGGAAAGTACATCTGGACCAGCAGTTCAAGGTTATTAAGTAAAACTGTGTAAGTCTTCTGCCAAAGTTAAGTCCTTTTATGTCTTCATAGCAAGAACAGTGACACAGTTGTCAGATTTAAGTTGGTAGGCCTTTTGACCTACCAATACGAGGAATGATGGTGGACACATGTCAGTTCTGACCATTCTAAATGGTTATGTATATATATATATACACACCGAAACACTGAAAAAAGCCACAGCTGGATAGGTCTGTGAAGGGCACACAGGCAGGCGGTTGAAGGCAAGTGTTGGGAGTCCAAATGCCTGCCTTTATTTGCTGGCCTGAAGAGTTGTGTTCCCAAAAACATCTGGGGTGTTTCAGAATTCAGTGCCAGGGCAAGCTTATCTAATCAATAGTTAATCTGCTGCTAAAGAGAGATGGAGGGAAAACAAGTTAAATGAGCATGAACTGTTCGGTTGAAAAAGGATGTGGGCATTATCTGGTTCATTTTCTAAAATCAAAGGAAGCATCAGTCTTCCATGCCCATCTGGGTTTAATTACTCACCCTTGTTATCTCTCTGTTCCTTGTCCTGGTTTCGGCTGGGACAGAGTTAACTCTCTTCTTAGTAGCTGGTACAGTGCTGTGTTTTGGATTTAGTGTGAGAATGATGTTGATAACACACTGATGTTTTAGTTGTTGCTAAGTAGCCCTTATCTTAAGCCAAGGACTTTTCAGTTTCCCATGCTCTGCCAGCAAGCAGGTGTGCAAGAAGCTGGGAGGGAGCAGAGCCAGGGCAGCTGACCCGAACTAGCCAAAGGGGTATTCCATACCATGGAACGTCATGCCCAGTATATAAACAGGGGGGAGTTGGCCAGGAGGTGCGGATTGCGGCTCTGGCATCGGTCAGCGGGTGGTGAGCAATTGCATTGTGCATCACTGGGTTTTTTCCTCCCCCCCCCCCCTTCCTTTTTTTGTTATATTCCTTTTCATTACTATTATTACTATTATTATTATTATATTTTATTATTACTATTGTTAGTATTATATTTTACTTTAGTTATTAAACTGTTCTTATCTCAACCCACGAGTTTTACTTTTTTTTCCTTTCCTCCTCCTCCTCACCCCACTGGGAGGGGGAGGGGGAAGCAGCTGCGTGGTGCTGAGTTGCTGACTGCGGTTAAACCACGACATCCTGTATGTGATAGAAGTAGAAACTTGGTATCTATCTCCAGCATCCACATTATTGGTTGCAAGACCAGGTATTAAAGTAAAGATAAAGCTACGTAGAATACCATTTGTCAGGAGTTATTAATTGTTGCAGTCAATGGAGTTTGTAACATTTCAGTTTGGCTTGCAGTAAATATTTCTGCAGCATGAAAGATTGCTCTGAGTGTACAGGGCATTTTTTATGGCTTGGTGGGTTTACTGAGGGCTTAGTCATGTAGCTCCATTTGATTTTAATGAGAAGTGCATGACTGAATTCCACTGCTTTGTAAGGTATCTTTTGCAAATATTTGGAAAAACAAGGCTATTATCTCTAAGTGGGTTTCACAAATGGAGATCTGGTCTTCTCCTTGGCTTCACGCTGCAGTTGCGTTAATGCAACCACAGGTTTTAATGAACATGGCAATTCGCTTACAAGCCCTTTGAACAATGACGTTGTAGAGTTTCTATTGCAGCTCTTTGCGATGGGAGCATGCCGAGAGCCAGGAGTGACTGTGCTAATTGCCATCGGTACATATGCCGGTTACAGTTTGTCTGCGGTGATTCAGTTTTCTATGGCTGCTGTGATGCCCACATATAGCTTCTGGCTCTTCTTATCTGGTGAAATGCACTTTGAGATGATTTGAGAGCTAGGGCAGATGTTGGAAAAGTGGGAGTTTTACTTTTGTCGGGACCAACCGTTAGTTTTGCTTTGAAAGAAAGGAGCCCTTGCCTCCCTGGGACAATTTGGTCGGGCCAGTCAATGGCAGAGCATGCCATGCTTTTGCCACCTATTTCTTTCTCACTTCCTCCCCAGCCGCTTGGTCATATGCTGCTTCCGCCTTGTCCTGTGTCAGCTTGACAAACCAAAGGCTCAGATGTGCCTTGTGGATGGAGCAGAAGGTGCAATCAAAAAGGGTGGGCTTTAAACTCTGGCAACCATGATCAGCCTGTGGAGAGCTGATCTGAAGTCCTGATTGTCTGATCTGGCAGAAAATAGGGACCCTTTCAAGGACCTGGAGTTTGCTTCTGTGACCTCAAGTAGCGTTCATATCAAACATCATCACTTTAAATTTTTGTGCAGTGACAAGAGTTTGTGTAAGAGAATACTAAATATTCAAATATTGAGAAACATACACAGTAATGTGTCTTCCCGTTACATTTTTTATGAATGAGTTGTAGTAAAGCATATTTTATTTTCGAATTTAGCACTAATGTAATACCTAAACTGGGCTAAAAGGAAAAGGTTTGTGTGAGTGTGAGGAAAAAAGCCTAGGATGGCTTCTTTCTTTATAATTCAGTCTCAGCTCCCGGTCAGGGTTTGTACCCGCTTCCCGCAGAGCCGTGTGGGGTTAGGCAGTGCCTCTGCCTGCCTGAGGCTGCCTGCCTCGGAGCTGGGCTGTGAAGTGCCCACAAGGAGCTGCCAGGGTCTGCTCTTTGCTGTCCTGCACAAATGAGCGAGCACAAGGGGAGGATGAGTAGGAGACATTCAGGCCGGAGGTAAGCTCAGAACTTTGGCAGCCTGAAGAAATGAGCTGTGCCCTTTCCAGGGATGGAGTAATTCACTTCCCTCCAGGAGCCAGAGGGAAGCAGAGAATGAGTGGTGACTTACTGAATTTCAATTAGGTCTCCTCTTAGAGGCTCATAACCTTTGTGCCTTCCTACATACAAGGCTCTGTCTCAAGGCACATTCTAGTCCTAAGGAGACAAGAGACGGCAACCTTGTGAAAGCCTGACGTTAGCAAAGATACTTCATCTTCCATTGCCTGATGTCAGTTGTCGTGTCCGTTTGGGGAGGATAATTAACTGGGCATTGGCAACCTGGTAGTTGCCAAGTCCGCCTGAGGAGTAGACCCACAAAGAGAGTGTCTAACCTGCAGGACACTCACGATGGGACCGATCTGGTCACTCTGCATTACGTCTGCACGGAGAAGTAATGCTGGATTCGGGCTTGCCATGGGCTGACAAGCAGAGCAATATGGTTTCTGTAATCCCAGCCAGGCTTCCAGGGAAGCTGCGCTGGGGCTGCTCCAGTCAGACCATGGCAGTTCTGGGTCTGCCGGGGGCAGAACCGCTGTTTCATTCCCGTTCTGGAAGTCCATTGAGAAGTCTCTGGTTCGGCTTAGAGATCTCAGGTGCCAGCTGAGGAAAGGGGAGGTTAAGTCTTCAGTGTGGACTTCTTACAAAAGACACATTCCATGTATCTCACCAGTCAAAAGTTAGAGGAAGGGTTTTTTCCAACTTTTCCAGAAATATTCACCCTTTTTTTGGGTTGGAGCATGGGAAACTGGAGCCCCAAAGGGACGTTACTATGAAGTCTGAAAATGCAGATTTGTCGTTGAATTCCTAGTGTATCTCAGGTTTGGTAGGATCTACCACATTTATAAAGAATTCAGGCTTTGATAAAAAAAAAGTGCCATTTTGGAAAGCACTTGGGGATTTTTCAGCATGACAGATGCTACTGTGTAAGTGTAAGACTATTATCTCCTTATATATGTGGGTAGCTGTCTTATAAAAAGGTATTTTGACTTACCAAGTCACTGCAATAAAGTGGAATGTGCAGACACAATACTTGACTGCCCCCACATGCATATTTCAACTTTATTAAATCTTATTACAATTAAAATCTTAACTATTCTTTTCTAGCACAAACACTGTGTGTGTAAGAATATGTGTGACAGCAAGTAAGCCTTTTAGCACATTATTAATCATCAAACTCGAGGATTAGTAAGAAACACATTTGCATTTTATCTCTAATTTTTCCTTTTTTCCCCCTCCTTTTTTTCCTTGCAGGCACAGCTGTCTCAGGCTTTAAATGGTGTTTCAGATAAAGCAAAGGAAGCTAAAGAATTTTTGGTTCAGCTGAAAAATTTATTGCAGCAGATCCAGGTAAGTGTACAATATTAGCTGGTTTGATAATACAGTAATCAATACAACTGAGTGAATAATTTATTTGATGACTTTGTCTCCTGTGCTATTCTCATCTTTCCTGGAATCATCTAACCTTTCTTGAATGGATTTGCTAGGCAAAATTATTCATCAAATAATGCCTGCAAGCCCCTCTTAGCTTCTAGATTGTTTGCTGTTTATTGCAAGAAGCTGATACTCAATACTGGACATCTGAGCTGTGTTGATTAGTATTTGATTGAATCCATCGGTCATGCTTCTGGGCTCCTTCCTGACTGCAATTGCTTGAATTGGGCATTTAGGATAAGTTCTCATTTTAACACATTCAAAATTTACTACTTGTTTTTCATCTTACATTTTCTAAAAATGTACTCGTTTCTGGACAAAATCCAGTCAACCTGTTTATTAGAGTATTTGTAGGAAGTCAAAAAAAAGGCGAAGAAACAAACGCTGCTAAATCAATGTGGTCGTTTATTGAAGCAGAAGATATTTTCATGCCTATAATTGCGCAGCTTTAATAGTCAGAAAAGGGCTCATGGCGAGTGCAGTAATTGAGGGCACAAACCCAAAATGAAACAAGTCCCATTTTCAACCAAATTTAGACTCGTCAGTGCTGGAGGTCAGATGATCCTCAAGGTCCTTCTCACCCTGCAGAGTGTGGCTGGAAATTTGCCACCATAGTGTGAGCTGCACAGTGCCCAGGAGGGGACACTTGTTATCCGCAGCAGCAGTGCTCTGCGGTGATGGGTTTTCTGTGGGATATACATCATCTGCTCTACGATATGCCTGCTCTGCTGCTTGCTCATCTTCCATCAACAAGCAAGTCCTGTGCCGGTTAGTAACAGAAAGCCAAAGCAGAAGTTCAAAAATCTGTATTTAGTTTAGAATTTAATCATTAAAATATTCCGCTTAACACTCCAGATGATGAACTCGTACCACAAATGCTGCCCAAGCTCTCAGGTTGCCACAGGGCAGCGTAGCTACCTACCCTCACAGTCTTCTGTGGCCACGTGGGGAAGGGAACAAACCAAGACTGAGAAACTGGTAAAAAAAAAGCACATCTAACGGAAAGAAACCCGTGCGAAGCCACCGATTGGCACCTGTCACATGCCATGTTTTGGACACAGTGTGAGGTTTCTCTCAGCTGACTTTACCTATTTAACGGTCATGTAGCTCATCTAACCTAGTCATTTAGGCTTCTTTCACTGTCCAAGGAGAAGGACAGGCACCTCTAGAGAGCAGTGCTTCCTATAGGTATGAATGGCTATTTTAGGATGGCACAACTCATCCAAAACAGTAGTCTATCACCAATCTTTTCTTGAGTCACCTAGCTCCATTAAAAATGTATTTTTCCCTCCTGAAACCTAAAGGTGGCCTATTACGACTATTTATGACTATGCTGTAAAATCCTTCAATGTGTTTCAATAAAATCACTGCCAAATTGCTCTGCGTAAGGGAGCTGCTACAATTAGATCAAAAGACCAAGCCATTTATTTGATGCTGCTCATTGCTTAAAATGCTAGAGGAGAACTGAGAAGAGGAAATTGTATCCAGCAGTCACCCTCTAACATTTGGGCATGTCTGGGCGCAAAGCTGGATCTGACCCTCACATGTTGAGTCAGTCTCCATTGTGAGTCCCAGTGAGGACATCAAATTTCAGCAAACCAAAAGAGCAGGACTATTCAGCTGCATATGTATTCCTAAGTACAACAAGGCTAGGGCACAGCTCTGAGACGATCACCCACACACTTTAACCCTTAATGAGCTCCCTGGCATGGTTTTCACCCATGACAAATTGCACTCTTCCCAGGTGATGCTCAAGCAGCATTTGGTGATAGCACATGCCAGGGAATACTCCTGGTAGGCAGGTTTGGTACAGCCATGCTATTTGAGGGAAAAGGGTTTAGATGTGTCATGAGCTGATCTGTGCCTTTTGGCATCTGGACCAAAAAAACAGTTCTTGGACTGTTACTTGGGCGGGGGGGGGTAGATGTAGCCTTTGTGCATAGATTTGTACCCAGAACCATGTATCTCAGAGCAAGTTGTTTCTAATAGAAGTCTTACGATGGTTGCCACACACACATACAGACGTTTACCCCTCAGCAAAAATGTCCTTAAAATGTATGTTTACACAAAGGAGTGAGCAATATGTACATTTTATTATCCTGTCTCAATGCACAGCAGACCAGACAGCCATCTGCACTCTTTATCTCCTCTCTGAGTTTGCCAGAGCTACCAGGAGCTGTGCTTTTATCTTGCCTGGGGCAGTCTGCAAACTCATAATCTACTTTTCTTTTCCCTGCTTTGCAGATCTGTTGTTTCCCCCTCTTTTTTCCTTCTCTTCTCCTTTCTGAGGTCACTTTTAAATCTCTTGGTCTCTTCTTTTCAGAAACTGCTTGTTCCTCATTGCCCCCATTGCTTTCTTGCTCCTCCTTGTTGCTGTCATTGTCTGATTTTCGCATTTTCCCATCTGCTGTAACAATTTCATCCTTTCTCACTTGAAAGAGGCATATTGCCAAACACCCCGTTTGATGTGTGAACAGAAAATGAGGAGAGAAATGATGCGCTACAGCCATCGACTGATTCAGGCTCTGTACACAAACCAGCACTTCAAGAGTAGATGGATGGAAGTGGGTTTAAGGGGGAGTCGGGTGTGATATAAGCCGAGGAGGGAGAGATGCAAACAGGAGTAGTCTAAGACAAACCTGTGAACAGTAACTGAGCTGTCTGGTGTCTCTCCTCCCACCCATCTTGCTGGCAGGTCTAGGACTGCAGCAAGGGCCTCTCAGGGAAGAGTGACCCTGCATCCCTCAGCTAGAGAACGGGATGCATGGATCGCAGTGAGGGAAGGGAATACAGTCCTGAAAATTTTGCTCTCAAAAGAATGAAGACAAAACAAATGAACAGAAAAGTAAGAGAAAAACATAAACAAAAGAGCTAAGAGGTAGTAATGAGTTAGGGACATGTTGATGGCTTACCACAGACATGCTTCTCCTTCAGCACACGTTTAAAATCTTCTCACATTTAATGCTTCTTTTTTTTTTTTTTTTCATTTGGGTATTTGGGAGGAAAGCTGATAGGACATCTGAACATCTCCTCGAAAGAGGAGCTTGAAAGCTTTCTCCTTCTTCAAGTCTCACGAGCAGAGGAAGCGAGGGAGAGCCTCCCTTTGAATGGGTGCTACAGCGTCAGTTCCACAGCCAGAGAAAGCCATCCCCAGGAGGAGGGGCAGCTCAGGACCTTGTAGTACCATCTACTCAGACTTCTACAGCTGCATTGGATTCTGTGGTAGCATGGTTTGTTCCCCATTGATAGGACAGGGGTTTATGTAATGCTCAGTGATACCCAGGCCCTGCTCAAGGCTCAGTGTTGTATACCTCGGATGCTGGCCTCTGCCTAGCAGAGAGTTTTACCACAATGTGAATAAAAAACTGCCATGTATTTTTTTTTTAAAGCTAATCAAATACATGTCTCCACTGCCAAGTGCTACCTATTTTTAAAAAAGTACTTGAAGGAATATACAAATCTCAGGGCTTTGTACCTGATTAATTTCCTTGTAATAAGCCTGTAGACCAGATTCTGGTCCATAATTCTGTTCTAATTGCCATGGTGTAGAGCCAGTGATTTCAAAGTTGCTACAGTGGGATAATTAAAACAGAATGGGGCAGAACCCTCTTATGTATATGTATGCACTGTGTATGTTAGGTTTAGCTTTTACATTATGTTGTACTACATCTGTTGTCCAGAAAGTGCCAGTAAATCAAGGTTTTAAATAAGCCCATTTGTGGCATAGCATCTTACTGTTTTGTTTTATAGCATGCAGCTATTACTGGTACAGCTATAATGAAATCAGAAAGGCAACAGAAATGCCGAGGTCTTGAAAGGAAATCTTCTCTGAATAGAAAAACAGGTAAGAATGAGCAATACCTTAAGCTGTAAAATATGCTTTCTTTGATGAGTATGACTCTCACCTTCTTCTAGGAGAACGGGTTGGATTATGAAGCCTGTCTTGTCGCTCAGTGTGATGCCTTGGTTGATGCGTTAACACGACAGAAGGCAAAACTGCTCACAAAGGTGACCAAAGAACGTGAGCACAAGCTGAAGGTGAGGACAACTCTCATCAGCTGAGCACGGCTGCTGATACCTGGTGTTACTGTGCATTTTGTCAAGTTCCCAGCCCTTTACTCCATGAAAATTCCTAGTGATCAAATCCTAAAGTCCTTTAGCAGGTTCCAGTTCAGCAGTTTGGTAGAACTGTGCTTATACACTTAAAATGAGGCATATACTTCAGCAGTTTGTTGAATCAGGCCATCAGTCTTTATTTATCTGATGGTTTGGGGCTATCTTTTGAGAGGTGCTTATCAGTGAAACCTGTGTGTGGTTTGGATTCTGGGACCTTCTGCCCAAGTAAAATGTTGGGATTTTGGTGTCTCTTCAAACCTTTGAAATTCAGGCAAGCCACCTCCAGAAATCCATGTGCCACTCACAAGATATTAAAGAAATGCAGTAAAGGGGGGTGGGGAGAAGAAAGCTATAAATGGTTGAACAAAGTGGCAGTCAAGAAATGTTTAAATAGACGTATTTCTTGAAATGTTGAACTGCGTATGTGATTTTGAAGTATTATAGTGCCAGTAACATTAATTGTATCTAAGACAGGAGAAAAAATTGAAGTGAAATATCTAACATGGTAAACAATGAATAAAATCTACCTGAGGTCAGCATTTAAAAACCCCCATGCTTAACAAGAACCAGCACAACACTTAGGACATACTGCTAACAGCACAGCTAATCCTGCAGTTTATTCCTGTTAGGCTGTTGTACCTCAGGAGTTGTGCTATCGAACACAGTGCTCTTAGGCCTAGTCTACAGCCATGTGGCAGCAGAGTCAAGTCCAAAATCTGGAAAAATGAGATGCAGCTTTTTTATTTCTTAATCCCAGCAACGCATTCTTAAGCAGAGCAGGATCAATGGTGAATGGTGAAGAGAATGGTGGAGTATAATCTGCAAGAAACCACTCCTGCAGTTATCCTCTATTATATTTGCCTTTTAAGTGAAGGATTTTTTAAAAGCTAAGATTTTAGTGAAACTGTGATTGTAAATGTGAATACTGCAAATGCAGAAACATGTTCTGTGCTCTTTCTGCCCCGAGCAAGCCTGATCTTTGAGCAATTAATCTGCTCTGAAAATTGAGATTCCCTGTGCACAACATTTTGCCAAGCTAATTATCGGTATTTACAATACAGAGCAAGTGAGTGTAGCTGATGGAGATATGGCAATGGCCATATGGCAGCTAAATTAAGCACAGCTTTAATACACTCTTCCATTCGTTGTCTCTTCTGAAATAAGGTTATACAATGCACTGTAAGCTGAGGCAGTCATCAGAACTGTACTTATGCTTGTTTTCCAGGTTGTTTGGGACCAGATAAATCACTGTACACTGAAGCTACGCCAGTCAACTGGGCTTATGGAGTACTGCCTAGAAGTTATCAAAGAAAATGATCCCTCTGGGTTTTTACAGGTATTTTTCTTTCCGATGTTCTGGGGGAAAAAAAGAAAAGACGTTAAATCTAAAAACAGACGGCTTTGCTAATTAGCCTCTTCCACCTCCGAGGCAGGTTCACCTTAACTCCTGTCAGTACTGTCTAAAAGCTCAGATAGCCTGGTGACTGCATGAACGGCCCAGCAAAGGGATGGCTTTGAACAGCCACACTCTGACTGAGGTGTGGAGTTAGTGGTCACACCACTTCCCTGACTGCTGACGTCTTTCCTCTTGCCAGCCCTTCCTTCTGGGCCAAAAGAGTTGGCTATGCAGTTAATGATAACTTTCTGCAGAATATTATTTTATTCTCATCTGAGAAACCCAACACAGGGCCTCACAGAGCTCTCTCATCCGTTTGGAAAGGTCTATGACTCAGCAGAGTAGTACTTCTCCCGTTTTTGCTTCTCCCCTTTGCATTACTCTTTCCCATGTGAAAGAGTCCTTTCAACATCTCCCCTGTGAGGAAATCCAGCCTTAAGGGCTTGCGTGTAGCTTTGCTTCACGGGGGTTGTTGCACCTCACAGGGCTACAAGACCTGTCTTGTAGCTGGAGGACCCAGGGTACCCTGTCTTTGCAAAATATTGCCTAGCCAACGATTGCCTTAATTTGCAGGATATTGTTTCTTAGGTGCAGGCAGTGAAAGTGTCTATTGATGAGGTAAAACATAACAGTTTTATTAACCAATTAAGTATTTTGCCTAATTAATTCTATTATTTTTATTAATTATTTTATTTTGCCATATTAGTTTTGTTGCCTTATTAATTGCCTAAGAAGAAAGGCACATCAAACAAAATGATCTGCACGTGGCTGTCAGCTGAACAGGGCACGCTGCACACATGAATGCATGAGTGTCAGGGGGCTGTCACAGCATCCCTAAAAAACAGGATGAGAATTAGCCAACTTAAACCTATTAGCACTCCAGATTGATTGTTACTGTCACGTCTGGTCTCAAGCAAGAGTGAGGAATGTGTGGTGTATATTAATCTCAAGACTACACAGATTTTAGCAGGCTGTCGGTTGGATACTGCAAGACAAATGAAACCTTTAGGTCTTATCTACATGCTAGCTAGATACATGCTTTGTTTTCATTTCAGCTTTTCCTGTAACCTTTGTGGCTTCATTCTTTGCAGTCACCTTTTATAAAAAAACACTTTTGTTTTTACCTTTTCCTGCTTTATCTAATGATGCTTTCAAGGCAACCAGCAAACGCTGAGGCACTGCATTACTTAGAGCAACTACTCCTGCAGCCAGGACATTGAAACACAGCCAAGAGATCCAGCATCCCAGTAAGTGACTCCAAGGTTGTAGGAAGGCTATGAGATGCTCCTCCACTTACTGCACAGACTGATTAGGAGCTGTTGATGCAGGGCCTCAGACAGGAGTGTCTTCCAGTAACAGTAATGAGGAAAGGTATCTGAACTCCTGCAATATGGAAAAACTCTCTCTGACCTATCCAGAAGAAAATTCTGCTCCCTGTGACTTACAGGAAGCTCACTGGGAGGGACTCCAGATATCCAAATGGCAGCTTCACTGAACTCTAGGACAGTTGAGTTCATTGATTTCCACAGAGCCAGGATTTCACTTCCAGAAGAGTCCGTTGCAGTCATCTTCTTAGTCTGACTTTTGGCCTAATTGTCTGTGGGCTGAGCTAGAGCAAAGCTTTAAAAATGAAATTCAGTTTTGATGTAATGATAGAAAGTCCATCATATTCTTTGAAAATCTGACAACTTAGCACCCTCACTGTGAGAAATATACACCTTCCTTCCCATCTGATTTTTTTATTCCTTTCAGCTTTCATCCACTGAATCATCTCTGCTGAATGGAGAGACCCTCTAACATTTAAGCCTCTCTGTGCAACTGCTTTTTAAACAGGAGAGTGAAACTAGACTGTGCAGATCAGAGAACAGAGTGCAGAAGTATATGTGGCATTCAGAGGCATGATATGTAACATAATCTTAACAAGCTTTATAAATGCGATTTTTACTTCCCTACCCTAAGATGAGATTTGTTTTGAAAAGACGAGATGAAAGGGTGCAACATAAATGGACCTCACCCCAAAACGACCAGATCTCATCTCAGCTGTTGTGCTGTCATATTCCTGCTTTCTTTGTGCTGTATCTCACAGGCATTCTGTCACTTTTAGTGTGTGCATCTGCCATTTCATTATAAGCCTGATACTCTCTTTCAGATTTCGGATGCTTTAATCAAGCGTGTTCAGGTATCTCAGGAACAGTGGGTCAAAGGAGCCTTGGAACCAAAAGTGTCTGCTGAGTTTGACTTGACTCTGGATAGTGAACCTTTACTGCAATCGATTCACCAGCTGGATTTTATTCAGATGAAATGTAGGGGTGAGCTTTTATGATTTTCTTTTTTCTGGTTTTTCGTGCATGTGTTGAAACAGTACTGGGAGGGACAGGGGCACAGAGGGAGGAAAGAGGAATGACTTGAAATTGCTGGATAGTTTTAAAAGGTTTTCAAGCAAATTCAGATTCCTGGGTGTTTCCTAAAAAGGTGTGCTCACTTCACATGCATAAATTCTTCAGAGTAGGGCTATCTATCAGCTTTGAAGATTAGAAAGACATTTGCTGCATGAAACTTTATGCCATTTTACAGCATTCGTAGATTTAACATGGTTAATTCAAAATACCAATTGCCCCTATCTTGTCAGGAACAGCTGAAGTAGGAAATAAATATTCCCCCCCACACACATAGGCTTGAATAGGGAAAAAAACCCACCCCTTTGACTTATATCTGGACTGTGCTGTGAACAGTGCCCAGCTTAAAAAAAAATCATGAGGCAGAGATTCACCAGGGGAAAGTAGCTCCATGGCTATACCTTTCCTTGATTCCAGGTATCTGAATGATTCCAAGGGACACACTAAAGGGAAAGGAGGTTAAAAAAAGTATTTAAAAGCAGAGGCTGATGAACAGTAGATGCCATTGGCAAAAAAAATATTAACATCGTGCGCTTGTAGTGAGCTTGGTTTATATGGAGCAGGATAAGAACTGCATCAGAATTAGATAGATCCATAGGCTGGCTAGATTTGAAGGCCATTGTGGTCCCTGGGAATGATGCCATTGGCTTCCCTCAGTGGTGATTCAAGCCTTAATTATACATGTGGGTGACAGGGTAGAGGCTGCCAGAAGTCAGTGAATGAGTTAAGGATAATCATGTCGTGGTGTCGGATGTGCTTTTTTTTGACTCCAAGCAAGCATAAAGATTTCTGTTCAGTTTATCTGTTCTCTCTGGGCCTAATTCTGAACCTAAGAGACCCAAGATGAAGTAATTAGGGTGGATAATTTGGCAGATAAATATGTAGAGAAACAATGGATAAACAGTTAAAGGCCAAAGTCTGCTCACCAAGAATAGTTTGCATCTTGGCATAAACAGGCTGTGTTAAAGTTACTCAAAAAACACCTGTGAACTGTTTCTTTGAAATGTTGACAGCCAGGAAAGTGGAGTCAAGAGAGCAAGAGTATCACTGATAAAACTTCTCTGAATACTGTCTGCACTTGTCTTTTTAAATTGGTTTATATTTAATGCTGGCCATATTTATTGTTAAATATATTTAATACTAATCTTCCACCACTGTCCTTCCCAAACGTATAAAAAATTTAGTTAAACTATCCACTTAGATTGCTAATTAACCACAGTCACGTGAGGTGAGAGCAGCTTAGGTATTTGGCTTTTGGACATTCATCTGGCTTTAAGCTTGAAGACTTAGAGACTTTAATTGAGCCAGATTCACTGGAGCTTTATGAAAGATAGTGCTGTCTGCTACGCTCTCATTTATCATAAGATCGCTGTGAAGCTCTGGTACTGAGCTGGACACAGTCTGAGGAGCAGAGAAGAGGACAAGACTGCTTCTACGCAAACCTGCGCAGAGCTTACGAACACCCCCGGGCTTTACTCCCCAGAGGCAGCTTAACAGTTAGCCCTCGGGAAGGGCTTTTCCTTGAGCTGTCTTGGCCTTGACCAGGGACTACCTTTTGCATGTCCTCTCAGGTTGGTCAGCACAACTGGCGTGACCACGTACACACCATGCAAAGAATGGTGGAAATGGCATTAACCTGGCCACCATTCCTGAAGGCGCATAAGGGACAGCATTATTCCCCCTCGCACCTCTGTGTGCCCAAGCAGAACAAGCCACCAACTGGTCCCAGGCTAACATTCGTAGGGATTGAGGATTGTTTAGTATATAGAGGTGTGTTTATATTTCTCAGTTTATGACAGCGAATCTATTTGCATCTGAACTGCTCAGTCTGACACTTTGGCATTTTTTTTCTGAAATTTTACCTCTATAACCTCAACCAGCTCTGCGTTATCTTCTCATGCATAGTGGTCTTGCATCTAGAAATACAGGTACCACAGAGTAAGAAACTCAGCATTTCAGCAGCGAGCACCCAGACTTACTGGGAACATCACTTTGCTGACTGTGAGGAGAAGCTGGTGTTGCAGGGTGATGTTTTGCTATTTATCGCCATCAGGACTTTTGTATTTCTGACCCTCCAGTTTCACAAAGAAAAATCTATGTGTCTCTTCGCATCTGCTCCTCTTTCTCCAATCCTACCTACCCCAGCGCACCAACAAGTCATCAATCTTTGCCAAATGTTGGTGTTGAGGAGAGTGTTATTAAGTCACTATACTGGTTGATCTGACAAGAGTAGATGCATTAAAGACATCAAAGACAATATGTAAAGGGAGTTTTGGGGAAACGCAGGAGAATAGGGCCAGCGTGGCTTTTCCAGCTGCAAGTTGTTTTGTTCCAAAAGCTTTGCAATGTAAGGTCTGTACTATTGTTATCAATGCTTAGTGCATGACTGAATTTCTATATTTTTTTTCAAACTCTGGCCTCTTTCAACCTCAGTGAGCTTGCATGAGTCATTTAGAGTGAAAGCATGCTTGTAAGTAAACATTGGTTCACTGTGTTAGACAAAGAAGAATGAAAATGAGAACAAATCACATTACATTTGCTTTGATGACTTGTTCATGTACCTTACTGGTGTACTCTCTATAAGCCCATATCTAAAGCTCATCTCAATAAATAAAGATCAGGGGGTGTTTTTTCGTTTTACAGACAGAAAAAGCAATTTGGTAACAAATTAAATGTGCAAAAATGTGATAGGTGCAGAAGTAATGCTTAAGCAGTCATGTTGACCGAAAGGTCTCACTGATAGCCCTTTGGCAAGAGTCCCACACTCCCCAGGCTAGCTGACCTGCTGAGACACACGCACAGCTCTAGTAATTGCTGGCATTTTGAGCTTTCCCAGATCCCTTTCTTCTGTCCATGTTTTCTTCTATTGCTTTTTCTGAGTGCCTCAGCACAAAATTCCTGTCCTCTTTGATGACTGGCTCAATGTGTACATCCCATTTCCTCAGTTCAAGCTATAGGCACAGGCAAATATGGGTTCCAAGTTTGTTTTGTTCAAACAGCTGGAACTGTCATGCAATCTTGGTTTGTTGTAAAACAGACTAGGTACAAAATAGGAAAAAATGTAGCTACTCTCTACTTTTCTGTACCACCTCTGAATACTCCCTCATATGCTCCTTCCCTCTTCCACAAACCAGTCCATGAAGATTCCCCAGACACATCTCCTGCCACATATCTTCTCTACTTCTCCAGCCAGGAGCTGCACAGCCCTGATAATGAAAGAGTAACTGTTTCATCGTAGGCTTTATCCCTGATTCTGTCTGCTCTGCGTCATGGACCCAGGTCTTTTGCCTGTGGTCTTTCCTTCTCTCTCAATAACACTGTTTGTAGGGCACTTGCTACAGCAGTGACTCAGGCTATTACAGGGCCATATTGCAGTTTTGGAGGAGGTCAAAGTTTTCATGTTTCTGAGGGTCCCGTTCTTTCATTGCATTTAGTCCTTTAAAAATTAATCTGGGAAGGTGGAGGGCATTATGGCACAACTTTCTTGTCAAGAGGACAAATAACATAGAACATCTTAGAGCAGCCCTACTCTACCCTGAGAGGAGATCAGCTGTGAGATACATTGAGCAATGTGTTTTTGAAATTGCTGAGTTGACATGAGACATAAGTATCACATTTTTTAGCTGTGACCTGCATGAAGCACTTTTAAAATAGCAGGACATCATTCAGACTCATTAATAGATCTTGCTGTGCCAATGCAGTATCATTTCTCCCTTTATATTTTTAATCTTTTCCTTCAAAAACTCTCTAGAGGACTTTAAGTTGAACGAGAAGTGGGACAGCACTGTAATTTAACATCTGAGTCTTCTTTTTTTTCCGACAGTTAGCCTATATTTTTCTTTTCTTAGTCCTGTCCCGTTGCTCTTCACTATGAAGTATATCCCAGTGTCCTGATTATTCAACTTGCTTTGCGCTTTGCTATGACTTTTACAACAAGTGTTCACCTTTTCTCCTCCCAGAGGGAATCTGAGATCAAGGCAAATCTTTGCCCATCCCAGGGGAGGAGGCAAGAGGGCAGGCGCAGCGAGCGTCATCCATCAAAGCTGCACAGCTGTTTGGTGAGAGCTTCTTACCTCTCCTTCAGCTACTGTAGGTTGTGCAGTTCAGGCCACAGGCTGGCCCAAAGGCAGTAGGAGGCTGATAAGGATTACTCACAAAAACTTAAATGTCCAGTGACACAGTAAAGAAGCCCAGGCACTTCCCCATAGCACATGTGACTCTCACACGTAGGCCGAAATTCACACTGCTCCTGGGAAGTGGGAACAGCAGCACTTTACTGTATGAAAACATATTCTAATCCTCGATAGCATTCCTGTTTCCATAATTAAAAGGGACTCGTAAAACACTTACCCTCCCCAAAAAATTCTGTTCTTTTCTTTCAGCGTTGTGCATTACGTGAACCGTCCCTCAAAGCCTCCCATCAGTGTTCCTAGGAGACTTTTGCAGGGGGTTGGAAAGGTTAGTCGTTTATTCAGAGGTGAGGGGGTGTTGTCTATTTTGCACTTTATAAATTCAGGAATTAGGTTTTAATCCAGTTTTGCCAGAGGGAGTCTCAGAAGTGGGGAGGACCCAGCGAATGCCTCCTGAGGGGGTTAACTGGTTAGCTAAAGTGGCAGGACTGTGGATGGCTGATACAGCCCTATCTTCTCCCAGGCTCATCAATCACTGGAAATACACAGGCTAACAAACACAGACAAAACCCTAAACTTAAAATAGTTCACTTAAAAAATCCCATTACCTCTGAATTCCTCATTTTCAGTTTTTGACTCTTGTAATGTCACATTTCTGTTACTTCTCCAAACACAGTGTCTCCTAGAGAAAAGCCTGAACTTTCCATGTGAAAAAACAAGCAGGTTTTTATGACACCCTCTGAATCATCCTTAAATATCAAGGAATAGGAACAAGGCTTTTTTTTTCTCTTTTCACAGAAAAACCTTCAAGAGCTAATTTATAAAGCTCTTTTGTTTCAGACCACAGTCATTCTTCTGGGCTACCAACCCTCCGCGTTCACTGCGGTAATGGATAATGCCAGCAGAAAGCCACGGTAGCTTCTGCACTGTTTATCACAAGTGTGATGTTGACTTTCGTGTCACTTCCAAAGTGGGGGTGAACCCTTAGCCCCGTCACACAGTAGCATCCATTTTCCCACGGACTGCTTGGTACACAAAATGCGAACAGTCCTCTTTTATCCAGAGAGGTAAAATAGGACAAAAGGAACAGCTCAGGGGCTTAGCTCTCACACAGACAGAGGGAGGAAAATAAACTAGAGGCTCAAAGCAGAGTAGATAAAAGAAGAGCAAACTGACATTGTTAAGAGCTAAGTCAATGAATGCTCAGAGCACTCAGCTCCTTGTAAGACACGGTCGAGCTCTGCAGAAATGATCCTGAACAGTGAAATTCAGCCTTGGGCAGAAGACCAGGCAGAATCTATGCATCACTTACATCCCACTTAACCTGTGCGATTTCAACAGTGCGTAAGATACATGCCAGATCTCTCCAGAAGCCCGAATTTTCACTTTATAATTTCCCCTAAAGAGTGAATGGTGAGAGTTTAGTTGTGTTTAGCAGAGAAGGTGTGGTGGAAGCCTCTTTCCCACAGAGGCATGGCTGAATGTTTTACTCTGTTTATTTTTATTTTTAAGATGCTGGTCTAGTCAACAGTCTTTTGGTGTTTCTCCTGAGTGAGTCACTAAAACGGCATGTTGGTAGATAACTTCGCACCTGTAATTTCCGGGAGGAGAGAGCCACAAGCAGTGTCCTGTGGTGCAGAAGTTCCTTTTGCTACCTGAACCAAGGGATTTAGATAAAATTTGCAAATGGAACAATTTTCTTCAACAGTTTCTTTTAAGTATGGCTGCCATAAAGATAACATATCCAAGGTGTTTTTGATGAAAAGCTGGAGGGGGTGTGTGGTGTGTTAGATTAGATTTAAAGAAAAAAAGCCCTATTGTGAAGAATTGTTTTACTGCTGTCGGTGGAGGTCAGGCTCTATCTCACTGCCGTGCTGGGAGGAGTGGCTGCTCTGCTGGTTAATAACCCAATTCTTCGTTAATGAGCTGGCCTTCCTGGCAGCACTGCATCTCCCATGCCGCCCCATGGCCCAAGACACCTCCTGCCACCGCTGCTCCCTCTCTCCTTTTGGGGACAGTGGGGGCAAAGTGCTCTAACGTGAGAAAAAAATCGTCCAGCCAGTGACCCCTGGGAAGGCAACCAGACATGAGGTCCCCAGACTGTAGTTCTTATGAGGCTCCAGAAGCATGTCCAGATACGTTTCTGTTTATGTATTTCAGCCAAATGATTTGTCTAACCAAGTAACAACATTTTGTTATATCGTTTTTACTGCCTTTTGTTTCAAGGAAGGGAACGGACCCTCTTTCTAAGGAATATTGACTCCCCTGCGAGGGGAGGGAGGTGAGCGGCCGCCGTACTGCTCGCGGCACAGACTAATGGGGTAGGGCAGAGTTACACTAATCTGTACCCAGTTCCTGTTACAGTGCCACCCGTCCCATTACTGCAGCTGGAGAAGTGTTGCACCAGAAACAACAGTGTGACATTGGCGTGGAGGATGCCACCTTTGAGCCACAACCCAGTGGAGGGTTATATCTTGGAACTTGATGATGGAGATGGTGGCCAATTCCGAGTGAGAATTTCATTCAGCATTTATTTATGTTTCTTTGTATGTGAGCTTCCTCAGGATATGGATTTGTGTCTGTCCGAGGGTGGGGAGAGGGGGTAGGGAAGATACAGTTTGTCAACACATCCCTGCTTCCGTCGCGTGGATATAGAAAGCAGTGCAGACGCTGCTTATTAGAAGGACCCCCAGCTTGGGTAGGAAGTTTGGTTGAGGTTATTCTCAGGGCTCTGGCAAAGAGGACCTTGAGGTCTCCCTGGAGTGTGCCAGAGCAGAAAATCCCATACTAGCCTACAGGAGCTGCAAGTGGTTCATTCCACAAAACAGAGATTTCTTTGAAGCCCCTACTCTTGTCTGTCCATAGCACCCCCTTTCAACAGTTGCAATTCTTGGTCCAGAAATGCAACTCAATTTTTCCTGGTTTTCTGAGTAAAAATGGGATCCTGCATAAAAATACAGGATTTCTAAGTCTTTTCTCTGGGAGTAGATGAGACTAGGATGGTGGAAGCTTTCCGCAGACACGCTGCGATGGGGTTGGTAAGTATGGGAAGGCATCCCGAGTGCTGTCCTTCCAGACCCTCAGGGTGATGCCACAACTGCTTGCTCCTGGCTGCAGGTGCAGGGTACTTACGGGCTCCCGTCCCTTCTTGCCACATCCCGAGAAACAAACGACAGAAATAATTCAATCAGCTTTCTGCCAGCCATGTCCTGCTGGAAGCTGTGGCCCTTCCTCCTCAGGCAGGCTTCATGCTCCTGTTGCTCCAGGAGCAGGCCAGCCCACCGTGTTCCCTAGGGGCTAGTGCCTTGAAAGCATCTGGAGATTATTGCGGACTACAGCTGCTCTCTTCACAAATGGGAAATTTTGCCAAAAACATGTGATGGCATTTCTTCGGGAGCTGCAGACTGGCTTCTCACTGGAAACCTAAAGGTTTCTCAAGCTGAAAATGGCCTGGCACGGGTCCACCTAAGGAACTGCCTCCCTGTGCCAAACTGCTACACCCATAGCCAGCAAAGGCACCTGATTTGGACGCCCCTCATTAGAAGAGACAGTGATAATGGCAGGGCATTTTGAAGAGGGCACTGTGTTTCTGGAAGATCTCCTCAGTTCCTTGGTCCAAGTATCATTTCACATGGGTTTGAAGAGGCTGGTCTCCACTACTGAAAGTGTGAAAAGGTACCTTTCTGAACGGCTGCTGGGAACTGCTGATACAGTCAATATGAGTAGGTAAGAGTGTTACCAGTGCGCGATGAATGAAGAGTTAGGAACAAGGTGTTATGAATTCCAGTGTCTTGGATAAACCTTTTCAAGTGCCATTCATATCTAAATAAATACTTGTGAATAAACAAGATTTCAGGCTGGTGCGTATCCAAGCCCATTTGTATGTGGGGTTTTGTAACTGCCAAAGGTTTTAGGACTGCCAGTGCTGCCATGTCAAGATTTTGGATTGAAAAAGATAAAAAATGATCTCAATCCTTAAAAATCTAGGGTGACAACTTCTCAGGGGAATGCTTTGCTTGCTGTGGTAGAAACACCCTCAGTTTTACCCATTGAAAGATAAACTGCAGGCTTCTCAGCAATGCCATTTCAATAAGAGTTTGCTGACCCTTTTCATGAAGGATTATATATCTGAAAGCAACGACACTGACTGCACTTTATCAGTACTCAATGGGTGGATTTAAAGAATGGTTTTTGTCCCCCATCATAGCAGAGAGCATCAATCTGAATAAACACCAGCAGTGAACAGTGGTAAAAATATGAAAGGGATTAGAAAATGTGAGAGTTGTCCTACAAATACAACTTTTTGCACAGACAGCATGTGTTATAACATGGAGATAAATTAAGCTATTCTATTAAAACTCTTCTTTCTCTCCATGAAAGATCATCAGCTAACTCAGGACCCCAGAGATTTTGTTATTTGTAGCAGCAGCCACGGTAGCAAGTGGACAAACACATGGCCCGCTGTAAACTTAAGTAATCCCCTTTTTATTCATCCCATACTTAATTCACTTTAGTTTCATATCAGAGCCTTAATCAACAGGACTACTCTTAGGCATATACTTAAGTGTGTTAACTGAACTGGGGCCTGAGTGGTCTGCTTAGTCACAGCCTTAAGCTCTTTAGGGCCTTTGCTACCATAAATCTATGGATTTCACAGAATCGGAGAAATCGGAGGTGGAAAGGAATTGTGGCTTTCAACCCGCTGCCAAGACAGGATTTTTTCTTTTTCTGTCATTTTCTGTTCAGTTTTCCAACAAACATGAGGTTTCTAGGCTCCTTTCAGTTCCTCATAGACTGTATAATCTGACTGATCCTCTTCATTAGTCTGCCTAGATGTTCCTCCTCCTGAAATATTTCACATTACACAAGTGCTTGCTGTTTAATAAATCTTTGCAGACTTTTATGATGTCTCTGTTGTCTAGTTGCTGTTTCATCATGATACATGTGATCCTAATCTTTAGGAGATCAGTTTCTTCTGGCTCTGTGTTTGCAGGTTTCAAAATTATATTTTAACACACGCATGAGACAACCTTTCCAACAGAATAAAACTGTGCTTACTTGTTTTTTTTTATTCTTCCACGCCCCCCTTTTTTGGTCCTACATAAATATAAAAATGGCCACGGTGGGTCAGACACTGGGACTACTATCCAAAATAGTGTTTTGGAGTAGATGTTTAGGAAAAGAAGATAAAAACTAAGGTCTTTCTGTGTTGCCCTTTATTGCTGTACCCTTCCAGCTTCATCTTCACCTTAGTGTCTCCAATGCTGTGGCTGTCCGTGTTATAACAGCATAACTTCTACATCCTGGGAAGCAATGAGAAGCTGTTCACTTGTGGCTTTTATTTAGAAGTCGTAACATGTGATCACAAGGCACAGAGAAACAGTTAAACTATGTCCCTCTTTCTCTCTCCTTTTTTTTTTTTTTGAATGTTTAGGAAGTATATGTTGGCAAGGAGACTCTCTGCACCATTGATGGCCTTCATTTCAACAGTACCTATAATGCAAGAGTCAAAGCTTTCAACTCATCGGGAGTTGGTCCTTACAGCAAGACAGTTATTTTACAGACGTCGGATGGTGAGTTGGGTTTTTGCCAGTTTCTAAGTGAAAAGCTGCAGGTCTCGGTGGCAGGACACTTGCATCCCTTTATACCCACTAATATCTTTGGCACTTACTGGCATGAAGATTTTGGATCATCTGAGCGGAGAGGCCAGGCACTGAGTGTACACAGGGACTGAGCTCTCCTCCTAGCACTTTTGGGGATTTTCCATTATCAGTAACACTTCAGGTTTCAAATCATGCAATTTTACTTGGCTGCAGAAGTCTGGGGTCTAACTAAGATTCTTATTTGCTTTAGCATACGGAAGCAGTTGTGCAACACATGGGATATTTTTGTGCCACTCTGTCTCCACTTCTCCATATATCTTTGGAATTTGCCTTTTTCTTCACTACTGCTTCAATTTCACAGCAAGGTTTGATAATACAGAGATGGGAATTCATGCTTGTTCCTCTGTAATTATACTTGACATCCATATGGGCATTACAAGAAGTTCATCTTCGTTAATGATACTGTAATGAATCAAGAAGTGCATGCTATTATCACTTCCACTTTTATGCTATGTTGCCAAAATAGGCCAGTATAAAATATTTATACTTTAAAAGCTTTTTCTGGGTTTTTTTTTCCCTTTTTTTTTCCCTTTGATAAACTAGTGAAGTCAGTCCTAACCAGCACGGACACAGTGGAACTCCATTTCCATTAAAGGTGATCCTGAACCAATTCACCTATGTGAGCAGTTTCCATATCATGGAGAAGCCTTTGTCTCCTCAATGACTTTTTTGTTACTGTGTGAGAACAGAAAGTCACTGCCCTTAGCAGCTTACGTTCAGAGGAATAAGCACAGATAATATAAGGCACTTCTGAGCTGAAAAAGAGCAGGGTACCGGCTCAAAGCAATCTTGTGTAGCTGCCTACAATAACGAGGAAAGATTGTCTTTATTACCTGAAAGTGCAGTGGGGTCTTCAGGAAGGCAGAATCTCATTCTCCTAATTGAAGTAAAGCAGACAACGCTTGAACACAGCCCGTTTTGCCCTGATCCTGCCTTTCCTTTTCCCCTTCCACAGTGGCATGGTTCACCTTCGACCCCTCCTCAGCTCACAGAGACATAGTGCTGTCAAATGACAACCAGACTGCCACCTGCAACAGCTACGATGACCGGGTTGTTCTTGGCACAGCAGCCTTCTCCAAGGGTGTGCATTACTGGGAACTGCATGTGGACCGGTATGACAACCATCCGGATCCAGCCTTTGGTATTGCCAGGATTAATGTCGTCAAGGACATGATGCTAGGCAAGGATGATAAGGCATGGGCCATGTATGTTGACAACAACCGCAGCTGGTTCATGCATTGCAATTCTCACACCAATCGGTAAGTGCCACTTGCATGCTTTTGTCATTACTGATAGTTTTTTCTGCTTTGCATCAGAGGAAGGGGTCTCAGCAAGCCATCTAGTCCATCTCCCTGCTAAATGTAGTTATTTTATTCCTTCTTAAAAATCACTAGTGACAGCGATTGCACCTTAGCAATCTCTGTTGGTGTTTGTTATCCTCACTGTTAGCAGTTTTTTCCTGAGACCTAGGCTACATCCCCCCTGCTGTGATTTAAGCCTGTTATTGCATGTCCCACCCACGGCGTCAGCAGACAGGAGCGCAGCGCACTGGGATGCCGGATTTCTCTCTCATTGCTGGAGGAGCGCAGGGAGAAAGGTGGTTGATTCTCTTCCTTAGGAGGAATCTTGGCTGCGGGGTTCCACAATAATTAGGCAAAGCACTGGTGATCGCCTGTCCAAAATGCAGGTGTTTATTGCCAGTCCTGAAAGCTGATTAAAGGTAATGCTGTAGGTCACACCTAGGGTGATCTGGACACAGGGGACTGTTTGGCAGTGAGGGCTAAGTGACAGCTTCCATCCAACTGAGCCATTGTACTGAAGAGCTTTGAAAAGTGTCTCACTGGTACAACCAACTTACACAAAGGAAGATTTCAGAATGCCCCTGAGCCATTGTTACCAAACCCCTCTTTCTCCCACCACTCAGAGGCTCTGTGTGCTCTATGCACAGAGTGGTGGGGAGAGATGTTCTAACTAAAGCACCTCCAGGGACGTATCACACAGAGACAACGTGTATCAGCATAGATCCAGTGTTGTGCTGACACGGTTGCATGGCTTTCAGCGCTCATGATAGTTACCTCTGCCTAGTGCTGGCTGTGTTTCCTTGACATGATGCTGGACTGTGTAGGGGAGACATGGTCAGCTTTGCTTGAGGCTCCCTGGGGTATCACCAGAGCAGAACTGCACTGCTCTCTCTCTGGGTCCCATGAGAGGGTCAGCCCTAGCTGAAGGTCAGCTGGGTACTATGGGAACTGAGGCCCTTGAGAAGATCTCCACTGAAGAGTGTGATTCAGGATCCTAAGTTCCTTGCTTATTTTGAAAAATGGTGTATTTGTATACCTACTCTATCACGATGGGAGATTGATGTACGAATAAAGTGACTGACCAAGGATATGTAGCAGGTCTGTGGCAGAGCGGGAATCAATTTCTATTTAGTTTTCTACTGACTGTCCCAGCAGGTCTTCCACACTCAGTAGCTCAGGTGTTGTTTCTGTTATACCAAATGATTAAAAGAAAGGCTTGCAGTGATTTTTAAAATGCTCAAATGCAGGTATTGTCTCCGTAAAGAGATAAGTTCATGCCAACATGCACTGTATCCTAAAGCTATATACTAATGTCTCCTGTTGAATAGTCATTTATACTCTAAAACATACTTGTATTTTAAGTAAGTATACTGCAGTTGCTGGGAATTTTTGTTTGAAGCATAGTTTGTTTTTGCAGTTCATTAGACAGGTGGAAGAACCTTGTAGATGGATCAAAAACTATCTGAAGTCAATTGGAGTATTTTCCATGGCTCCAAAGACCTTAGATCATGTCCTAAGACAATATAGAGTAAAATAACATCAGTAAAGTATATCAGAAGGTTCTCTGTCCCTTCAACATCTTGATTCGATTTAGGGCAGAAGTAATGTTAAGCTGTATTAATTTTAATGCTCCGTGAAACAGCTTATGTTTTCTGGAAAAAGCTGGCAACCATTATGTGTACTACTGTCCCAGAAACCTATTTTATGGATTTGGTCCTTGGCATGCTCCTACCGGCAAGCAACACACGAGCTAAGCAAAAGCTTTTTTTCTGGGAAGCACAAACAATGGAAACACTTTGGATTTCCAATCATCCTACTTAAACAGGAGAACAAAGTGCTTTCTGTTGATGATAGTTTCTCGGTTTTTACTAGATAAAACACAAAGGCTTTGCACATCCGAGGCATGGATAGACCCATGGAATATCTGTTCAAGTGAAGTACACTCGTAAAGGGCATGTAGTCTTATGAAATCACATGCGCTTCAATGAAATTAGGTCTAGGCATTATATTTTTAACCGTGACAGTCAACTAGGTCAGTTTTTTAACTCATTAGCTGTAATAGTCTTGTGGAAACGGTTATTGCTGCGTAGTTGTTTTTCCCCACTGGAGACAAGTGCATGACAGCACAGTATCACAGTCCAAAGGAAATTTATTGTCAGCTTTTAGCCTCTCAGATGTTATTGTGATGGAGATTACATCTTAGTAATCATTTCATGCTTCTTAATCTTCATGAGAATAAATTAGGGCAATAAATAAATGACTAGCTTCAAGGATAAGCTGAGGTGGAGCTTGAAAGACCTATTCATGGGACCTGTCACGTTTAGAGTACTTTCCGGTTCCTTTCACTCACAGCATGCAAAATTGGACCTGTCTACATCCTTAAAAACTAGCATGACTTCTGTAATGCTAGAAGAAGAGGCATGAACAGAAGACTCTAATGCTATCAAAACCAGAGGGAATCTTTGAGAATAGGTTTAGCAAACTGGTTAAGAAAACACTTTAGGGCAGGGATATAGCTTTGTGAGGTACCTTTCAGCCTCATTGTTCCTGGACATAATCAGTTCACACCAGAGATGTTGTATGCCCGTTGCTAAGACCCACTAGCATTCATTGCAATAGATCCATTCCTCGGCCAAGTTCCCAAGAGCAGGAGTACCTGGTGCTATAGGTGATACTCTAGCCACTACATGGTTATGTAAAGAAAGAGACGTAAATCGCACTGAAATGTTTTATACTGAAAGACAGTGGGAAGTCAAAATCTAGAGAATTTGGACTGTAGTCTTAAAGCCGCCTGTGATCAGGAGAGTCTCCTCACTGACTTCAGAGATCTCAAGACCAGGTTTTTGTCATACAAAAATGTTATAATTGACTGAAAAATACTGTCCTTGACAATAGACATGGTAAAGTTGTTAAGTTACTGTAAAGCTCATGATTAAAATATTGTTAACAAAGAGTTAAACTAATTCTTCAGTTTATTAAAGTGTTCATAAATTGTTAAGCTTTATTTTTCAATAATAGTGAAACTTATTACTATTCTTAATTCCTCAAGCCAATCCATGCAGTCCTATTCTGCATATTGTCCAAGCTGCTGCTGAAAGCATCTTAGAATAACAGCCTCCTCTGCCACAGGCAATGGCATTTTTCATGGTAGCCAAATTCCCCTATCTGTACTCTGACCTTCCAGGCTTCCACACGGCACTTCCACACTCAGGACTTATTGTTGCACACAGAAATACAAATGTGCAGAACTGTGAGAAAAGAGGTGTGAGAAGTGGGATTGACTTGAAATAATGAAAGAGAGGTGCATATCTTCAAAACTGGATTAGCATTTAATGAATGCTAAGTATTTATTGAAGAAGTATTGCAACAAACAGTTGTATTTTCTTCTTACATGGCCTGCAGATTACTAGGGGCCTATGGTATAAATGTCATTAAGTAGTTTAAAAAATGCATTATAGTAAAGCGGCAGCTTTTTTACATGCTGCCACAGAAGTATACCAGGAGAGAGCAACATCAGTTTGAGTCTCTTGAGCCAGCTGGCTTCTTTTTTTGCAACTAAGGCATTTATTAGAAAAATTATCTTGTAATACTGTCTAAATGATGTACAAAAGAGTGAGGAAATGCCTTGCATAAGTTTGCTCATGAAACTTTGACTCTCCCACCTCTCCCCCTAAAGGAAGTGACCATGACAGTAGTCCAAAAAGCACTGGAGTCCCCAGAGTACTGTTCCCAAGGAAATCACGGGATGCTCAGGAAGAGCCTCAGAAAAAGTCCAGCCTCCGTGGTAGCAGCACGGCAAAGTGCCCCTGCTTGCCTTTGCCCTGGCTTCGTCCTGCCGGAGCTGGTTGCTCACTGTGGGGAGGTGGCGGCCAAGGAAGCGGGCAATCTAACTCCTGACGTCCTGCACAACCTGTGGCAGCAAGGAAGGGAGAGGGTCCCCATCCCTCTGCTCTGCCCCCGCGCCCCTGTGGCTCCTGGAGGGGCCTCAGCTGGGTCCTGCACTCGCCTCGGCTGGGCTCTGCAGGCAGCATCTATCTCCTCTTCAGCGGGGCTGTCCCCGGGGGCTGCAGAGGAGTCACTCAATGTCACTGTGCAGCACACAGCTAATTAGCCCACAAGAAGCAAATTAGCTTATCATATAGGAAAGAGCATAATAATCTCAAAAACGCAAAGTTGCTGTTTCTGTTTCCCTAAGAGAATCAATGTAATTTAAAAGGATGTCATAAAATCTATTTTAAAACACTGCAGGATATAAAACGTTGCGCCCTACAATAAAAGCTGTTCCTAAACAGAAAAAAATAACATAATCTATTTGTAAATAGCTGTGGATCATAGTACTGTTGCTTCCCACAATCTCATCATGAGTTTTATGATTGAGTGCTTTTAATAAAAACAGTCTAGATACTGAAATACTGAGGATAGGTAAGCATCTTAACTTTTGTTGGAAAATAATTTACTTTATGGTTTTGGAGAAGAGCTCAGAGAGAAACCTATTAATGGTTATAGGACCAGAAAGCAAATAAAAGGAACATGAGAAAGGTAAAGTTTGAAATCTAACACATTTCAGAGGGAATTCATGATTCTCAGCTACACTATTATTGTTTGAAGAGCTTTAAATGGAGAAGTCAGAATAGCATTCTATACTATTAGCCACAGATAAAACTCCCTTTACCTTCAGAGGAAATGCCATGTGCCACATTTAGTCTGAAGGAAACCAGTTTATGACACCTAGTGGACAAGATGAACATTTCTTACCCTGCACTGTATTCTTCCTAATCATATTTTGATCCCTCCCCCCTCTTTTTTTTGATGTTTTGCCTACCTATTGCGATAAATTATATGTTAAAATTGCATTAATCTTGTGAATGGTGTGTGCCTGAGGGGAGTGCGTGGGACAAAAGACAGCTGCTTCCTTTCTTACTGCAAATTATTTGAAATCTGATTTACCCTGAACAAATTGTGTCAGGCTGTAAATCCATCGCAGAGCCCCCATGATATTAGCAGAGTAGCAGTGCCTGTGGCCAAACTGCATATCTAGTAGATTTTTTTGCTCAGTGCTCTTTAAAGTAGTACTGGGTTTGACTAACCCCCAAATCAAAGTGCATTAATGTCAAATCGCTCGAGCGTGTAATGGCTTGCTGAGTCTGTCCTGGCAAGCTCTGATACCATAGTAGCTCTCAGCAGCTGCTCCTGACACAACCAATTATCACTGGTATTAATAACCGTGCCTGCACACTTGAAGCAGCTCCCAGTCCTACAGGTGAGCACCTTGTCAGTCAGGGAGCTACGCTTATCCCTAACCAGCCCCACCTTCCCTTCCTCCCCAAAACCACTGTCTGTTGTACCTGTGCTGGCTCCTTGGTCTCTGTAAAGCTGGGTCACGTTAGGGGATGCCAAGGTGAGTACTCAAACTGGAAGTCTGAGTCTCAAGCTGTTAGCAGGCATAATGATTAGAAGTGAATGCCTAGGAAACCAGCTGTCTGCTTTTTCATTCCCTGCTGTGCATCACTTCACGATAGCAGGGGTGCTCTGAGGAGCCGTGTCTCCAGGACTTCTGTCCTGCACGCTCAGTACTGACCTGACCTGCTCACCTCCCCACCTCTCATCAGCCGAGGGGACCTGTTAGCTCTGGACCCCATTTTCAGCTCTTAGATTGCAGTTGGAGGAGAGATGGACCTAATTTCTCTTTAGGATCCCCCCATTAAGCTCCCATGAATGTGGTACATATGCTTCAGATAAAGGTGTGGATCAGTCATTGCCAAATGCCATGGGGATAATCATTTCACCGTGCTGCTCCACTCTCCCTTTGCTTAGTAAGACTGCGTTGTCCTAGAGAGAGCAGCAGTGGTGTAGCACTCTGCCTTCACCAACAGTGTGGTCCCTTGTACCTTAGGACTGAAGGAGGAGTTTCTAAAGGTGCCACCGTTGGTGTTCTCCTGGATCTGAACAAGCACAACCTGACCTTTTACATAAATGGGCAGCAGCAAGGGCCTCCAGCATTTGAAAACATCGAGGGTGTCTTCATGCCTGCCTTGAGCCTCAATCGAAACGTCCAGGTAAGTCTTCTGCAGTTCAGTCCCACTTACCCTTCTCATCTAAAGGAGAATGTATGCTACCAGCCATTGCTGCTGGGGCTGATAATGTCATCTGTAGGTAGTCCGTATGGATAGGGGCTCTTTCCTTCTCAGACTGACACCTAGGCTACTAACGCGTTCTGGAAAACTACATTTGACCTTCTGCCTTGCCTCACAAATGTGAAGAGTAATGCTGTAAAAACAGGTAAAAGTACCTGTACACAGTAATTCCTACACTTATTTTGCTGCAACGCTCCACTTGGAAAGCAGCGGTGCTAAGGCTTCCTCTGCTAGTTAGACTAAAAAACATGAGTGTCCTAATTCCAATTAGATCTTACATTTGGAGATTATTAACATTGGCAAGAGACAGAAATGGGAGCAGCACAGTGGTAAGGAGAGCAAAGACAACATAGATCAGAGAAGACCCAGTCAGCACATCATTCCTGCTCTTTCTGAATTTTGGAGATTACTCTCTGTTCTCAAGAGGATCTCCTCTTGGAGGAACCCGCTTTAAATATAATGCATTTTTACTTCAAGAGCACGGCATATTGCTAGAAACAGGATGTAGTGTAAGAGAGAACCTATGGAAACACCCAGGAGCCTGAGGACTGAAGGAGGTCAGCTTAGGTCAGGCAGGACCAATGCAGCCAGGGTGGAACACTCAGCATTTAAAACACCCAAACTGAAAGCAGAAGCCTCACATGGCCTTATTAGTACATGAACATTTAGCATTCACTACTGGTGGCATCCAAATCTTTCAAGAAGGTTTCATAGCTTTATTGTATTTGATGCACCAACATGGAAGACACAGGCACTTCTCTGGGCACCTCACTGCTATATTCAACACAGATTTTTACTCAGAACCTACCTTCAGTTTTAGCTACCTACATCCTTTAAGAACCTGTCTTACATTTCTTACCACAACTGAGTTAAGGCAGAGCGTGGCCGACAAAGGGGCAGGGGGAAACTCTGAGACTAAGCTTGTGTTTGCTGTTGAATAGTGCTCTGGTACGTCTGCGTGGGAACCCTGACCTTGTAGAGATGTCAGGTTATAGAAGGAGCACTAAAATGTCCTGTGCTCTGTCCTGCCAGGACAGCAAAGATAAAAGGATTTTCTTATATTTAGTACATGGGCTCCACTGTGTGATCCCTGTCCTGAAGTATTCGGGATCCCTCGCACAAAGACACCATCCACCTTGTGTCTAGCAAGCAGCACTGCTGGAGACCTACAACTGGTGGCTGGATTTGGGAAGAGATGTGGACACCTGGCTTCTAGACCCCAAGGTGTTCAGGAGGGAAGGGGGAAGGAGACTTGTGTATTTCAGGGGTTCAATACGATCTTCACTAATATTCTTGATGACTTAAACCTGGACCTGAAGTCCCACAGCCCTTCCCCTGTCATTTACTTGCTCTTGGCCTTCACGAATGCCTTCTGCTAAGGATGTCCCAGTTTTGAATCTATGTGTTATTTCTTCTTTGTGCAGGTGACCCTGCACACGGGACTGGAGGTGCCACAATGTGTAAAACAGCCCAAGTTGCCCAATAACTAATGAAGCCCCTGCCCGACCCTGTGCTGGATTCTGTAAGCTTTCTCAGTGTCATTTGGCACTTTTCAGTAAGTCAGTAAAAAAGCATTCTCTTCCCTGACTTAAACACTGTACAGCATGTTGCTTACCACATAATCCGCTGGTTACAGCTTTACACTCCATTTTTAATTTAACAGCCATAGCAAGCATACCCACTGAACTGGCACTCGATTGCAGATGGGTACCTGAACATATCTACACTGCATTGAATACATATGTACAGACATGTGCGCGCACACACACACACGTACATTTATAAAGCAAAAGGTTAAATGAGTGTATTTTCTCTCTCATGGGTGGATTTGTACTTAAAAGATATTAGGGATGCCAGAAAAAATGGGTAAGACTAAGACTGGGGGACAACAGCTGTTGGAGCAATTTACTGGTACGTGAACTGGATTCCCTTGCCACCTGAAGTCCTTAAATCAAGAAAGCACATGTTTTGACAGCTGAAGTGGAGGCTGTGTGCTCAAGAATTCCTGGTTGTCCATTACATTCAGGGGCTCAAATGACCATTAATTATTCCTTCTGGCTCTAGACTGCAGTAAGCTATGGGATAACGTTCCCCTAGAATTCAGTGGCAGAACTTATCTCGTTATCTTCAATGAGAGTAAGATTAGTTTCCAAACACTGCCATGTAATAGTTGCGCTCGTTTTAGCTAACAACATGATACGTGCAGAATTCAGATATGAAAAGTAGAGAGAAAAATATCCTTGATACTTTTTAGTGTTCGTTATTTAGGTGTGATTGTGGAGACTATCACATACAGAAGATCTGATTGCGGTTATCAGCACAACTCTTGAAAAACGGTGCAGGGGAGATCCCTTTGAATTTAATTGATAAGAGATTTATTTAAATATGGCACATGCAAAGTATCCCAGGTAGAGAAATGCTGCTTTCCAGCCTTGATCTTGATAAGCCCTGGGCAGCTGTAGTTCCAATGTAGCTTTGAGATCAGAAGCCTTAATTTTCTATTAGATTAGTGTGAGCTAATTAATGTCTTGATCCTAATGAAGCACTTGAGCAAGACAGTTCATAGCATTAATGTGAAATCCGTCCCTAAGAATTTTTCTGGGTTGGGACATAAATCTTTTGCAAGACTTACCTGTGTCTGGCATCTCCCATGAAAACAAGCAGCCGTTGCAGGTGCTGCCCATGACAACTGGAGTCTGACTGACAGGGAACTTTTCCCACAGCTGTGGCACTGTCACCTGCGTGCTGTTGTCAGAAAACACATTGATTTGTGTGTGTGCCTCTTTGACTCTGAGCCCAGTTAACGTATGCAAGTGTGTGTTTGTGTATAGTGGCAATGCGTAAGGACAAGATGCAGCAGACTGTGTGAGCCCATGACATCCCGGACTCTGTCACCCTAATCCTGCGTTAAGTGTGGTGCTATCAAACAAGAAAAGCATAAACTCTTAAATCCCATTGATGTACTATTTCCTTTTTGTAAATCCTGCTTCTTATACAAATTTTCGTCTCCAAGCGTACGTATACGCACACGCATATTGTTATCAGACATGTAATTATTAAACCCGAAAACAAATATTCTAACGAAAATCCAGCTTACTGCCTTGCATTAAACCACAGCCGCAGGACAAACAGCACAGGCCTGCCGTCGGGCAGCCTGCCAGCCCCCAAGCATCCTGCTGCAGGTCCACTTCTGGTCTCTGGCCAGAGCACATCACTCAGGTAGTGCTGAGTGATGGCAAGGATTCCTTGTGACAGAGCGGCCAGGATTCTCCCTGGGGTCGTCCCACCTCGCAGCCGTTGTGGGGAGGGGGAGGCAGCCCAGAATGAAACAGTCCTGGGCTATTGCACAGACAAAAAACAGTCTGCCATAATGCTGCCTGTAACCAACCAAGCATCCTGTAGCCCACTTCTCCTGCAGAACAGCAGTGCACCTTCAGTGATGTCAAGACTGAAATAGGAAATAAAACCAACAACAGGAAAAAATAACATAAGCTTTTAAGTGGGGAAGCAATGGTACTTTGTCTTCAAAGTCTGGAATGGATTGTATTAGTAAACTTGTAGACATTCGAATAACTGTGCTACGCTCATCTTGGTTTCTTAAATAGCAGAGACCAACCGTGTTATAATTTTTGTTTTCATTTAATACCATATGGACTCATGCAGGATTTTCTCATTAGCGGGTCTGTTTTAACCTACCTCAGCTAGAACGCTACTGGACCCCAAATTTCCTCTTGAGTGTGCTCTTCTATGAACCTAACAGTTGTACTCATAGCATTGGCTTTGAGTATTGCCAGTCAGAGCAGTATATGGGAATACTGTACATAAGTTGCACATAGTTTTTTATATTGGGAAGCATCCCGTGATAATTTTAATACAGAAGGCACTCCACTTTCACTTGTATTAAAAACAAAAGGGCGTTGTTTGTTTTGGGACTGAACCTTTGTCTTTACTCCCAACTTCTGTGAAGGAAACTCAAATGAATTTACATCTTTCCAATCTTCAACCATTGCCACGTGTTTAAAATTAATTCGGAATGGGTTGTAGAAGTGTTTGCAGTACTCAGTTTTGGTTTTCATAGTTGCTTTGGTGTCGGTTCCTGGTGTGTTATACCTTGGGGAGAACACAGTGAGTGATACAGGTTACTAATTTCTAATGGAAATATGGATAGTAGGTAGGGACATGCTTCAGAGCTGTAGAGAAGCTCGTTTGTTATCCTCTACACATTCTAACATTCATAAAAGTAGGGTACAGACTAGCTACCATTACAGTCTCCTTTTAACCTAGCAGAAATGCAAATAAAATAAAAGGAATACAGTTAGAAGTAGGTAACCTGCATTAGTAAGACTAATTTATCCTAGGTCAAAAACTAAACCAAGCGGTTGTATGTGTCGGTTGTATACACATTCAAGGACTTGGGTTTGGCATGGCCCATAGCAA
Source organism: Gymnogyps californianus (assembly GCF_018139145.2). Taxonomy (NCBI): domain Eukaryota; kingdom Metazoa; phylum Chordata; class Aves; order Accipitriformes; family Cathartidae; genus Gymnogyps; species Gymnogyps californianus. The sequence goes on from NC_059473.1 coordinate 47,072,111, forward strand.
TAAACCAATTACCCCAATGGAGTGTAGTCTCATGACTTCAACTGGATACATTTTGGTAGTTTGATTAACAGAAATAATGCTTAAGTAGTTAGAATTATGCTAGGAGACTAGTTACTGCACACATGAATAATTACGCAGAGCATCCAGATGGCAGTGGCCGTCCGAACATAGGCAGAGCAGAATTTTCCCTTTGCAGAACAGCATCAGGTGGGGAGAAGTGGGGCACTTCCACCTCTCTGCTCAGGCTGGAGGTAGTTTGCTCCTCTGCAGGTAATTCCCTCAAGGTCCATCTCATTATAAACCCAGCAGTTCACATGTTCTTCATCTACAGCATCTCTTATACCAATTTTTGTTTCCTCCAAATCCCTTCTTTAGGAGGGAGTCAGCCTTTAGTACTATGGTCCTTGCAGAAACTGTGTTGCTGACTGTCCAGGGAGAACCCAGGGGGCTGAAGAGCAGCATAGATACCCAAGGGGACCCCTTTGGATGCTCTTGCTTCCTTTTGATTCCTTAGGTATTTGTGCAGCTGTCTGGGACTGCAAGCTCCTCCGGCACCTGGACCCGCACAGGGCTGCCTTTCATGGGACTCTTCTGCTCCTAGAGGCCAGGCGGCTCCTTATAATCAGGAGAGCAGAACCTTTTGCACTGGGATGAATCCCATCCACTATGGTACAGAGCCCACACAAGGTAGCTGTACATTGACTTAATGTTTAAAAAAACCCAAAACCCACAAACAAACCAACCCTCCTCTAATAAACACAACAAAGCTTGACTTCTGCATACACCAATTTGGAACCTCTGCACAGCTGCTAAATAAATACAGCAGGCAAACTTTCTGTCCTGCAGAGCAACAAGGGACTCTTAGTTTTCATCTACCCCTGTGAACCCCAACCTTAGCCTTTGTGAACCTTCTTCCTGGCTCTTTCCTCTGCAAATTTCCCTGTTAAGTTTAGCAGGAACAAACAGAAGAAGTGTGCCATCAGGAACATTGTCAGACTTGGCAAGGCGTGCAATGCTACACAATTTCCACTCCCTTCTTTTCCCTCATCAACTCAAAAAGAGCTCACAAGAAGATCTCTTACTAAGACTTAATGTCAATATGAGCACAGGCCTAGTTGACAATCCCTTACTACTTCTGCTGTGGAAAGGTATGCGCTATAAAATAAATGTCAGTGAGGACAGTAGCATACCGTGATGAATCATGAATTTGGAAAGCAATTTGGCTTCTAAAAACATAGAAAAGATAGGCAAACAGCATTGTCACCTCCTATACTTGCCTATTCAGTTAAGATACATAGAGGAAAATATATTGGACTGAACAAAATAAAATAAAAAAAGCATGAGCTTACATATATCAGAGTTTAAGAGGAAAAGTATTAAATGTAATTTATTATATGCATAATGTTCCATCGTGTTGTAAATAATACCATGATAGCGTATTGCTGTAGTTTGTTCTTGGCTGGTGATAGAGTTCTGTCGTATTGCTGCGTAAGCTTTTATTTTTATTTTGTTTCTCTTTTTCCAATGTGTAGTTAGTAAAGATGGCAGAGAGCACCCAATATTCTGGTTTCCGAGTTGTTCTAGAGCAAGAAGAAATGTGAGATGCAGCTTTTCTTTCTTTCTTTCTTGCATAATGATATTTCTTAAACAAGGTAAGAGATCAAGGCTAAGCTGCCACTACCACCGTATGAAAAACACCGTGTTTGCGACTGCCAACAAGAGGTGGTGCATTTTCGGACCACAATTCAGACTACCCGTTCCTGTGAGAAGGGACGCAAAGTACCAGCAACCTGGTAACAGCAGCTTTGTGGTGCCGTGTAGTACATCCTTTGCTCACAAACAGAAAGATGAGGAAAGGTTGTTGTTAGCCCTAATCTCAGGCCTTACCAGCTTTGCAGCATTCTGCTTAAATAGCAAAGTCAAGAATTCAACTTTGAACCAGGCAAGGTGATATGAAAACCCCAAGCATCTTGGCTAGATCAACTTTGGAAGGGAGATTACAGTTTCAAGTCGTTCAACAGGTTATGGTAACAAATAAACCACATTGCAAATGTAAAGGGCACCTGTCACTGAAAATTACCAAACAAAGATGGAGAGTCTTCTTTTTTTTTTTTTTTTTTTTTTTTTTAAAAAGTGAGCTGCTTCTAGTTTTTACTGACAACATTTCTGGCGACACTTCTCCCCAGCACTACTGAATGCTGCACATACACAACTGGCTGGAGCGGCAGCCTGAAGCACAAATCCATCATAAATAAGACGCACGTGGTCTTCTTAAGTGCAGAAGCCCATATGCAAGCCACAGAGACTAGATGTGCGGGGCTCCTGCATCTTTGCACAGTACAGGAGACAGATGTGCGTTTTACTGACAGAAGCACTCGGCAGCATTTTCCTCTTCTGTTAAGGAACCTTTTTGTTACATTTGTTATTGCAAACAGATCCAAGCAGAATTAATTACAAAATTGGTTTTTATGGTAATTGGAGGATTTCTCACATTTTCTTGTGAAGCAGTAGATAGAAATATTCCTGGATCCCGACTGCATTCCTTCATCCTCCACCTCCCTTAAATGTTGTCAATAAAAACACTAACCTTTCTAGGTAGCATGGTGAGGAGACATTATGTGATGAATATTAAAAATAAATGCATGAGGTAAACCTGCTGTTATTTCTGATTGTTATATGAAGCATGAATAACACTAATTTAAATGTTGGCAACCAAAAAAGTGCAAAGGAATAAGATAACGGTGTTCACTTCTGGTTAAATGAAAGATGAGAAGTTGTTTCTGTGTTTTCTTCTTAACCATGACATTTTTTTCTCTATCATCATTTCCCGTAGCTTATATGAATTTGGAGCTGGTGAAATATACATCTCTGCTGTATGTGTCTGTCACCAGATCAAGAGGAAAATACAAACTTTTTCTAATTTTGTACCTGTAGCAAATGTTTGTATTTTTTGAATTGGAAACAAACTGCTTTTTGTCTTTTGGTCCGACTAAAACTTTGTGTATTATTATTATTATTATTACCCTTTTGGAAAACCTGACATATGAGTTATGCTGTTTTACAGTTTCTAAATAAATTCTTAAAACATTGCCAACAAATTCAGCATCAGTATCCTATTTATTATTACAAATTATTATTAAAAAATATGATGTCATAATGTAGATGAGGCACTCGCGCAGGATGCACACCTAACTCTAAGTGTTGATACCTGCTTTGTTACCACAGTCAAGCATAATCTGGTAGCTGGAGAAAGCCAAGGGTCCTCCCTCAAAGCAACCATCTGTGCCTCAACTTCAGACATACCCTGGATTCAGTGGCATGAAACACCTCTCTTTCTCAGCACCACTCTGTTAGCTCTGGCTTGTGTTGGTTATAGAGTACCTGGGGATGTGTTATTTAGCTCCAACCCATCTTAGACACTTTGGGTGATTTCCCAGTCTCCGGAAATTTCTGACACTGGAGTAAGCAGAGCCTGGAAATAACTGTGCCACCAGTAGGATCCAATTGGAAAGGCCTTTGGGTAAGTGTAAAAGTCAGACTGGGCAGAAAGCTTGTGAGGGCAGGAAAGACAACACTTTGTGAGATGGTTTAAAATGACATACCATCTTGGAGCTGCACACCTCTATCAAGCAGATGCATTGTGAGGGACTGAGCAATGCTACAGAGGCAGCACACTCAGCCTCTGCAAAAAGGCACTCATCGAAGCTATGCAACCTTCATAAATGTCTGTTAATAAAGCAGAATAAAGCATGCTGACACATGCTTTACCCTGGCAGCGCCATGGTAAGAAACAGAAACCCAACCAAAACAATCAGGAGTAAGTACAGACAAGAGTGTGGAGACACCATCCATCATGGCCTTTTTTTTCCCCCGCCCTGCAAGAGACAACAATTTGGCATCAACTCCTTCATGGCAAAGGGTTTGACTGGGAGGAAAGATAATCACAATTGTTTTAGCATATGGGGAAATGGGAATAAAGCTAACTGTCACAGGAAAAGGCATGCAAAAGAGAGCAGGTAAGGAGAAATCCTTGCATTCTTCCTTTATCTCTCATTCCTCTATTCGACTGCAGGTAGAGGGCAAAATAAGACGGTCCTTGCTCTCCCTTGCCCATAATCAGTTATTCAGTCAACACTGGTTTTCGTGTATCAGTACATGTCCCAAAAGCAACACAGCTTGCTGCCTGAACATACACTTACATACTCTGTTAATTACTCCGTTAATTAATAACACACACCAGTCCAGAGAAACACTAGGTGCGTAACAGGTTCTCAACAGTTTTGTTTGCCAAATGACGGTTGTTATCATTTTTGTTAATGCATCTAGTAACAAAATAGGACTGAAGGTACCATGTTTACCTGAGAACAGCATCCTACAAGGATGTAGCATGGCCAGCTCAAATCACCTTGGGGATTTGATATAAAAAAGCAACCTATCACCACATAACAGAAACCTTTCATAATGCATACACACTAATGTTAAACAAGTGAGAAAATGCAAAATTTTGAATAAGCTTTATTTTTGTTTTTTCCTCAAGCTTTCATGTTCCACTGTCAGCTTGGCATTTCAGTTTTCAACTTTTTATTTTAAGAATTGAATTTTTTTCAACTCTTCTTTAACAGAGCTTACAAGCTTGAGACCAAGACTGCAAAAATTAGGCACTCTATTCTGACCAAGTTACACTCCTAAATAGCGTTTGGGAGCTGTGGAGGTGGAAAGTGAACCCTTTAAATTACCAAAGCTGATTGAGGACATAAACTCCCACAACACATTATACCCAAAGCCAGCTGAACAAAACTTTATCTAGAAGTGAGCAGTGAAAAACTAAGCTCAAGGATTAACCAGAAATTAAAAAATACAGGTTATCCCACAACATCCAAATCCCATCTGTTGCCTCAACAAGTCTTGATGCTCTGTACTCAGTTCTGCTTAGTGATTACACCTTGACACGCAATCGTGATTTGACATTTCTCTAAGTCTGTAACCAGACAGGATTGTTAATTCCGGTTTGAATCTGCAACCAATATTGAATAAGAAGAAATTGAGTTATGCAATTATGAAATGTGGTAACAGTATTTAGCAACCCAACTCTGCACACCCCTCCTCTTCCCACATGGCTCCAGAAACACTCCCTTCCACTTTTTACCCGGCTCGCATTCCCTCTGGGCCCTCTCCCTCCTCTCTGTGCTGGCAGCACACTTCTCCAGGACCTGAAAGTAAGGTGGAAGGTGTGGGGGAAAGGAGCATGCCAGAAAGCATCCCTTTCTGTGGTGTGGCTCTCCCTACGCCAGAATACTTTCCTATCCTGTGAAGGGGGCAGCCTCCGATGCTGCTGTTCTCGTTGCTAGCTGCAAGCTGACGCAGACCTCGCTGCTCGCTCAGGGTTAGCGATCACCTTACTCAGGCTCCCAGGTGGCAGCCAGGAAGCGTGCTTTGCTTCCCCAGCCCGCAGACATACGCTGAATTGCCATTTCTAATGGAAACACAACCTTAAAAACAAAAAAATATCTAGCTACAGAGGACAAAACTGTTCTTTCAGGAACACCAAATTGCTGAAATCCAAATAGCACTAAAACTTCAGTTTTGACAAAGATTTCATAGAAAAGCCTTATGAGGCATGGGGACACTGATCAAAACAAACATGAGTTAACCATGAACAACCAGTAGCTATTAGGTGTCTATGCCTCATTCAGCTCAGTCTTGCATGGTTTTGTTTTTAAAAACCAACCAACCAAGCCACCAAACCACCATTTGAAACAATGCTTATTTGGAGATCTCTGCAGAGATATACAAGTTGAGTCTGTAACTCTTACCTGGGACAAAACTTCAGAAAATCTCATTTTCATAGACTCATAGAATGGTTTGGGTTGGAAGGGACCTCGAAGGTCATCTAGCTCCAACTCCACTGCCACAGGCAGAGACACCGTTCACTAGATCAGGTTGCTCAAAGCCCCATCCAGCCTGGCCTTGAACACTTCCAGGGATGGGGCATCCACAACTTCTCTGGGCAACCTGTTCCAGTGTCTCACCACCCTCACAGTAAAAAACTTCTTCCTAATATCTAGTCTAAATCTACCCTTTTTCAGTTTAAAGCCATTACCCCTTGTCCTATCACTACACTGCCTGATAAAGAGTCCCTCCCCATCTTTCCTGCAGGCCCCCTTTAAGTACTGGAAGGCCGCTATAAGGTCTCCCCAGAGCCTTCTCTTCTCCAGGCTAAACAACCTGAACTCTCTCAGCCTGTCCTCACAGGCGAGGTGCTCCAGCCCCCTGATCATCTTCGTGGCCCTCCTCTGGACCCGCTCCAACAGGTCCATGTCTTTCTTACGCTGGGGGTCCCAGAGCTGAACACAGTACTCCAGGTGGGGTCTCATGAGAGCAGAGTAGAGGGGAGAATCACCTCCCTCGACCTGCTAGCCACACTTCTTTTGATGCAGCCCAGGATGCGATTGGGTTTCTGGGCTGCGGGCACACGTTGCTGGCTCATATTCAGTTTTTCATCCACTAATACCCCTAAGTCCTTCTCCACAGGGCTGCTCTCAATCCACTCATCGCCCAGCCTGTATTTGGGCTTGGGATTGCCACGTGCAGGACCTTGCACTTGGAACTTCATGAGGTTCGCATGGGCCCACCTCTCAAGCCCATCAAGGTGCCTCTGGATGGCATCCCTTCCTTCCAGCATGTCGACTGCACCACACAGCTTGGTGGTGTCAGCAAACTTGCTGAGGGTGCACTCACTCCCACTATCTGTGTCGCCAACAAAGATGTTAAACAGCGCCAGTCCCAATACCGACCCCTGAGGAACACTACTCATCACCGGTCTCCACTTGGACATCGAGCTGTTGACCGCAACTATTTGAGTGTGACCATCCAGCCAGTTCCTTATCCACCAAGTGGTCCATGCATCAAATCCATGTCTCTCCAATTTAGAGACAAGGATGTTGTGCGGGACAGTGTCAAATGCTCTGCACAAGTCCAGGTAGACAATGTCAGTTGCTTTTCCCTTATCCACCAAGGCTGTAAGCCCATCGTAGAAGGCCACCAAATTTGTCAGGCACAATTTGCCCTTAATGAAGCCATGTTGGCTGTCACTAATCACCTCCTTATTTCCCATGTGCCCTAGCATAGTTTCCAGGAGGATCTGCCCCTTGATCTTGCTGGGCAGAGAGGCGAGACTGACTGGTCTGTAGTTCCCTGGGTCTTCCTTTTTTCCCTTTTTAAAAATGGGGGTTATGTTTCCCCTTTTCCAGTCAGTGGGAACTTCCCTAGACTGCCACGACTTCTCAAATACGATGGATGGTAGCTTAGCCACTTCATCCACCAGTTCCCTCAGGACCCGTGGATGAATTTCATCAGGTCCCATAGACACATCTCATCAGGTCCCATGGACTTGTGCACCTTCAGGTTCCTGAGATGGTCTCAAACCTGACCTTCTCCTACAGTGGGCAGTTCTTCATTCTCCCAGTCCCTGCCTTTGCCTTCTGCAACTCGTGCGGTGTGGCTGGAGCACTTGTCAGTGAAGACTCAGGCAAAAAAGTCATTGAGTACCTCAGCCTTCTCCATATCCCAGGTACCCAGGTCTCCCGTTTCCTTCCGGAGAGGGCCCACATTTTCCCTGCTCTTCCTTTTATCACCGACGTACCTATAGAAGCTTTTCTTGTTGTCCTTGACATCCCTGGCTAGATTTACTTCTATTGGGGCTTTGGCTTTCCTAACCTGATCCCTGGCTGCTCGGACAATTTCTCTGTATTCCTCCCAGGCTACCTGTCCTTGCTTCCACTCTCTGTAGGCTTCCTTTTTGTGTTCCAGGAGCTCCTTGTTCATCCATGCAGGCCTCCTGGAGTTTTTGCCTGACTTCCTCGTTGTTGGGATGCATCACTCCTGAGCTTGGAGGAGGTGATCCTTGAATATTAACCAGCTTTTTTGGGCCCCTCTTCCCTCCAGGGCTTTATCCCATGGTACTCTACCAAGCAGATCACTGAAGAGGCCAAAGTCTGCTCTCCTGAAGCCCAGGGTAGCGAGCTTGCTGTGCGTGCTCCTCGCTGCCCTAAGGATCTTGAACTCCACCACTTCACGGTCACTGCAGCCAAGGCTGCCCTTGAGCTTCACATTCCCCACCAGCCCCTCCTTGTTGGTGAGAACAAGGTCCAAGGTCTTTGGAATTTTCATTCCAAAGCAGATAATTTTGAAACCTTAAGAGGTTTTGCTGGACAGGAAAACTGTTGTGAAGTTCCACTATCCACTAACAATTCATAAAGACACAGAAACAGATGTATGCCCGATAAATGTTTAAGAATACCTACTTCAGGTTCAGAGCAAGTAATTAATGGATTAAATTAATATTTTACTTATAGCCAATAAGCTGATTCTAGAAAGTGAAATGCTTTCTTTTGCACATATTGACCAATAAAAATAGCCTGTGTAACATTCTTAATAAAAAGTCTTATTTTTATTTACGAAATGGTAAATTCTTATATTCTTCCCAAGGCAGAATGGAATATAGAAAATCCTGCAACAACAAATAAGGTAAAAAAAAAAAAGGATATGGTGGGAAGGCAAAAGGCTCCATAAATCTGTGTTGGCAGCAACGTGAATTCTATCTTATGCGTATTGTCCATTTCACTCTGTATCATAAGTTCATTTGATAACTTTAGATGATTTAATTTTCTTTATGTCATAGCTTTGCAGAATCAAGGTCCCATCTCTGAATTTTCCAACTTGTCCTGCAGGCCAAATGCTAGGCACTGATTTCTTCCTTTTGGCCTTCCTGAAATAGGAAGAGGAAAAAAAAGAATTAAGAGAAACAACAGAAACTCATGAAAACGCTTAATATGGTGAAAAATGTCACCTATTCATGCAATCAGTGTTTGGTATTATGGAATATCAAATCATAGCAGGTAATGACCCCAGAACATTTATTACCTGCATAGCCATTCAAAATTTGCAGCACATTACAAAATTATTTACATTTTAAGAAGTTTAGAAACACAAAGACTTTTGGATAGAGAAAGAAGAGTACATTTCAGTGAACCTGCTACACTATGATTAAGAATGCCACTTCACCTTTCAAGCCTCTGTATACTGTAGCTTGTGTTTTGCAGAAATTCTTTCTCAGTGCAAATGCTCTGAGTAAGTGGCATATCCTGGGTCCGCACACAGGGGTTTCCATCCATCTCACCTCCAGCTGCAGCCTTAGACATGTCAAGGCAGAACTGACGTATTTTCAGTTAAGCTGCGTAACTAAAGCCTCTGAAACTGCTAGACACAGAGCAACGTCACCATTTTGTGACTGAGGAGTTCTGCAGCTGGAGAAGTTCCTTCCACTGTGATCTGCATGACTTCTGGTATAAGACTGTGCATAGTTACATAGGGGAAATACACTGGGGAGGCTATACAAAAGCAAGTTAATTTTAACCATGTTAAAAACGGCTCACCTCTCCTTCTGTTCTTTCTTTTTCTTCTTAAGAGAATCACCTTTATGTTCCTGTTTTTAAAGATACATATTTTAAAGGAAAAGCAACAGAGCATCTTGGCTAAACAACCATCTGCACACAAAACACGCGGTAGCCTTTGCTCCACGGAGCAGCAGGTCGGGAGACCACCTGACAGGCCGAGTGATGCAACGTGTTACGGAGGCGCTGCTAGGAGCGCCCAGAGCTCTTCCTGTCACCTTACGGAAAGTACAGCCCTCTCATGACCAACATGCTGCCCCTGCCACGTGTGCAGGCACAAATCCAGCCGCACAAGGAGAGAGGCTTGCTTCCTGGGCATGTGACAGATCCTTGGGTCAAAAGATGGCCCTGCTACCAGGCAGGTGTGCCTAGTCGCCTGACTGAGCGCACCTGTCAAATAACAGGGTTCAAACATGTCTGGTCATGCACTGGATGCACTTTGAGCCACATGACAGAGGAGGAGAAGTAGGTCCCCTGGGAAAGAGGGTGGCAGGAGACAGGCTGATAGAGCAATGACCCCACAGCCTGCTCCCACCTACATGAGAAGACTCCATGGGGAGGCAGGGAGTAGGCTCGGAGCCAGATGGGCCGTGCTAGAGGACGGATGCAACAGAAACCTCACCCTTGCTTTAATGAGCAAGATCCTAGATGGAATTGTGCTGATATAAAACCAGCTGAAGATCTGGCTCTCTGTGGTCAGACAACATGCAACAAACTTTAATTCAAGGCCATTTTTTTTACCCCTTAAGAGGCAAGGGGAAAAAAAAAAAAAACCAACCTGCTGATTTTGTGTCATCAGTCTATCAGCCTCAAAGGATGAGGAAGTGAAACCCACCACAACACAAGCCTAACTCTGTGCCCTTCATACTGCACACAACCAGCTTTCACCGATGAGATTAGTCCTGCTGGAGCCAGCAACCCACTCCATGGGGAGCAGTGGGTGTCAAGCTCGGGCACTCCTCCTGCGCCTGAGGCATTATCTGTCAGGCTCTTGGGCTAGCTCTTACATGCTGCCTTTTTATACAGAAAATTTGACACAAACCTTTCCCTTATCATCATCCTTTGCTGTTTTTTTCTCCTTCATTTTCTCTTGGTAAGTCTTGTAGTTCACATGTTCCTTTTTGGGGGGCTGCAATAAAGATTGAGAGGGATACCATCGACAAAATTTTCAAATATGTTCAAAAAATATTCACACAGTTGCATGGACAACATTTTTCAGGTGGTGGTTGGGAAACATTAGAAATGGTTTATTCCCTTTTGAGTGAGAGGAAGGGACTTAAGGGATGTAAGGTAGACACATAGAAACCATATCTTTCTTGGTGGAGACAGTAGAGAGGGATGTTTATGCTCTATATCAGTCCTACAAGGTTTCCACATACACACTGAGCTAGAAAGAAAACCCATACCCCTCCCCACCCCCAAAAAAGACCTACAAAATTATTTTTTTCTTTTACACTACCGATGAGAAATAAAACTGAAAAGTTTTCTCCATCTTTAACTCACTGAGATTGAAGCTTTAAAAAGCAAGCCCCTCCGTCCAACAATTTAGTTTTGAATGGCCTGATTAAAAATTAGTAAATGTTGTTTTCCACCCCAATCAGTTGTATCTCACTTATACAACATCTCTGATAACACAACCGTACTAGTTTTCCAAATGTCTACAGAAAATAGACAAGACAGAATAGAAAATGTAAAAGTAAGGATGAAGTGGGAGAAGTGTCAGGGCAGGGGATCTTGTGTTTTACAAAAGTAGTGCCAAAACCCCCCAGTGTTTTTTACCGCTTTCCTGCACTGTAACAGCTGGGTGACCTCCCAGCACAAACCAAGCGACAATCACCTTGGCTCCCAGCATGATAGCACGCTCCTGTTCCCATACGCGTTGTTCCTGCTTCTTGTAGCCAGTGATTCCAAACTTGTGCACTTCCAGACGAGCCTAGAACATTACAGAAAATTGCAAACATTTCCTAATTTTTCCAACCTGTTGTAAAATAACGCTTGACAGACCACAACAAAGTCATACTCCCAAAGAAACCCTGGCTAATACCTGAAATCAGCGTGCTATAAAAAAAACCTAACTGAGTTTGGAGCTATACTGCAGAAGTTAACCACTGTCCATCTAATCTCTGGATGGTGAGGACTGTCAGGGGGACAATTTTTGATTCTCCTCATTTCACATAAAACAACACATGGAATGGATCTCCTCCATATAAAAATGAATCATGTTGTGCTGCACAAAGAAGAACAATGAAACGTGCTACCCACAGCACCCAGCATTTACAGAGTGTCCTCATTCCTTGGCTGCAGAGCACTTAACCAGTGAGAAACATGGATGGGCAGATGGTGAAGTGGTTTGACTATACGCATATGTATAGTTGACACTATACAAGAATACCCTGGCAAAACCAGTGGTGAATTCATCATCTTTTTAAAGTCAGTGGTTAAATCCCCACCATTCTCAGCAGTACGGAGCTCCACAGAGAATCTCCAGGGAGACATTTCACTGGACCACAGCATGTCCCTGAGCAGAGATCAGGCATATAAAACAATTTGCACAGATCTGTAAACGAATCAGTATCTAAGAACGCCAATACTAGTTATGCTTATATAAGAACAGATGAGAATAAAAAGACAAATGGAAAAAAGTCATCTGCTGTTTCAGAAATATATGCCAATACATTTTATTTCCCTCCCACATGAGATCAGAAACCCAAGATTAACACCATGGGCCTGAAAGAGCTATGCTAAACATTATGGGTACTCACATAGCTTTACACAGCTAACATACAATGATCCTCCTCAAATTCTCATTGAAAGATCAGAAAGAAAGGCCACAGAGTTGTAACATGCCTCTCTTCACACAGAGCAGTTGACAAGAGCCAGCATGCTCCTCCTCTGGCAAGGCATGCAGCCAAAATTACCTATTAGGAAATCCTCACCTACAAGAGATAACCTCTTCTGGAAGCGTTTCCCATCGGTCCCACCATAGCTTTCCCAAGGATATAAATACACATACCTGCACACTAAAATAGTGAGATTAGATAGGCCCTGCTGACTTACTTTTTCGAAGTTAAATTCTTGTTCGTTCACATTTTTCTCTTCATCCAATATTTTGGTCTGTAAACAAAATAAAACATTTCAAATTAATATAACAAGTAACACCAGTCTAAATGTTGATCGTGATAGTTTTTTGGAAAGCAGTGAAATGTAAAATGAGTTGTAGGGAAGAGTATACAGCTTTCCAGCAGTACTTTTTTCTAGCTTTATTACCTGGATTTAGTAAAAGAGACAGTCTCAATGGCATTTTTAATATGTAGATATTACAGGGTCTTACTGGAACAATAGTTCCAACTAAATAGTTGGCCCATCAGAGCTTATTTTAGAATGGGGCTTCTGATGTTATGGCCATAAACACGACTCAGAGAAAACAACCAGAGAATCTATAAAATCTGGAGAGCAATCAACCAGCAATGGGACCCTCTGCTTGGTGTGGAAGGCAGCTCAGCTTCCAGCCAAGCCTATCCAGGCCTCTCTGTTGGAGCAACTCAGCTACGGTTTTGGTAGCACGAGGGAATTTAGCACCAACAAACCAAACCAGAAGACTGAGATCTAATGCCGTCATGCCTTCCCCCACTGACCACCCAACACCGATCCTCCAAGACGCGTGCCGCTTGTGAACAGCCAAGTGTTGCTGTGATGCCAGAGAAGAGAGGAAAGCTTTGGCACCTCACATCCACACCTATTGACAAGAACAGAGCAGCGCACAAAACGCTTAGGCACAGAAGTAGCCATGAGGCTTTGCTTCCTGTTTTTTTCACTTCTTGCCATATCAACAGTTCTACCTGCAGATCAATTTATTTTGTCGGGATATATCTATTTCAAATATAGGATACTTATCCAGAGATGTTCTGAAATTGGAAAAAAAGTCTTCGAGTCCTGCCCCCACCTCTGCTTCAGCCTGCCCCTGCCAGCAGCCCTGTTGGAAATCAGCAGGACTGGATGCCATCAAGCTGAGCACACAGATTGCCAAAGGATCCTGGATTTCCAGGCAGCTGTATTAGCAAGAAGGAAGAAACTAGGCACGGGAGGGGGAATTATGGAAGGTATCTCACAATTTATGGCGGCAGGCTGGGGAGACAGAAAAAAAAACCCCAAACATGCAGAGGGGTTTGTCTGGTTTTAACTGTCACCAGAAAAGGGCATCCCAGTCCAGCACCTGCTCAATGTCAAGTCTCCGGTGTGGCTTTAAAAAGACATATCCGTGCTTTAAAGAACCAGCAAGATATTCACCGGTATTGGTGCCGTGCCCAGGGAGCCCGCCCCGTTACAAGGCGGCCCCTGCTAGGGGCCAGCAGCACCCACGCCTGCAGGAGAGGGAGGGTCTGGGGCAGAGGGGACCACCCGGCAGGCCACCCACCCGCCCACCGCCCGGCCCTACCTGGGCACCGCCGGTGGGTGCTGCCGAGGGGCTGGGCCGCCCCTTCCTCTTCCTCCCGCGAAACACCACGACCTCCACGGCCGGCGGCGCGGCGGGGGGCGGCGGGACGGCGACAGCGCCCAGCTCAGCCCGCAGCTCCCCGAAAAAGTCGCGGGCTCCGCGCCGGCCGCCCGCCTCCCCGCCGGCACTGCCCGCCGCCGGCTGCGGTCCGCGGCTCTCCTCCGCCGCCGCCCCTGCACTCGCCTCGCTGTCCTCCGCGGCGTCCCGAGCACCGGGCTCCTCACCTGCGTGCCGGAACACATGCCCCGAGTCAGCTGTGCGCGGCCGCCATCGCTCCGCTTCAGAGTGAACACGCCCGGCCCCCTCCCTTCCCCGGCCCCCAGGGAAGGCCGCGGTGCCTCCGGCCTCGGCGCAGCGCCCGGTCTCACTCCGCACCGCCGGCAGTCCGCGGCACGGCCCCGCTCACCCACCCAGGTCGTAGAGAGCGCCGAGCACCGCCTCCAGCCGGCGGCACGGCTCCCGCGACCCCATGGCTGCCGCGGGGCGGCGGGCGGAAGGACGTTTGATCCCGAGCGGCTCCCGTCGCCCCCAAGATGGCGCCGCCCATCGCGCGGTCCCCCCGCCCTCCCCCGCGCCTGCCGCAGCGCGCCGGGCAGCCGAGCCGGGGCGGCGCGGGGCCATGGGCGCCGCGGGAGGCGGCTGCGGGCGTGAGGCCACCGCGACGGGGTAGGGCGGGCGAGCGGGGCGCGGGGCGGCGCGGCGGTGCTCGCAGGACCATGGCGGCAGCGGCGGCGGCAGCAGCGGCGCCCGGGCGGGCGCGGCGAGGGGCGCCCATGTTCTCGGTAGGCGGCGGCGGCGGCGGCGGGGGGGTGGGGGGGGGAGCGGGGCGCGGTGTCGCGGGGGAAGGGGGCTGCCCGCCTCACCCCCGCGCCGCGTCGGTGCCGTTCACCCTGAAGCGGAGTGACGGCGCTTGGCGAAACCCCCCTTCCCCCCGGTTCGGCGCCCGGGGGAAGCGGGGGCCGCGCTCCTGAGGGAGGTTTCCGGGGCTTCTGCCGGGCGCGGCTGTGTCCCGCACAACTTCCCCGGCCCTACCCCCGTCGCGGGGCGGTGGCAGGCGGCGGCGGCGCGGCCCTGGCGCGGGGGCTGCGCTCTGCGGGGCTCGGGGGGGGACGACACGGTGCCTTTCCCGGGCCCCAGCGGGGGCAGGTCGTGGGCAAGCGGGAACCGGACGCTTCCCCTCGCAAGTTCACCTTCCCCAGCCGCTGCGGGCCTCCAGCCCGCTTCTCCTCCCCGGCTGCTTCCCCCAGTACTTGTCGTGTCAGTCGCGACAGTCAAAGCTCCCGATCCCGAGCGCCACTCCTCCCCTCAGATATGCTGTGAAGCGCCAGCCGGCTGAAGAAAGGTCGGAAGTGTCTGGGACTCTTGTTTGGAAAGGTTTTGTCCAGCAGCCCTGCAACCAGGCCTGGCGGAGAGGCTGGGGCGGCAGCTGTCCGAGCACAGGGCACTTCGCAAGGCAGCCCCGCGGCTGTCGTACGGGACAGAAACCTGCCAGCGACGATGAATTCAGCACTAGAAAATTGTCATGGAGACGGAGGGGCCGAAGCGGGTTTTCCCATGTTACATGGTGGAAATGACTTCATTGACCTTGTTTTTGTCCTGCAGCTCCTATGCCAGCCTCAGACAAGGAGATTTGGGTGTGGGGTGCTAAACCCCCGTCTCTACTTGCATTCAGAGGAGGGCCTGGGGAGAGAGGGAAACAGCTCCTGGTTTCAGCAGAGATTCCCAAACTTCTCTTCTGTGTCTCCTTGGCTGTACCCTGGTATCCCAAGCGTGTCATGAGCAACCGTTTTATTGCTTTCATAGGTTATATGGAAGCAGAGGAGTTCCAGGCCCCTGCTGTTTCATGTTTGTACTTCACCAGTGTCGCAGTAACAGTCCACGTAACTGAATTTTCTGATGTCAAGGTTTCCAACAGCGTATTTTCTAAATGTGTTCTCTACCAGTCAGCAATTGAAGCTGGAAGAACAACTTGGCTGTAATGTGTAAAAGGAGTGTTGTTCTTCTTTAGTGGTTGGGAAAGTGTGTGTTTTGGCACCCTCGGCGCTACTTCAGGACAGGGTGTGAAAATAACTATTGCCATGGAGAGAAATCAGTTGCACATCAAATCTGGAAACGTCAAATGAGGAGCGGTGGCAGAGAGGTGACTTTTCAATTGGCCGTGGCCTTTGCAACACTCTGCTCACCAGAGCCATGCTGGGGAGCGGCTGTAGCAGCGCGGTGACTGCTGATGGGGCTGATGATACCTGAGCTGAGTGCTGCCTTTCTTTGTCTGGGTTTCGTGTAGTTGCACATTGCAGGAAACTTTGGTAATTGACGTAAATGTTGCTTAGATCTTCTCAGCAATGACTTGTCACATACTGATCTAAGTATGTGTATACTTAGAGCCAACTAATGTTTTCTGATGCTATTCCGAGCAATCTTTTTTGCTGTTACAGAGCATAAGGGATTTTTTTTCTGTTTTATTTTTGATCAGGGGGGTTGATATAAGGTGTCAATGGCAACAGATGGCTAAAACAAAGTATTTCCAGTCTTCTTAACAGTTCTTAGCTTACTTGGCTCTTGCAAAACACCAACTAGTTGAAAGCTGTGAAAGAAGAAAGATTGAAAACTGTAATGCTAAACTATGCAGGAAAAAAAATCCTAAAAGTTTTAAATGAATACAGGCCTGGGTTTAATACCTTGTATAGGATTGTTTTAAAAGTCCCTGGAGAGTTTGTTCTGCAGTTACTGTAGGACAATTCTCTAAACTACAGTAGTGGAAAGAAGAGTTAGACAATCTACCAGATGCTACTGTAGTAGAAGGATGGTATCCGTATTTGACTATATTGTGTGGGGAAAAGAATATGAGAAGGTCAAACATTGTAGTAGGATTTGTGTTCTCTGATAAAATGAAATTGGCTTTCGATACAGTTGAGGCTTTGAAGGATTTTTTGTGGTTCTTAAGTGGAGATATCCCCGATTTGAGTTTCTTTGTTTTGTTTTGCCAAATTATCTTGTCTTGATGAATGGACAGGAACTAAATGTTTGCTCTCTACTTACTTTAAATGTCAGCTGCTTTGATAGTGTTGCTGATGTGGCTGTGGTCAGCTGGCAGTGAAACATGACTCCCTCTCCCAAGGCTGAAAACCCAGCCACCACTGCTGGGCGTTTTGCTTATCTGTTCCTGGTGTTCTCCTGTGTGTTTGCTGGCCAGACTTTCCTCTCAACACCAGAAAAGGTCACTGTAAGAGCCCATGAAACAACATGTTTTATCCTTCATTATCAGACTGGTTCTGCACAGGTATATAGGGAGAGGAGGCAGCATGAATGAAAGGGATGCCTGTGCTACCCTTCAAGTGGTGCTGTAGAGGAAGACATAAGCATTTTTATTTTTAGCATCTTCTTCTAATAAATATGCTTGATCATAACCAATACTTTTATACTTGTGTTTCACAGAGGCTTGCTCCAGTTGCCTTCCTTTTCTGGTGGCTATTGCTGCTGTTTTGAAGTTTAGAGAAATACAATTTCAGTTTTGGAAAGACTGAGGTGTCATTCATATGAACTGTGGTATTACAGGAGATAACAGGAGACGTTTCTCTCCAGTGCAGGGGATACCTACTGACTCAAGGGGAAGAGTTTTGTCACTGAGATTTCTGCAGTGGGACGGATCCAGAATTAGTTCTTAATGTACTGTTTGTTTTCCTGCTTAGCAGTGGTGTTGGTTACTCAGAGTCTGTGCTCTCTTTTTACCTATGTCTGCACCATATTGCATTTTGATCTTCACATGGCTGATAGTGGGTTTTTTGGTTTGTTCCTGCCTGACTGTGTTTTATGTACCTTATGTCCAAGCTTGGTGAAAGCCAGCACAAATCACCAAGGTCCCAGATGCAACTTAAAGTAGCAGGGATTATTTTTTTGTGTTGATGATTGTGTTTTTATAATGTCATTCATGGCATTGTCTTCATGCAGCTGTGAGAGTTGGAATCAAAGGTGTTTTAGTTAATACCTATTAATCATGGAGAGGCTGGAGGCAAGGCACTTGTTCTCTCAACTTCTTCCTGTTGGGCAGAATTAAGTAACATGTGGCATAGGGTGATTTGGGGATCTTTGCAGTTGGAAAGGGTTGGGGTTTTTTGTTGGGTTTTTTTTCCTTTTCTTTTTAGTTTCTTTCTGCAGCATTGATCCAAGCAGGTAATATTTGTTCATGCACTCCGAGTGTGGAATGCAGACACTATAGAAAGCTAAAAATAAACCCCAAACATTGCAAAAGTATTGCACGCCATTATTTTGGTACTGTAGCCAAGCAGACCACTGAATGGCTCGAGACAGTGTCTCATTCTTTATTTGTATGTTCCCAGCAGAAAGAGCTCACGTCAAAGAAAAGAGATGAGTTTGAAGATATCTTGGAGGAAAGACGATTGTCCAGTGACTTGAGATACGCGATGAAATGTTATACTCCTGTGATCTACAAGGGACTTTCACCTTGCAAGCCAAACGCTATTAAAAGTGCTGTTCTCCAGTCAGAGCAAGTTCAGTATGTTATCAAGCAGGTGAGTCTGGACACTGAGCTGTAAGACGAGGTAGACTGAACACAGCCAAGCTTTGTGTGGCAGCAGGGGAAAAAAAGATTATTGCTGACCTTGTCAAACACAATAGCTGTAGTTTGAAAGACGGTCCAATAAATCAGTAACTTCAGAGCCATACTCTTTTGGCAGGAAAAGCAAATACTGGTTTACCGTGGAGTTGCCACTGAAGCTGTTCGATAGCTCGTTCATGAAATAGTGTTTTGATTTTGCATATACGACACCTCACCATCTAACTTATCCAATGTGCTTGACTTTTTTTTTTTTCTCCTCCTCCTCCACTGTCCTTGCCACAGAGCAGCATTGTGAAAGACATAAGCACGCTCCTTCTTAGTAGACATTTTTGTGCTTTGAGGATGTCTTATAGGAATTTTATAGGCTAGTGATGTATTTATCAATCAGTCATAAATGCTACTTTCCCTAAAATGAGAGTTAAATTTCACAGAGAATTCTTTGAATTAGAAACACTGTCTAAGATGTAACTATATTTGCATTTTAAGATGAAGGGCAGCTACTACTTTGAATAAAATATTTTTAGTCAAATTGGCTCATATTTTACATTGTGTTGAAATGGCTGAAGTAAGAATGTGTGTTAGTTAGCAGATTAACTATTTTCAGTATTCATGAAAAATAATTCCAGGCCAACAGAAGTATATAAGATGTTTTGGTTAGTCCTGAGTGAGTGGCTACCATAAAATTTTTATTTTTTTTTTTTTTAACGGTCAATATTACCTATGATATATCGAAACGTGTTACGATGTGACAAACTAAACCATGTCCTACAAAGTAGTCCTATTGCTGTTATGAATTGCTAAGTAGTATGAAATAAAAAAAAAAGAATCCTTCAACTTTAGAAATACTAAAACATTTACTGAAAGAAAATATTTTACAGAGAATTTGACAGAAAGACATTTGTGTGATGTTTTCTTCTGAAGTGCTGCTTTTTTGATGGAAAATTATTTTGGTGGATATTTTCCCAGCTAGCATCAAGTGGTTGAAGGGGGTTAGCAGACCTGCCATTGCAACCTAGTTATCAGCTTTGTACTGGAGATTACTGCAAGTATCTAACCGAGACTATCTCGGGGTATAAGCCCAACAGTCTACGACTACTGTGCCTCCTGTCTGGGCAGAGTTTACACAGCTTTACACAGGCATACTAGAATTCGTTCTTGTGACAAATTGCTGAGGTTACTAATGTTCAGTATGTGAAATTAAATGCATTTGTTTGTTTTAGCTTGCTGTATGTGACTGGTCTGATTTTTTGATTCCTGATTTTGGGGAGTAAGTGCTTAGCTCTATAGTGGATGTGCACTTAATTCACACAGGATCAACTGTGTGGTAAGCCTGTTACTGGTGAATGAGAACAGTATCTTTCCCTAGTGAATAATAGGAATAATTTTTTGGCTTCCTAAGAGAGATTGATTTTCTCAGGCTCAAGTGGAAGCAGTTTTTGGCTGCTTTAAGTGGTTAAAATGATCAGTTATAGCTACATGTGGAAATACGCAGCATGAAGGATAATGCATTTATTAAAACACAATTGAACCAGTAGATATGATAGTAAGGTGGTATATGGAGGTAGATTGGAGGACGTGGGTTTTCTCATTTGTCACAAAATAGAAATAATAGGTAAGCAGTGCTGGCCTCTGAACAGAGCCGTGCTTTTTTGGAGGCTTTTTCTTCTGCCATTCCTCCTCTTTCCTCCTCCGTGTTCAGTAAAAGGTATGTTCCTCATTCCATAACGCTAAAAGACTAACTTTTCAATTAAATATTTCTAGATTCAAAGTATCAAATAGGAGGGACGACCATTATTTAAGTCTATTTTAAGAAGCTTCAAAAGGGAATGTGCGTAGCAACAGAAAAAAGATCATTGATTTGCAAAGTTGGTAGAGACAGTGCTTTGTATGCATTTCAGCTAGCCGTTGCCAAAGTAATACATTACAAAGAAATTGAAGCGTGATAGAGCTGAGGTTCTTCAGCCAAGTCTTAAAATCTAATCCAAATGCACTTCAAAGATTTACGTTGTGAATATCTCTGCAAACATAGGTTTCATTTTACTAGTCAAAGAAAATTGCACACAGCCTTCTTCAGAGCAACAATAATGGAAATGTTCTTCGATCTTAAATCTCCTCTGAAGATGCTACAGATTAAAACATTCAGATGGTGTGTTTGGGGGGGAGGAGGGGGGTGAAATTGTTGCACACTCTCCCCCCGCCATTGACATCTAAGCTCATTCTTGATTTTGAACAGCTTTAACTTGACTTTCTCTTGTTGGCTGACACCGAACAGATTCTGTATGATTAGATGCATGCCTATCACATAAAATCTTGCTGACTATTGCAGTAGTTCTGCCATAATTGTTGTGGCACATAGAATGGCATGCATGGGCACGGAGAAGGGAACAACGTGTGACTGCTATTTTGTTTCTTTTGTTTCTCTTTAGTTAGCAAAAGAGATGGGAGAATCACCTGATATTGTTCAAGAAGAAGCCACGGAAATCCTGGATGAGATGGGCCACAGTATGCAATTAGGAGCTGTCAGATTTTTTGCCTTTACTCTGAGCAAAATATTTAAACAGCTTTTCCAAAGAGTTTGTGTGAATGAAGAAGGAATGCAGAGAGTGAGTACTGGTGGGGAAAAAAAAATGTTACAATATTTTCATACCAGTCACTTGGACAAAGACTCTAATCTTCGCTCCAAGTAACAAATATGAAAAGTACCCTTTGAAAAAAAAAAAACTGCACTTGTGTTTATTACTGCATTTCTTAATAAGTGTGGGGGGAAAGACAGATGATATATAAGTATTTTAGAGGCAAGCAGTCAGCAGGACTTTTTGTATGTTTTCCAAATGCTTCCTATGGTAAGGAATACCATGTGTCAGTGATTCTGTTAGATCAGCCACTGAGAGAGTTTTTCTATCTGATACTATAAATCTAATAATGTATTTAGCTGAATTGAGGGTGAAAACCTAATGTTATGTGGCTGAGTGGGTTGGCTGTTCTGCAAAACCTTCATACAGCTAAGAGTGGTGAAACATTGTGCACCTCTGAGGCAGGAGATGCTTTAAGTTTGCCTCAGTTTCCTGGGGAGCTGTTGTCCCCCGGTTTCATTGCAGGATGCCACTGTTCTGGAGGGTGCAGTGCATTCCCTGGAAGACAGCAATGTCAGTGCTGACAGCCACTATTGGGTTTCCCATCCCCTTCAAAAGGGATTTGAATTAGACTATCACGTAATGAGGTGGCCCTAGCTTTTGAGTCCTGTGATGCTTGTGAACCACAGGTTGCTAGTCTGGAAACTACTGCTCCATATTTCCTATGGTCCCATGCTGAAAAACATATAGAGTATGTGAACAGAGAAACCACCCTCAAACAAATCAGCTTCTGTTTGCCTTAAGCCCTGTGAAGGTCTGTATTTGCAAATTTCAACAGTCAGTCTGTAAATACGGGAACAATATTGTTTGTGCTGGTTTTTTTTTTAGTTGCAACACGCCATTCAGGAGCATCCGGTTGTACTGCTGCCCAGTCACCGAAGCTACGTAGACTTTTTGATGCTGTCTTATTTGCTATATACGTATGACTTGGCTTTGCCTGTCATTGCTGCAGGAATAGGCAAGTATGTTCTTTTAACAATGTTTTCAGGATTCAGAGAATCGGTAGCAAGGGGTCTGGTAGCTGCTACTATAAGTAGTTGTGTTTTAACTTCTGTTCCAAATATGTCTTGTAAGCATCTCACCCAAGGAGGTTTTAACAGCGTCTGAAAGCTGCTCATTGGTGCTGAGTCCAATCAAAGGTGAATTTTTTCATAGCAAGGTTGCCCAGAAGTACCTCATCTGTAGACCCAAGGCTGAGGCAAAGATAGGTGTCGTGAAGAAGACTTCTATAGTGCTTTTTTGGCCTGGGAACAGGCAAAAACTTGCCCAAGAGCTACTGTGTATGCAGAACCTTTTGTGATACTTTATACAGCTTTAAGTGCAGTCATAGTAGCCAGATATGAAGTGCCGGCCACCTCGTGCTTGTTGCTGATGGGACTGATTCCCTTGAAGCATTGGCAGAATTCTGTTACGTGAAGTGCTGAGAGCAGAGCTAGCTGGGAAACGAAATTTCACATCAGAGGTCGCGATTTTGGACATACTTAACTCTAAAGCAGATGAAGCCAGTATATTTGCGGGAAACAATTCTTGAACACTTTAACAGTAAATATCTTCTGAGTTAATGTGCTTTTTGAAAACCCAGACTCTGGCAGCACTTAACTGAGAAACCTGATCTTGGAAGTCTTGGGTATCAACCAGGTCTTCTAAGCAGGCAGACAACAACCTCAGGTCTGGTGCAGCGCTGTAACGCGCATGGGCAAGCTAGCAAAGATCTGGGAACCTACTAGTCTACTGTAGTCTACTTTTCCAATCAGGAGGTTAGGAAGACCAGTAGAAAATCAGCAGGAGCTGGGAGAATGTGCTTGCTAGGGAAGATGAGATTCTGCTGGTCTTTCATTTAGTGGTATCTTCCCTCTGGGTGATGCAGGTTAGATTCTGGTGAATTCAGAAGCTCATGTCTCATAGCTGCCTTTATCAAGGTGTTGCAGCTGCTTACCCGTTGCGTATTGTTCAGAACCTGCTCACATGCTGTCATAGGTATCGGTGTAATCCTTTGCTGACTTTTGGATTAGAGCCTTTTTGAGTTTTGGGCCTCAAAACAGTATCTTAAGATACTATTAGTTTACAGGGGTTTTTTTAGCGATTAACATTTTTTTAAATGTTTTGGGGTCAAAGTTCTTCAGAATTAGGGTCTTGCAGCTTGACCACACTGCTGCATGTGTGTATTATTTTAAATTCCTCTGGAGAAAACACAGTTCTCTATGGTTGTAGTTGTATTTACTGCATATTGTGTTAGAGGTTCACAAGATGCAGTTTACAAACTCACTCTCAAAGTGGTACTTGTGCTGAGTGGAGAGACGCTCTCCTGATATAGGTGGTAAGTGTCTCTGCTTTGTTAGTTATCGCTTGGCTTCAAGTAGCATATGGGTGGATCTATGGGGATTAGCTAAGGGAAGGTAAACAGTTGCCAGTAACACCAGAGTATGTGCTCATACAGTACATTAGTGGGAATCTAGCTGGTGCTGGGATCATGTTTCTGTCTCAGGTCTTGGGAGCAAGTCAGATTAGAGGCGCAGAGCTGGTGAGGTTGTGTGGGCTTGAGGTGCGTGAAAGGATGTGTTTCAGTCCCAGTTTGTGGGATGGCTGTGTATGGTGGGGAGAGGCGTTGGGCACGCAGCCAGCATCCTGGTTGGGAGGTTGAATACATGGCAGGAGGGTGGAAGTAAGGGAGGGGTTAGAGTCTATGTTGTGGTGAGAGAGGGAGGGTAGTAGGAGAGTAAGGGAAAAAGATGGACCTCTGCAGATGAGCTCTGACAGCTGCTTGCTGCCCAGGATCCTGTAGCCAATTTCTTTTTATCTATTTTTTCTTATCTATCTATCTATCTGTCTCACATATATGTGTGCGTGTGATGTTATATGACATCTTCAAGGTAGTCATTGTCAGCCTTGTAGCTGGAAGTGTGAATTTATTTTACTGAGTGAGTATCTGTTCTGAAGTGTTTCATGGATTGAGGTGGCAAGGAGGTTGAAGCAGCACATGGCCAGCTGCTGTGTCGACTCATTTTAAATGCTTCCCTAAGAAATTTGTTAATTGTTAAACATTATTTCCTGGTTTTGACAAGTTAAGCGTTGACTGTCATTGCTTAAGACTAGAAAACTGTAAAAAAATTTTAGCTGGTTTGGTGTATGCCTCCCAAAGTGATGAGTCAGCATCATAAATGGTATAATACAGTGTAATTGGTCAGTTAATTTCTGTGTCTTCTAGGATACATTCAATGGTAACTGATCTTTCTGAAGATGAGTGAGACAATGTACTTCAAAAACTTAATGTTTATTATGGTTGAAATCTGGCCATCTAAATTATGAAAATAAATTGCTCTAAGTGAATGCTGCTTACAAAAAAAAATTGAAAGCATATTATAACGTGCCATTCACGTCTACATAAGTCTAGCTAGACAATCTGAAAGCAAATAAAGGTATTTGCAACAACAGAATCCTTGCAAGAGATCGTCTTTATTCTGGTAAATGAATCAGTGTATTAGAGAAAGTGGTTGATTCTGCTGGCTGATATTAATCAATAAGTTTTGTGTGTGTGGTTTTGGTTTTTGTTTGATTGTTTTTCAGATTTCCTAGGA
This sequence comes from Gymnogyps californianus, assembly GCF_018139145.2. NCBI lineage: Eukaryota > Metazoa > Chordata > Aves > Accipitriformes > Cathartidae > Gymnogyps > Gymnogyps californianus. The sequence continues at coordinate 47,096,842 of NC_059473.1, forward strand.
ATGAAAATAGTTGGTGAGCTGCTACGAAGGGCAGGTGCCTTTTTTATGCGACGTTCCTTCGGTGGGAACAGACTCTACTGGGCAGTGTTTGCTGAATACGTAAAAACAATGTTAAGGGTAAATAAATTACAGAACTCTCAAAATGTATGCTTAAGAAATACTCTGTTGGAATGATTCACGTGAAATATGCATGATGTGATAGCTATGTGATTGAAAGTCTTCACTGTGATCTGATTAAATGCATTTTACCTCAGAATTGCTGTAGGTGAAGAGCATGCATGCACTTTGTTGTTATTATAGTTCAGCAGTAGGTGGTAAACAAATTGCTGCTCATCAGTTGCTTTGGATCATGTGCCCATATCTCATGACAGACAAAAGATTTTCGTTAATTTAACTATATGGTGTGGCAAATACAACGGATGAACATAGGCTTAGAGGTGACTGAAGTTAGACATGCATGGCTTCCATTAAAAAAAACTTACTTACATTTTAAGTACTTAAAACTATTTGTGGGCAGTAAAGAAGAAATGTTTTTATTTTTCTGACCAGCTTTTTTTTTTGTTTTACTTTTGAAGAGTGGCTATGCCCCAATTGAATTTTTTCTTGAAGGGACTAGAAGCCGCACCGCCAAGACTCTGACTCCAAAGTTTGGTAGGTTTGTTGAAAACTTGGAACTTTTTATGACTATTAGTGTTTTCATTAGTAGCTATGTGCTTCGTAAGTTCTTCAGACAGGAAGGGATGTTAAAGTGGTGGGAAATTGGTGAGGTCTGTGAGAGTAGCAGAAAACACTATGGTTGGAGTTCAAAGGCCATACAAAGAATGGCAATACACGTCTCTTGCACTCTACTGCTGTCTCTCCCTTTGCCCCATTGTGTACTTAACTGCGTAACTCTTCATCCTTTTCTTTCTAGAAAATAGGCGTCCCCTGACCAGCAGGGAAATATTGTAAGCTAACTGTAAAAGTAATGGGGAATCTTTAGAAGGAAGATGCTGTGTGAGCGCAGATCAGTACTCCTGAAAAGATCACGAATAGCTGTCCAAATGCATTGCTTACATTTCCCTTCTGTTTTAAAGCTTGGGCAATGTCTTGTGCCTCTGCTTGCTCGAAGAGAGAACAGGCACAGTGCACACCTATTAGCAGTTTCTAAACTTTGAAGATATCTTTTTCAAAGTTAAATTGCAGTTGCTTTTCCTTCCTCAAAAAAGACAAGTGATTCACTTCTTTTTAAATTTTTTTTCAATTTGCAGGTCTTCTCAGCATTGTGATGGAACCATTTTTTAAACGTGAAATCTTTGACACATACCTTGTTCCCATCAGCATCAGCTATGAGAGGATATTAGAAGAATCACTCTATGCATATGAACTCCTAGGAGTCCCAAAGCCCAAAGAATCTACATCTGTATGTAAATTCCTTAAGAACAGAACATAGGTGGATGTATACATACCCTGTGGCACCAAAATTTGAGTTTTGCTCTTCCTGTTTTTGTAGGGGTTGTTAAAAGCCAGAAGAATCCTCAGTGACAATTTTGGTACCATACATATCTACGTTGGCCAGCCGGTATCACTTAGAACCTTGGCATCTGGGAGAATCAGTCGGTGCCCATACAATTTGGTTCCCAGGTACCACATCTTTCCATGGTGTATGCACAGGAAAAGCATTTGTTTAGTCCTCACCTATGTAAAATAATTAAGATGTTCTCTTGTACTTTTTTTTCAGCTTCTCTCACCTCCCCTCCATCTGACTATTTAGACCGCTGAACCTTAAGCAGAGGCTTATCATGCTTGTGACTGGTTGTTACTTGCATAGCTTTGTACTGTGTCGAGAAGATGCCATTTTAAAATTTAATGATGATGCATGAGCCAGGCAAAGCTCTGTTTTCTGAGAATTCGATGGTTTTGCCACTTAAAAATTCCACCTTTCTTTCCCTTCTTGCTTTATTACTGCAAACTGTTATGTGATCATGTGCCAGGGAGCTGTAGCTATGACTGGATTGGGTGGCTTTTGCAATTTGTTATATAAAACATAATGCTTCTGAATTTTTTTTGAAGATAGCAAGTGTACAGCATCAATACAGAGATCTATGTTTCAAATACTGTCATGAAGCTACTGATGTTTTGCTCTGTACTTCTATTCTACATGGCACATAGATAGAATCACCCTCCGGACGTTAGGTGCTGTAAAGTAGTTATGGATCTGGGAGCAATACAGAAGAAATAAGGAAGGGTGTGATTTATATTCCAGTTTTTGGAGCTCTTTACCTTGAACTGCATTGTTCTTTTCAGGCATCTTCCCCAAAAGCCTTCTGAGGATATCCAAGAATTTGTCAGTGACGTAGCTTATAAAATGGAGCTCCTGCAAATAGAAAACATGGTTTTGAGCCCATGGGTGCTAGTTGCTGCTGTCCTGCTCCAGAATTTGCCAGCCATGGATTTTGAACTTCTAATAGAAAAGACTCTGTGGCTTAAAGGCTTAACACAGACTTTTGGAGGATTCATTGAATGGCCTGGTATGCAGAGAAAGTGTTATTTCTATTCCTTTTGTTGCTTATGAAGGATAAATTATGTTTCTGTGGAAGCAGTGTATGGTGACAACTTTACAGAATGTTTTCCTCAGAATTGTAAATGGATTATAGGATATGCTAAAAATGATGCTAAAACCTGACAGGTTTTGACTTAGCCTGTAGATTATAATACTTTGAAAAACAGTTAGGTGGAAGCAGAACAGGTGTTTTACTGTTATATCCTGAAGTGTGGAATGAGGGGGAAATAATAACATACTTGTATTAGAGTACTGAGATTTGCCTAGTGTCTATCTTTCTGAACCCTGTGTAAGTCACAGGCACTTACCTGATCTGCAGCAGTTAACTTTGTGTAATGCTACGTTTATTGCTTGATATTGACTATAGTATAAGTTGTTACTGTGGCAAAGAACTAGCGGAAACAAATGGGTGAGAGAAAATCAAAACTGTAAGTTGTCTATTTATTTTTAAATTTCACTTTATCCCCAGAAACAGTGATCACTTTTGGGGAGAAGGCTTCTTTGGTGGTTTTATTTATATATTTATACACACACACACTCTCTTTATTTTAGATATATAATATGTATGTATATATTGGCTGCTGCAAGGTTGATTCTCCTTCCAAACTTTCTGAACAATTGTTTTAAACTTCTCTCTGTGAGCCAAGGTGACACAGCTAATTAATTTTAGAGCCTCAGGACATCAGTGGTAAAGCTAGCAAAGAAAAACAATGTGTAATGCAAGTACATTTACCGTTTCACTGTAGGTAGACTTAAACCATGGATCTTTGCTTTTGTAGTCATGTGTATAATCAAGGATCCCTCTCACTACTGCAATAAAGAAATAGGAGCAGGCTACAGTTTTAGCAGAACTCTGTCATTTCTGGAAGAAAACAGCTTCTCCTTTCTGCACTGCAGTGAATGCAGACAAGGTCTGCTCCTGCCAGACTGGTAAAAGGAAGAATTTCATGGCAATATTTAAACATCATTTAGAATCTTACTGCACAGTAAACTGGAAAACATACCACATTTGGGTTTGCTTATTTATTTTGCATATTTTCTTAGCAACAATGAATAAGCTTTTGCTTTAGTAGAGTTGTGATATAGTCAGGAATAGCAAATAAGCATGGTAATGAAACAGAGGAATGACAAAACTGAGCAGATTTTGTTGGAGTGTGCTGGCCCCGCTCTAGGCATCAGTTGCATAGAAACAGGGTTTGTTGTTTTGTTTTGGATTGTCAGTAATTTGAAAGAATAAATACATTTTAAAGGCTAATTTGGTGACATCACCAAGTCAGCAACTACATGTACCCTGTCCGTTCTTCTGTCTCCAACAGCTAGTTGTTTCTGCCTTTGTCATGCTGGTTGGTTGTTACAGGCAGAACATTTGCTTGGCTGTTAGAAATTTTATATTAAAAACAGGAACTGCAAAATGACTTGTTCAGACTTCTGCTTCTTATTGCATTGAGAAACTTGGGAGCTTTAGCAAAACTGGAACAAAGTAAGCTGAAGAAGCAAATAAGATGTAAGGAGTTTCTACGTGAAATCTATGTTAAGGGGAAAGAATAAGAAATTTTTTAATTTTTCTGTCAGAGGCTATATTGATTTGATATGCTTGTGGTGCTGTGAACACGTAAAGTGTATTTTAGTGTTCAATAAGAAGTTTTTATTGCTTCTTTCATTGCTTGCCAAGGAGTTCACATTTGATGCAGGGAATGTTTTGGTAGTGTTTAAAGTGTAAGATATTCTAAAAAGGTGAGTGTATTTTCAAGACTTGAGATGCTGCTCTTTATCTGAATAAAGTTCGTGGTGTGTCACACTGACAAAAAAGCTTGACCAAAGCCCACAGGCTTGTGAAACTCATGCCTGCCTTTGAAGAACTTTGTTGTTTAAAAAACAAAACCAAAACCACACACTTCCTTGCTTTAGGCATTTTAAAAGGATCGTCTTACAAAACAAGAAGATATTTGGGTTTAAGTACAGTCTGGTTTCTCTTTGAGCAGGTATGTTATGTAACGATACTTATGTTAGGATTTCTTTAAACTTCATTTGGGATGAGGCCTTCCTTGTATATGAGAGTTGAGAAAGTAACATTATAAAGACTTGTGCATCTGATACAAAACTTGCAGTGCCAGAAATGCCTAAGCAAAAGTATGGTCTCCATTTCCTTGCTGATGAATGTATCCATCAAACATATCTATCCTCTTTTATTTGGAGGCTCAGAATACTTGTTCCAGAGACAAAGGAAGTATTTGTCATTGTTAGCAAGTGGAAGAATTTAAAGTGCTTTAATTACAGAAATGTCTGAAATTTGTTCTCTCCATCTCATACTATGCCTAGGCTGCCAATTCCTGGTGTGGATTATTTTAGAACATCTCTCCAACTGAATGTTTGGTGTAATAATTGGTCTTCAGTGATAAAACTTAATGAAATACTGGTGCACTTTAGGCTGTTTCAATAGAATTATGTTCCCTTTTGCATCTTCCTGAGTGTTGCATTTTCCTGATAGATAACCTGTGTGCCAAAAAAGCAGTCATGTCTGGCCTCACCCTGCATTCCAATATTGCTCGCCTTGTTGATGGCCACGTGGTCCTAAATGACAAACAAGTGGAAGATGGAGCCGTAGGGGAAATCGTCTTTAAGCGTGCCCTGGCCATCCTCATGTGTGCCACCTATAGAAACCAGCTGCTGAACGTGTTTGTGCGTCCATCTCTGGTGGCAGTTGCCTTGCAGATGACACGCAGCTTCAGAAAAGGTATGTTTGGGTACCTCTGAGAGTCCTTGCAAGGCTTTGCTGCTTGCGCTGTCAGCTGTGAGAGGAGCACGAGGTTCCTGCAGCTGCTAGTGGGAGCTATCTGAGGCCGTTATACTCTGGATAAGGTCCCATGGCATAAGGTGGATGTGTTGGGAGGGGACGGGGCTATTTTGCTTGCCTTTTTTGTTTCTTTCCCCTCTGACACTTCTGAAAGTAGATATATTCTGCTGAGAGGGCAGGGTTAAGATGAGCTGATCCCAGTTCCTAAGTGTTTTATTTTGTTGCCATTTAGCAGACCAGCGTTTTAGGTTACAAATTACACACAGCTCACACTTGCATACAGTGCAGCCAGTTCTCAGTTTGTCTTCTCTTCCCATTCGTGTTTCTGAAGTATTTCAGTGTTTTCCAATACTTGGCTCTTAAAGAAACTTCTCAGAATACATGCCTTAGTTTTGTGCAGCATCTGATTCTGTGGTATTTAATGCGTGTTCTGAGAAGCTACAGCCCGCTGCTCTTTCTGTTTGGTAACAATTGAATCAAGTGCTTTGAGTACTTGCTGTTCTGTTGTGGTGGTTTCTGCTGTATATGTATGTATGCTTTTAATGTTAGGTCCAAATTTTATTTGAAGTAGGCACTCTCTCTAAAATAAGGAGTAAATGGCTTTTCACTTGCATGTTTTAAATTACATGTCTTAAACAACAGTACTTTACAATATTTTCTTTCAGAGGAAGTCTATAGCTGCTTCAGCTTCTTGAGAGATGTTTTTTCTGATGAGTTCATCTTCTTTCCTGGCATTTCATTGAAGGTAAAAACATCCTTTATACAAAAATACTGATAGTCAGTAACACAGCCAACTAAAATAGCATCTGATTTCAGGGCTCTGCCGAACAAGTGCTTTGTGATAAACACCTACAGTGATATCAACTTGATCTGTAAGTGGGAAGGAGAACTTAAAAGGTGGTCATTTGGTTAGATGCAAAACGTTGTCTGAATCCACAAGGTTGCATATGCAATCTTTTTTTCTCCTGCTTCCAGTAAAAAAACAAAAAATCCTGAAATTGCCCAATTCTGAACTATTAAAATGAACTGTAGCAGAAGTTTGGCTTTTTTGCATAAAGCTGCCAGTCTTCTAGCACAGATATAAAAATATATGTAAGACATTCTTTTAAATGAAGTGTAAATACTGTCCTCTAGCTCTGCAGTTATGAAAGAGACCTTAGGCTGTGAAGAAAAAAGTGTTAATGTAGATTTAATTGAATTCTGTCACAGAGTGGGTATGTTCTGTCAGCGCAGAAACAAAACAGGAATTCTCACTGAGGGTACACCAGGATAATTTTTCCTAAAAGCTCTTGCAGACTGTATCAGAGAGGCACTGCTGCTCTTTCAGAAAGTTAAACTATAGGTATTATACCAATTAATCATCAACCATTGTATGCCCTTGTTATCTTTGACAAATAGAGTATGCGATTCTAAATTTAAGTACCTATTGTCCTCTGGTTGATTATATTCCTTCTAATGCAGCTGTGATCAGTTGTTTTGTGTAGCTCCATGTGTGTGGTCTATGATGGCAGGGCTACCGGAGGACTGTGCCAACACCCAGTTCCTCATCTGTTAAAGTACGCCTCTGTACCCACCTCTCCTTGACTGCACAGCATGGCGGTACTACTCTGTAGTGTTTATACAATGGCTAATGTTCCTCTTATACCTTGAACTCTGAAGGTTTCGATGTTCCTGTGCATTAGTAAACTTTTTTTTTAGTATTTTGATGGTTCATGGTTGAGCCCTTTTAGCTTCTTATTACTGGCATTTATCTTGTGTAGATTCAGACAGTACATTGTGAGCACTGTGAGGGAAGTGCTTATAGTAAAGCCTGATGTAAACTTAGGCAGCCAAAATCTTCTACAGAGTTGAGGCGATGCAGCCTGTGAAGGTTTTTGAAGTGAGAACTTTCCTAATAGCGTAACAGTGTCCCTCTTAGAGTCTTATGAAAGCTTTCATTGCATCCTGTTTGCTTGAAAAGCGTTTCCCCTCGTTTCACCCCCTGCCCCACACAACCATTACTCAGACAAAGCCAGTATTGTTCCTGCATACTGCCTTATTACAGGGCTCGGTATGTCTGCGTGCTCTCCGAACACAGCTGGACACAGGCAAGCTGTGAAAACTGCAGGCAGCGCTTTGCTCTCTGCAGGACTTGCTGTGTCAGTTTGTACACATCCTGCTGGGTTGGAGCTGGCTCTAGTCCAGCCAGCTTGAAATGCAGGTGAGCACAAGTTTATTAGTAAAAAAAAATGGTTCAACGTCATACCCAGTATGAACTGGTAAGTCCACATGTAGTTTTTATTTGGATTTAAAACTGATTAAAGGTGATTTTTATCAATGCTAAGGCCAAATATCTGATGGTGATATTTGTGATCTTTCCTGCATTAAAAAAAGACATAATTTTCATAAGAATATTCAAGACTTGTGACTATATTAAAATCTCATAGATTTTTATGTAAAAGAGAACTGGGCCTTTTTTAAAAGGCTGATTGGCACTGTTATGTTTAATTTTCGTTGTTAGCAATTGTTGCCTCTTGCAGCTTTTTTTTTTAAGTACCAAAACCAAGCAGGGAGCAGGAAGGTGACTGGCTATGACTGACTTTACTGGAGTCAAATGAAAGAGTTGCTATGATGTTAAGGGATCTCTTAGCAATGCACCCCTCTAGTCGTCCATGTGTCTGTCATGTCTGTGTCCCGTCCCCTCGTGTTCTCTGTGTGTGTCCTGTGTCCCCTCCCCCTTATGCCGATACTGGCAGTAAAATGGTTTTGTCATTGACATTTCTATAATCTGTAACTTTTAGCCATTGTGTTGCCTGTTTTGTAGACGGCAGGTCAGTGAACTATGTTATCATTTATTGCAAACAGTGGACATGAGATAAAGGCAAACCCTGACTTTAAAAATAAATAAATAAATAAATAAAAAGCACCCACAGAAAAAACCCTAAACCACACAACCTGACCCTATTCTGACAAAATCCTGAGGGAGCCCAGGCTGGCTGTTACAATAGCAGCCACAGCTGCTGTCTTTGCTCCTAGGCCTGTTGTGGATCGAGATACTGCTGTGTTTAAGAACATGTTCCCACTGCCTTTTTATAAGGGTATTTCTGGTATATAGGAAAATTTTGGTTTGAGTCTCTTGAGAACTGAGTTCAGAAATGGAAGTGGTGTCCTGTTGTGTGGTTTTTGTTGTTGATTTTGTGGGGAAGGGTAGCTGCACTTACTGTAGATGTTAAAATTTCAGTTATGCTTCTCTCTCCCAGGATTTTGAGGAAGGATGTTTTCTACTCACGAAATGTGATGCTATTCAAACAAGTCAACAGGAAATCTACCCTACCGACAAAGGAGGTGTTATAGTATCTTTCTTGTCAGCTATGTTCAGACCTTTTGTGGAAGGTTATCAGGTATGTTGTTCTTCAGAAAATTATCTTTTTTCTCCTGTGTTTTATAGGGAAACTAGGAGAGCTGTGATACTTCTGCAGTATAAACAGTGACTGTTTTCATGGCTGGGGAATGCAAGAGTTCAGAAATAGCAGTAATAAATATCTTAAACACCACCCTCTCCCCAGGATCCTGATTTTAGCTTTTGGCTCAGACTTTTCCAATTGACTGAAGCAATAACTACCTTGTAATGTGATGGCCCATTGTGGGTTTATAAGCTTCACAGGGAGTGAACCTGCTACCAGGTTCATTGCTCTTTCTTACGAGGAGCTCTTGCTTAATTCATTTTATGTGGGCTGTCCTGCCAGGTGTGGAAATGAGTTTGCATCTCATATCTGATAGCTTTTTTGGGAGTCATTAATTGCATCCATATCTCTTTAAATTCTTTTGGTTTTCCAAGGTTTTAATAAGACTGAACACTTACATTCCTGTAATAAGCAATGTATACAAAAACAGGAGGCTAAAATCTCAGGTATGTCAGCATAAGATTCATGGGACTGTAGACGTCTGAACCTAGTGGAATCTGTTAATGATCTGTTGTATGGCTTGAGCTGAACTGTACTGATTTGCTCAGTTTTTCCCATCTGTAAAACAGGTATTGCTTTAAAAAAATTATACTGTTTTTGATTGTGAGAACAGGAATGTTAAATTAATGTCTAAGGTAACTATTATGTAATACTGAATCTTATTTTAATATTAGGATTCTCATGCCTGTTAAACAGTAATAAAAATTTCAGATGCTCTATGTAATGATACCTTTCAAGTTCCTCTCCTACACTTTTCAAAGTGTAACAGTATCACTTATGAGGACACATCTGTTTATAATTCACAAGCTGACAATCAAAAGGAAAGAAGCGCTAATTTTTTTTTTAAATGTTAGTTAATTTTCAGATACCTCTCAAAGGAAACAAAAGAAGCCTTTACTGAGAAGCAGTTTATACCTGGAGTCCGCAACTTTGTCTTTCAGCTTCTTGAGAAGGGTGTGTACAGCTGTTATGCAATATGATTTTACAAGTGTAGCCTGTTAATGGACAGTGATAAAACTTTTAATTGTGTTTCTGCTTTCTCTGTAGGGAATACGCAGTGTTATGAAGCGCTGTCTTCTGACATGCAGAAAAATGCCTTAGCAGCTCTTGTGCAACTAGGTGCAGTGAAGAAGAAGAAAATGTAAGTAACATTGGCTTTTTGGTGTATAGAAGTCAGTGTGTGGTCTTACTGGCAATTCTTAATGACTGAGCTATTAGTATGAAGCAGAACAGCAGAACCCCGACTGCCTGAGCACCAGTCAGCTGAAGGTTGATTGGATTTACCTGAGTTACGGTGAAGACCCAGGTAGTTCCTTTCTGTACGCATTGTAGAAGCAGAATGGCACTCCGTCATAGTGAAAACACTACTATGGGACCCAGCAACAAAATTCATTAACTCACTAGTAGGCCGCTTCTGAGTCCCTTTACCTTTTGGTTTTCAAAGTTTCTCCCAAGGCTTTGATAAGCAAGGAGAACAGTCCTGCTTATTTTTAATAGAAGTTACTCTGCGTGTTACAATAAGCCTTGTCAGGCAATGTAAGCAATAATCAGGAGTACTACTAATTTTTAGGGGGTTTCAGCACTGACATCTCAAAGCAATTTAGCTGAAAGCTTAGTCATTAAAGTCTTTTAACACAGTTCATAGTTTATAGGCCTAAGATTAAGAACCAGCTATTGTTATACAAAAATACAGTAACATGGATTTCCTGTTAATCAAATTAATTTGTGTTGTGGTGCTTACTGTATTTAAAAGTATACCCATGGAAGTCCCTGATACAACAAGCCCCCACATTGTCTTGAGTGTTTCACAGAATGTAGTTGGCAGCTGATGACTATTTTCTTATGCCTCTGTTCAGGAAATTAATTGGTTAAGGTTTGTAGTGCCCTTGCAAAGTGCACAAAGTACTGTTGTTACGTCCTCTGCCATGTCACTGTGCTAAATAGATGTCTATAGCTAAATTCCCATTTCAAGTAGAAGGAATAAATCGAGTGCAACAGAATTTGACATCAGCTGAAGATCTGGTTCAGATTCAGAGAGATAGTCTTGAAAATTGTATGATTGAAAACAAACAGACGTTCTCTTCCTGCAGTTGTCCCTAATAAAAATCAAGGAAAGAGAGAGACATGGGGACTGTGAACAAGAGGAAGGATAAAGAAACCATAACTGTCCTTGAGTACAATCTGCTTAGAAGTCTGCCATGTCTTTAAAATTAATATGTGGGATGAAAAATATGATGTAATTATGAAAATATTTAATTCAGATTATTTGTATAAAAATGACTGGATTAAGAAATATTCATTGAAGAAACAGTTTTTTTTCTTTTAACTGTAGGTCCAATGGATTCACTTACAGTGTAAATCAGGAGGCTGTTAATAAAATCCTGGACATGTTTGGTAAGTGTTCTCTAATTAGTTTGAAGAGAGCTTCTCAAGTTATAAATTACTTTGGACAATGCACATACATTAGATGTAGTGTTTTGTCCCCAGTACTTCCTTAGATTTATCTGTATAAAAATCCTAATGATATTTTTTTAGAGTACTTTCTCTGGCATCATTGACTGCAGCTTTGAATCGCCCTTCTTGATTTGAAATACTGTGCAACTCAATGACCAAGGAAAATAAAGCAAAAAGTAGTTTGATGGAGTGGTATTTACGGCATTTTGATGATAAGTGTTGACTTTTTCATTAGATGCTAGGATACCTGTACAGAAGCCTGTGGCCGCACGACTCTGAGTGGTTCCTGATGCTGTGACTGGATGGAAGCGCCTGCTGAGAACACCGACCACCGCCCAGGCGGAGCAGGGACGGGAGCAGGCGAGGTTCCCCGCTTGCCCGGCCAGCCTGCGAGCGCGGGAGGCGGAGAGGTGTTCTTCAGCGGGGCAGCTCTCCATTACCACTTACAAACCGTTGCCGCCGAGGGTTGGGGTTGTATTTGTATCCTCGCTGTGTTTTGTTTTTTAAAACAGATTAAACATTGTCTTTTTTTTTTTTTTGATTAAATATTTAAAGAGACTTGCACAGTAATGGCTACTTAAATGCATTTTTCTGACTTGTAACAAGGAATGTGACTGGTTTCAAATATTTCATGGATGTGAAAATGTAACAGGGAATTAAAAGACTCGCTATTAAAATTGATATTTAGAAAAATACATTGCTGGCTGGCTAAATGTAAGATAAGGCCCTTAGGAACGAAGAGCACAAATCAAATCTTGGGCAATAACCAGAAATGCTAATTGTCTTGGGTTTTGTTTCGTGGTTTGTTTTTTTTTTTTTTTTTAGGCAACTTGGCATTATTTTAATTACTTCATGAATGCTATATTTAAGAATTGAATTAAAGCAGCGTCTTTAACGTGTTTGTTATCTCTCCCCCTCACCGACGACGGCGGCGTCCGTTCAGCCCTCGCCGTTCGGGGAGCGCCTTCCGCCCTTCCCGCCTCTGCTCCCTCACAAAACCGGAGCAGAGACGAGCGGCGCAGCACGGGGAATCAGCGCACGGCCCTCGCCCCGCCCGCTGCGGCCGTTGGGGGCGGCCGTTGGATGCGGGCGCTTCCGGCGCGAGGCGAGGCCCGCCCCCCTTCCAACGGCGGCATGGCGGCCGGCGTGGAGCTGGGCTTCGCGGCGGCGGCGGCGGGGCCGGGCGGCGCCTGGCGGCTGCGCAGCGCCTACTTCCCCAGCAAGGTCGGGGGGCGGCCGGCGTGGCTGGGCGAGGCCGGGCTGCCGGGCCCCGCCGCCCTGCGCTGCGGCCGCTGCCAGCAGCCCTGCGCCTTCCTGCTCCAGCTGTACGCGCCGCTGCCCGACCGCCCCGACGCCTTCCACCGCACCCTCTTCGTCTTCGCTTGCCGCGGCGCCGCCTGCTACCGCCTGCCGGGCCCGCGGGGGCCCCTCTGCGGTGAGGCGGGGGGCGGCGGGTGAGGAGGGGGCGAGGGTCGCCGGCTGCCGCCCCGCTAACCGCCGCCTCTCGCCCGCAGTGTTCCGGAACCAGCTGCCGCGGCGGAACGACACCTACCCCGAGGAGCCGCCCCCCGAGGAGCCGCCCCCGGGCCCTGCCGCCGCCGCTGCCGCGTCCCCCGCCGGCTCCGCGGCGGCGCCGCTCTCTGCCGCGTCTGCGGCTGCCTGGGGCCCCGCGCCTGCGGGCGCTGCCGCCGCGCCGCCTACTGCGGCCCCGAGCACCAGGCGCTGGACTGGCGGCGGGGGCACCGGCGGTCCTGCGGGCAGCACGCCGCCGGAGGTGGGTCGCGGGCGGCCGCGGGGCGGGGGGCGCGCTGCCCGTTTGGCGTGGGCTCCGTCGGTTCTGAGCTGTGGCGGCAGGCGCTCTGATGGCGCGGTGCTCGCCAAGAAACGTTGCCGTTGCGAAGCCGGCAGCCCTTTCCGCGTGCCGGACTCGCTCGTTAGCGGGGTAAGGGCCTGCCGAGGAGAGAAGAAAGAAGGTCGTGTCTTTTGCGTGGTGTTACGCTTTGTAAGGAAACGATCCGTAATTCTTTCGGGTGCTTTTCTTTCTCTTAGATGTTTACTTAATGTGACATAAGAACGTGGGATCTTTGTTGTTCCTGGAAGGCCGTTAAATTTAAGGTGTACCTTTGGTCTCTTTCGAAGACCTGTTTCTGCCTGCCTTATGCCATAAAAAGCTGTAAGGATGTAGACCAATTTTTTCCCTTTGCAGGCTGCTTTTAAGATGGGTTATTCGTAAACTGGAATGTAACAGAGGCGATGCCTTCACAGGATACTGTGACGGTCAGTAGACGAAGAGAGTAGTTTCCATGAGTGTGCTATTTTAGGGACCCATTTCCTAAACCGTGCCCTCTCCTGCTCTCTTGTCTCATTCATACGCTTGTTTGTTTGCTGAGTGTTAAAGGGACAAGTGCAGAGCATTTAAAGTATTTTTTTAGTCTTCAGAATTATCACATTAATAATGGGGCACTGAAACTTGCTGTGTGCGATGTATCTCCCGTCGTACATTGTGGGATGCTAGTCCTGAAAACTTTGTAGGAAGTGGGAATAAGCAGAACATGAGAAGTTGATTTGTGCAAACCAAGTTATGGGTCAGACATTTGAAAAGTTTAATTGAAACAGTGGAAACCTGAAACATGTACTAGCACGTAGTTAATACTGTCGTTACAGAAGGTATACTTGATGCGTTTGTGGAAACTTTGCCTACTCACAATATGGAATGGAAAAGTAAGAAATATGGTATGGCCTCAGGGCACCTGATGCACACTTGACTGGTGTGCATATGCTAGAATGAGATATGCACAGGGCTGCCAGACTGCAGGTTTTGGTTTTTAAAATGCAGCTGCTAACACTGTTTAGTCCGTCTTCCGTGTCTCTTGGATTTACAGGGATTCAAAGCAACATGTCACTTATTGTAGTTTTCTACTGTCCTTAATATAAAATCTTTCTTATCTTTAAATCGGGTCTAGCAGTGATGTAAATCGTTCTTGCTCACGCAATGTTTGTGCTCTATTTTTGCTATGTAGTTTGCCGTGTAGCTTTTGGGGAGAAGGACGTGAAATATCAGATGACGCTGTGAAGTGGTATCTGTTTTCTGTTTTGTAGATGACTCGGTGGATGCAATTCCAGAGCATAACGAGTTCCTTTTTCCAGAATATGAAATTTTGATAGAACCTGAGGAACCAGAATTTCCTGCTGACAGCAGTGTAGATCCCGATGATGAACAAGGCGCTGTAGATACATCAAAGGACTCGAAGGAACAAGAGGAACTCAGAGCTACAGGCAGTGCAGGTAAGAAATAAGGTGCTGTCTGTAATTCTTCCTAATGAAGCCTGTATCACATCTTTAAAATATAAAATACTGTGATTTTTAAGTGTTCATTGTAAACTACTGGTGACAAAAGGCTAAATCTATGGTCATTTGTGATGGGTTTTTTGTAGACGTCCCATAATATAAGTTGCTTTTAGGGGAGAGACTTACTAAGCCGCAGCCCCAGGAGCTGTTGAAGTGGCTGTTGCTGCAGTGAAGCTGCAGGTAGCTGGGAGTTACACTGTGTCCCCGTGTGCTTCCCGCAGGTAAGGAACAACTCCGGTGAGAAAAATAGGGCCCTGAGCACCTGCTGCTAGACGCTGTTGCAGTCAGGAGATTGAGTTAGATGGTCTTGGCATGACTTAGTTCAATTTGTCTTAATTTATGGAAAACGCTTAATAAAATCTCCTTGTCTGTGCTAGAAGAAAACTGTTCTGAGGCTATTTTAATTGACCTTGAATTAAGCAGTTGAAGTGCAGGCCCCTTTCCCCCCACGCCCCCCAAATTCATGGTGTGTTCCCAGCTCACCACACCGGCTTTGCACACGCCCAGGGTGGAGAGTTTGTGGTGGTACAGGGGAAGGCTGCTGGGTTCCCAGCTGTCCCTTACTGTGGTCTAAAGCTGTCTCGAGACTGCGTGGTGCCCCATGTTGATGTGAACGTTGGAGCGTAACAGATACACTCTTCAGTGCTAGAAACGGAAGTCTGGCACATGCACGGCACGGGTGGCCTTTTCCAGATGTCACTTGCTGAAGGTTCAGCGGTCTCAGCGATACTCGCTGGGAGCCGTAAACTTTGGTAGATTAACTCCTTCCCTTTCCAGCGCTCCAGTACTGATGTCTATGTTTAAAATGCAACTAAAACTAGTAAATGGATCTGTGTGTGAGTGGATCTTAATGTGTGTCCTGGTTTTGGCTAGAATAAAGTTAATTTTCTTCTTAGTAGCTGGTACAGTGCTGTGCTTTGGATTTAGTGTGAGAATGCTGTTGATAACGCACTGATGTTTTAGTTGTTGCTGAGCAGTGCTTACTCTGTCTGGGACTTTTCAGCTTCTCACACTGCCCTGCCAGTGGAGGCTGGGAGTGCACAAGCAGCTGGGAGGGGACACAGCCAGGACAGCTGACCCAAATGAGCCAAAGGGCTATTCCATACCATATGATGTCGTGCCCAGTATATAAACTGGGGGGAGTTGGCCGGGGGGCACCATGGCTCAGGGATTGGCTGGACATCGGTCAGTAGGTGGTGAGCAATTGTATTGTGCATCACTTGTTTTGTATATTCTCTTCTTCTGTCCTCTTCTCCCTTCCTTTTCTGTCCTATTAAACTGTCTTTATCTCAACCCACAAGCTTAACTTTTTTTTTTTCCCCAGTTCTCTCCCCCATCGCACTGAGGAGGGGGGTGAGCGAGCGGCTATGTGGTGCTTAATTGCTGGCTGGGGTTAAACCAGGACAATATGTCACAAAAAAAAAAAAAAAAAAGAAAAGGCTTAGAGTGATTTATGCCAGGAATGACTCTTGAGAGCAAAATGCACTTACAGGTGCAATGTTGTTTTTAATTTTTGGCTGTCTTGCATTGGCCTGTAACCTTTAGTGGGGTTTTTTTTTCTTGCTTAGGTGAAGCATTTCAGTCCTTGGATGAAGAGACATTGGAAGCAATGGCAAAACATGAGACTGAAGAAGACAAGATCTTCCAAATATTTAAAGAACGAGTAGCTGCCGAACCAGAGCAGGTTAGAAGATGGGGCAGCCTTAGAACTTAGAGGTTCTGGCACAGCATCCTGCTGCACCTGCAAAATGTTTCACTGCCTTTTCTACCTACGGTTAGAAATGGCAATGGGGATGCCTCCTCATCCTCCACACACCTTAACCAACATACCCTAATCTTCCTTACGTGCAGAACTTGATTCATGCTGAATTAAGAATTTAGCACCTGCTCATCTATCTCAAACAGGAATCGGTCAGGATGAGAAGGCACAGGGGTGCTGAAGCCAACATGGTGGGGGGAGGACCTGCCATCCTGTGCAGTGGTTCTAACCAAAGGAGCTGGTGAACCATTGCAGTCTTTCCCAGCCTTTGGCCCTGTTGGCTTTCCTTCTCAGCAGAACCGAAACTACAGAGAGGAGCTCTGTCACTGTCACCAGCTGCATGGGGGGGTTGGTGTGGCTTTTTTTAAGGTTGAAGAAATTAGTGATGGCTTTAAAATTTCAACTATTTAAAATGGGAATCTCCCCCCACGCCACTTCTTCCTAACGCAAGAGGCTGAAAAAAGCCACATTATCAAACGAAAACATGATTCCTGGTTCCATTCAGAGGAAACACAGGCCTAAATCCCTGAAAGTGGTGGAGGAGGAAGAAATTCTCTCCATGTTTTACCTGGTAGCTGAGGGGTTAAAGTGCACACCCAGAAAGGAGGAGACTTTGAGTCTGTTCCCTCCTCTGCCTGGGGTAGGCTCATCACCTCCCTCTGACCATCCCCATATTGACTCATCTGCAGAAGTGTCCTCTTGTTGATAATGCCTGATTTTCTATATAAATATTTAGATAGTAACAGAACAACAAAGGATATGATGTCTGAAAATACCTCCTCCTTGGATGTTAGGACAGTCCCCTTGCATTCAGATGCAGAACTGCACACAGAAAGAGCTGGGTTGCATTCCTGACTTTTCTGTACACTTCTATGTGCTAATTATCAGCCTGCTCTTCCTCCACCTCAAGACTATAAAATACATGACCTAGCACTTCTGGGTCCCTTAATTAGAGAAATACAAATCATTGCAGTTTATCCCTGGATCATTGAAAAAATGCTGTAGGAATACTTGCATGATTCAAATAGTTAAGAAAACTTACATGAAGAACCTGTCTTATTTAGAATACCGCATGTGCAACTGGGGTATAGATTTTGCCAAAGGTATTACTTAAAGGAACCGACCTTTTTCTGCAACATCTTACAGCTTTGTCTATGTCAGTAAATACCAATTTTATACCAAGATGAAAAGACAGTCTTGAGAACTTAAACTTCTGCTCTATTTCAGATTATTAGATACTGCAGAGGAGGAGAAGGCCCAATCTGGGTATCAGGTGAAAATATTCCTGATGAAAAAGATATCCCAAATTGTTTATGTGGTGCCAAAAGGATTTTTGAATTCCAGGTATGTAAATTCATTTAAAGATAATATAGGTAATGTAGTTCAGACTTAACAGGATCTAATTGTATAGGTGTTGGCTTGTAATTAGAGCAAGGTAATTGAGGTTGCTACAAACTAACTAAGCTAAATTGTACAGAGCCCTTATTTACGATTGTAACTGCTTTTTCCTATAAGACTTTCACATATAGAAGGTAGGTTCCCATCTGATAATTTGCACCATCCATAAAATGGTACATTTGTGACTATGGAGCCATCTCTTAAATAACAGGAGTCTGGTATTGTATCCTTAAAAAAAAAGCCTTCACGATGTGAATTGGAAATATGTCTGGCTGGAAGTATTCAGCTGTAGAATTTTGAATGCTAGAAGCATATGTATGGTGAATACACTTAGTGTCATGCAAAGGCAAAACATAGTTATGAAGGTAATTTCAAATGGAAGGAGGCTTACCGATCAGGCAATGCTTAGTCAAATAAAACTCCTATAGATAAAATAAGTAGGGCCATGCCTTTGATTCCCTGTGCATCTACTACACTGCTTTGGGAATTCCAAATTTGGCACAACAGCTCAAATAAAATACTTAGTAGCTTTGATTGGGATTTTGGTGTAAGAGAACATAAATGAAGGCAGGACCCTTCTTCGGGAAGAGATGCAGGGAGAGGGTGGAGAGCTGTGGCCTGCCTCTGAACCGTTGTTTTTCCTTGAAGATCATGCCACAGCTCCTGAACCACCTTCAGGTTGACAGCCTTGGAGAGAGCATTGACTGGGGAACGCTGGTGGTGTACACTTGTGCTGACAACTGCGGTGAGGGAAATGAATACCTGGAAGAGTTCATATGGAAACAAGACTTCTCTGCAGGCTCTATTTAACTTCCATCAAGTTACTAAGTTGAGTCATCTAAATAGGATACTTGCCTTGTTTCAGTGCATCCCTGCACTTTGCAAATAGGTCATTGAACCAGTCACTGGTAACTGTGTATCTTGTAACAGTGACAGAACTACTAACAGTAGACATTGACAGCCTCTCTCTTGTGCTCCACAGGAGCTTTTACTGCAACCTGGTAGTGAAGCCAGATGCCTTTGTTCAGTGAATTTCACTTCAAATCTCAATTCTGAATGTCTAAATAAAGATGAAATATTTTTGGATTGGTGAAAGTATCTTTTGTTGGTGGCTGAACTTGAAGAACTTAGATTGTTGTCTGTCAGGATTTTCTTTGTGCTACTCAATCACAGACAAAAGCAGACTACTGTAAGATCATTTGAGTGCTTATGCTAAGGAGGTGTACAGAAGTCATAGCTAAGACAGAACTGCATAGCCTTTCACTGTGGAACTTAAATCCACTTTTCTTTCTCAAAAGGTACGCTGATCTAACTTGGCAGCTGTTGCATGTTCTGATTGAGTGGTTATTCAAGATAAAATGCACAAAAATTAAGTGTTTTATCTGACTTAAAACTATTAACTGAGTTCTGCATGGGACTATGTGGTGCAGAAGCAGCTTAAACAAAGCCAGCCATAGCAGAACATGTTTGTCTTGTTACTTACTGCCTGTAGCAGCAGACTTTCAAGCTGAATTGTACCTTAAGTCTGCCATCTTCAGTGAGGTTTAAAAATTAGTGCCCTCTGCAGGGATTCTTCTGCTCTTTGACTGGTATATAGCTGAGGCAAGAGAAAAGTGAAACCATAACGCTGAATTACTGTGGTAGTTGCTTAACTACTCCTGTGGCTATAGCTACATTTGCAGAAAAGATAAGGCTGCTTTTTTTGTGTGTGTGTGTGTGTGTCTCAGTATAGAATTTACTTCAGTTATATATTCCCTTATCCTGCTCAAACCATTCATGTCTGCTTACCAGTGATTCTGAAGGTGATTTTGTGAATCACCTTCACTGGTGGGTTTTTTGTATTAATTTAGATGTTGGAAATACTCAAACAAGCACATGTAGGGACTGCTTTACGTATAAGCTGTTTTGTCATCGCAGAACTTAATTTTCTGAAAGGGTAGTTTTAAGCCTTGGTACATGTCACAGAACAGCAAACAGTATCTTAAGTCACTATAGTACAGCTTGACTGATTTTACTGAAAACCATCGCACAGTTACTTAAGGCTCCAAGTCTTGCAGGTAACCTGGTAATAGTTCAGGGTCCTGCAAAAGCATGGACAGTCATACAGTTATGTTCAAGAGCACTCGGGCATGTTCACTAGCTCACTGAAGGCGAAGCAGTGTTTGGGTATCTCGAACTTATCCTGGCAAAGCTACGTTATTAAACAGCAGCTTTCTGATAAGATCCATGAAACCAGTTATTAAAACACCTGGAGAAACACCAGTGTATGCACTATGTGGGGAGCAGAGAAGAGTAAGGATTAAGGCCACTCAGGATTTGGAAATGGAGCGGTAGCAAAGCCAGCCAAAACTTCATTTTGGCTGGAATGAAACACCAACTTAGTAAATAAAGAGACCACAGTTACATTTGGGTTAGTTTTAGATAAAAGCTGTTTGAAAGAACGTGCAAGTCATAGAAAGGAGGTTACTATTACTGGAAATTTACTGGAGAAAAAAAAAGTTTATTTTTAGTTCTCAGCCCATTAAGCTTCAAGCACAGTTCAGAGGGAAGATTATGTACACACTGACTCTAGTCGGAAGGGCTTTGACATTTTACAGGAACACTAATATAGTGAGACTGTCATAGTTGGTAAAATACAAAAGTAGTAATTTAAAGAAATTCTAGAAGCTAAGCAGGGATATTTTATTCCAATTCAGTCAAGTGTAGCTATTTAAGACTTGCATAAATCCCATCTGTTGAACACAAGGCAACCCATACTTGAACACAAACTTCTTTAACCAGTCATCTCTTTTGCTTTAACGTACTAGAAATACTCAAGCTAGACGTTGCCAAGGATATGACTGCTGGTAAGCAAGCCACAGCATTGTTAAGATTCTCTCAAAATGACAAGTCACTTACAGTAGTGCATGTGCTATTGAAAAATCCAGATTAAATTAAAAAAAGTTTTTGATGTATTTCACTCTACCAGCTGGGTAATTTTAAGATTCATTAAGACAGTTCCCATAATTGTATAAACAGGGTTTATTGTACATGTGGAGCTGAAGGAGGAAAGAGAAGGAAGGCATATATTATATATATATGTACAGTGAGCCATTTTCATTAATAAATTTATTCTGTCTTGCTTAATTCTGGAAAGAGGGAATGTGTCTGGCACCAAAGAAATTTAAAATTGAAAAAATTTAAAAGCTTAAGTTCTGAAAATTATAAAAACCATGGTCTTATGGAAGAAAGTTAAAACATATATACATGGCAATTTAAGTGGTTTATACACTGAGTGACACAGTTGCATTTGTCTTTTAAACCAACTTACGGATTTTCTATTAATAGAACTGGCATTAAAACTATTTAAAAGCTAGAATATAAATAAAACTTGGAGGGACTGCTCCAGGAACAGCCCAGTGAAGCAACTCACAGTAACTCAGTAGACATAATTGAGAATACAGTTCCCCTTGAGCATCAGGGAAGTAGGCACTAACTGGGAAATAGTCCAAGTCCTGGTGTTGCAGTTTCACTGAAGTCCATCTCGTTACTGCTGTGCCATACGCAATACCTTTTAAAATATACCCCTGATTTCTCTGAAAGATGTAGAAACTGTTACGTTGTCTTTCTGAATCCCTTTAAAATAGGATAGATGTTTTCAAATGCTTCATAGATTTCTGCTCGTACTTTAGCACCTAGAAAAAGAGAGGGAATTAAGTTGGTTTGTACCTTTCACAAAATACTTAATTTTAGCTTTCAGAATGTTTATTTGAATGCGACTCTATATAAAACCTATGCATATCCATAAATCCCTATTTTTTATGATCTCTCTTTTTTTTTTTTTTAATACACATTTCATGTAGAGCATACATTACCAGCCTTCTCACTGTTTATTCTGATAACTGGTAAAACTTTCATTAGCATCTTCGTGCTTATGCTCTACTTGCAAATGGGATTTTTCTATACATAATTCCCGCAGGAGACCCAGCTACAAAGCACAGCCCCACAGGATGTTTCTACAGAAAGGCCTAACTGGTGGAGCTTTTTTTGAGAGTGTGAACATCTAGGGGAGCAAGGTCTGGCAATGGAGACCACTGCAGAGGCCTGCCACCTGCCATACTGCAGGGACATGCTCCTTCTTTTGTCTGTGAGTCTTGTGGGTTTTTTTCTCCACAGTAAGACTCAGCACAAGGGGAAAAGGAAGGGTGTAGGTGGAGTGCCTGAGGTTGACGAGGTCTAGAGCTCGGGTATCTCCCCTTCTTTGGCTGCTGTTTCAAAGGAAAATGGCAGCAGCCTCCAGCCAAGCTGTCAAAGAACAGTTAGCTCAGTCACACATACCCAGCACACAGGAACAGACTTTCAGATTTTGCCAGAAACATTACCTGTGCTCTTAGAGCTTTTTGGGCACCTGCATACTTGATTAGGATTCATGATCGTTGCTTATACGGATTTAGCCAAACGTGTGGTTTGCTTTGTGCGTTCTCACCCACAGAATACTGTACTATCTGTTCTTTCTCAGTACTGTCATCTCTAAAGGAAAGTACCGAGCAGCTTACATACCTCTGGCAGCATTGCGTGTTCTCTCTAATACAGTCTAAATCTAACCTATTGGAGTAAGATACTGTCTTCACTTACCAGTTAAAACCACTTTTCCAGAAACAAAAATAAGCAGAACAATTCTTGGCTTGATCATTCTGTAGATTAAGCCAGGAAACAATTCTGGCTCGTAGCTGTAAGAGAAGAGAGTGACAGTGTTTAAACATGCTTGCAGACATGTTACAGTGTTTCATCTGCAGGACTGCAGGAATAGGCAGAACAAATGTAGACTTCACTGAAACTTGGAGAGAGTAGGAGGGAAGATCATTCTGATGGGTTCATAATGGGCAACCTCAGTTACACCCGAGGCAGAGCAGCGATGGGAACAAAGATGCAGGTTTCCCTCTGGTGCAAGGAAATAATCTACACAGATGTCACTCTCTAAGATAGTCAATATGCAGCAGGAATGAAACATAAGCAAGCCTTTTTTTACCTGCTGAACTGCTGGTGTGTGAGTACCAGTCCTTCTAATCTGATGGGAAATTTCACATCACAGCTGCCCACCATGTTCTGAATTTTAAAATCCAAAAATTTTGCAGGAAAACCCAGTTTCTGAACAACTCTTGCATACTTCCTTGCTGCCAGTCTGGACTGCTCCTCACTGAAGTGAGAAAAGGATATCCGTATTATTTCCTCAGTTAAGTATTACTTGAAGCAAATAGCATTAAACCATGAATATGTAACTGGGAAAAAAATGTCTGTGTTGAGGGGGAGGGGAAGGTCACATGCGAAATTTTTACATCCAAAATTGACAACTAGCACTGGTTTGCATGCTCATTTTGGTACGAGGATCCTGAACACCATTAACATTGTACTCGCTGTTTGTGAGGCGGAAAACAGTAAATTATAAATCCACATATTTCACACTCTTAAAGTATTGACCCGAGTCCCTCAAATGGACATGAAAACTGTTACTGAAGTTTTCAGCGTAGAACAACTTTCAACTACTACTGCTAGGAAATGCGTATTTCTATAAAAATCTGTAAACTGCCAAAATCCTCTGCTTGATCCAGCCCAGGCACTCAAACCTGGGTTTAACACAATTGCACAGCCTTACATGCTGTTGCAGAACTCAGTTTGCTTCAGTTTTGTAAACAGCTGAGGATCTAGTTGCTCCTAATGCAGAGTAACACAACTTGAACTTCAAGAGTCACCAGGCAGAGGAAGCGTTTCCTGTACAGCTCTATTCATTCATCTCTGCTCATTAGCTTATTCCTTCTAGATTCCTAACAGGCTTCTTCAGAGCAGAATTTCTCTCCTGCCCGTGGGAGTTAAGCTTATGTTTAGTTTTCAATTTTTATGTTTCAATGATCACGTTAAGAACAGATCAGACTACAGGGACCAGAGTCTTGGAGCTCCTGGCCTGTGATGAATGAAACTATTCAAATATAAAATCACTCTTCCTCTGCCACTGCCCCTACAGTTTAAGCAGTTCCAGTGCATTGTCATTGAAATTTTTAAATTATTAGAAAAAAAAATAACTGCAAAGCCCAAAAAGTGAATATAATAGCCTCCACAAACCAGTTTATCAGACTGTATGAAAGAGCTTCAGAAACAGAACTACCACTTCCCCTTTCGTAGGGAAGTCCCTTCAGTCATGAGAAGACATTTTGTGTAGAAACATATATTAGTCTATTTGAAATAACTGGGAAGCAAGCTTAGTTGGACCTGCACAACTTTGTTGTATACATACAAATACTGTATACAAATAATAGTACTGCTAAAGCGTCATGGTACAAGAGAAAAGGACAGCCTGAATTAGTTTGCTTGTAATGCCTAAACATACCTTTTCGCTCCTGTGCACACCATTTTTCCAGAGCTGAATATAAGTGCAGTAGTACGTGGTTCTCTTATTCTCATAATAACAGCAGCAAAACGCTGAAATGTAAGCATTGAGACTATTAGTGATATATTGCCGTAATCATTACATTAAAACCAAATTTGCATAATCCAAGTAGCAAGTTACAGTGTATTGCAAAGAAATACTAAGTTCAAACATACTTACGGCTCACTCAAAATTTACTTGAAATGCTTAAATCATAAGTAGCTTCAAACACACACTGAGAGGTAGAGTCAGACAGGAAGGATATTTACCACTGCATTCCTATTTTACTAAGCTCATCTCATTACTGTATATGCAACATATAAATAACGTTAACATTTGCAACAGAGCAATAGAGACAATCTTAAAAATAAATTTAAAAAAATAATTTCCTCCACATGTCTTGAAATTTGATCTGTTATGAGCAGGACAGAAGACTATCTATCTGCAAATATTTTATGATCTGTTTTGTTTCTGTGTCTTAAAAAGTTGGACAGTGTTAGAATACCAGCAAACAGAGCAGCTGGAGATCAAAGTTCTGTGTAAACAGAAGTCACCTCAACTACCACAGCAGAACACAGCAGCCCGGTTAGCTCTAGCTTTTTATTCTAAGTACTGTAAGATCTCTGCCTGCATTTCCAAATACTCTTAAACTCTTTGAAGCAAGAGATACTGGAAACTGATGTGGCCATACACACGCACAAACCCCTGTTTGCCTGTTACATTTAACTTGGACCAGCTCACCATGCAGTCCCATAAACTGGTCTGCTGACATAACCAAGGCGGTAGCGTGGGTTACCTAACAGCACATTTGTCAAAATATGGCTTAAGTAATACAGCCAAGCAACATCTTTCTTTGATAGATAAATGTACTGACTAAAAGTCAGGAGTGTGTTACATAACCCTTCCTTCTCTCTGCTGTGGAAAACAGCATTTCGTATTGATTATTCTAGCCTACAAGTTTTACACAGCCACCTACCTCTACCTTAAGAGTTACCATGGCATGCTCAAATTTTTGCTGCACCAATATCTTACTCACATGCAATTATGTAACAGCATCACTGACATAAACTTACAGTAACAGTTATTTATCATATACGCCTGCATGCATGCTTTGATCTTTTGAGAGCAGAATTCAGGTAAACTGCAGCAAAATCCCAAATACTAAAACAAAAAAAACCCCACACCCCAGAAAAACTGAATCCTTCCCAAGGCAAGTCAATTCAACTACACAACATCTAAACTTTTATTAGAAATAGTGTCCAACTACTGTGGTTGCAAAGATAACATTTCCAAGAGGAGCCACCTGAAAGAAAAATGAAGCGACGTAATTTTCTTGATTCAACGCTCCAGGTCCTCTGCTGTTGTTCAAAGTTTCCCGAGCTAAAAAAATCCCACGGTTTAACAGACTGCTATTTAGAAGCAGCAGGCAACTTAGAAGTCGACATGCAAAAAAAAAAAAAAAATCAATTTCATTTTGCTGTTCCACCAAACCTAGCCATCGGGAGCAAGGAGATGGCAGGAGTACTGGGGGACAACATGAAGGAACAGAGCTCAGAGGGGAAGTGAGACTGCAAAAAATGAGTGATTGCGCTGCGACCACAAGAATTCCAGGGGAGTAGCCAGGTGGAGGAAGCCACGGCATATACAGAACAACCACGGCTCAGGCAGGAGCCCAGGAGTTGAATTCTTCCTTCCTTTCTCCTTGTTGGGAGATAAGGAACAAGACTTCATCATCAGACATTTCACAGTAATATGAAAAAGGAACTTTCTGAGCACTATGAACAAACATGCCCCTATGAAGAGCAGCAGAGGCCAGCTCTGCAACAAAAAATTTGGCCAGTGTATTACACTGTTGGTTAGGTTCCTCCTCAATGTGCCGTGTTCTTTCTAAATCTACCAAATTATAACCTGGTGTAAAACACAGCTACATCAATATAAAAATGCTTTTTACTAATTTGACAGAATGTTCTAAGTTTACTAAAGATTTCTTTTTTAACTATAGTACAAAACTGCATCTATAGCAGGAAGGTTTTTCAATCTATTACAGCAACCACAACCTGTGCCTTTGACATATCTGTTATAGGATGAACTCCAATACATTTCTCTTACCTTGGGATTATATTCAGCATTTCGGGCACGAAGCGCAATAGTTTTTAGGTCAAGTTTGCAACCAAGATTCACCGTGGACACAATATTCCTAAAGACAGTTCAGAGAAATACATTAAAAACACAATAAAGAATTCACGTCTTCCTCATTTTTAACCAAGCTTGATTAATTATATTTTTAGGGTTTTTTAAAATTTGTTTCTCCAAGTGAGTTTGAATGACTTTCCTACTGACAGGAGCAATGAGCAGTGTTTCGGCTCAGGAACCTCCTTTTGTAGGGCAGTAGCTCCTAAGGCATGATTGCTGATTCCTCCTTATCTGCCAGCTATTATGAAAAGTGTCTCGTGAGAAGAATCTCTATTTCAGTCTGGCAGGAAAAATTCTTGATGCTGAGAGCCCCCACCACAACCAGGGAAGCTGCTGGAAACAGGAGAAAATGAGGCAGTAATAGTACCACCTGAAATTTTCCTTGGTATGCTCTTCAGGCGGAAAAAGAGGTGCAGGACTAAGTGGGAATGACCCAGGGGGTAAACCTATTGCCAGGCAATAGGATAGCAGGTCTCTAGAGAGTTTAAGAGAAGTTCCTAGATGCAAAATTTCCTTGGAAACTTGTTTTCTGGGAAAACCCTGAAATTTAAAGGTCCTCAATGGGGAAAAAGAGAAATATGAGGAACTACTCTTTCAGTGCAAAATTCACGTTATCAACCATTTCTCTTTGGGCCTTCCGTAAATCGCTGTAAAAGTCTCTTTAAAGTTCAGTGAAAATACTTTCATACCTAAACCTAGAACTAGTTCTAGGTTTCCTTCCCTTACTACAAACTCAGCTGTAGCCATGAACTAGAAAAGGGAACGTGGAATATTAAGTACAACTCAGCTCTAGCTCCTAGACTAGCAACTAGTTTCTTCCCCTCTACTCTTCTAATTCCCTTTCAGCTGTGATAGTTCCTGTGTTCTGTTTTAATATCTCACTAACAAAGTTCTATGCACAGTGAAGCAGAGCTATTTGCAAAGTGGAGCAATTTGCTTTTCTGTGAACAGGTCACAAGTATCCAGTAAATTACAAATAAGAATATGTTTGTTTCCAGGTATACATATTTTGAAATGCCAGATTATCAACCCAGACTACTTTATGATGAACTCCTGAAGTGCAAAGAGTTAAAAGTTACAATGGTGCTAAATGAAGACATACATAACATCCTCCATTGTAAGCTCAGAAGATGTATGGTTGACAAATCACTAAGAAACCATTTATATTACTAACTGGTTTAGTAACAAAGCTAAGCTAAAAATAAAAGCAAAAATGACTCACATTGCTAGAAGAGACTCCTAAATTCTCAGGACCTCCCTTCCCACCAAACTGCAGTACCCAATGCCTGATGTGGCTTTGGTCCTAAGTCTTTAAAGGGCTATCTGAGAAAGGACATGCTGCACTAACACATGGGACACTCACTGTAGCTGTGGCACTATCCCAGAGCTCTCGGACGCCGGTGTTGCAGGAGTTATTGGAGTCATCGGAGTCATTGGAGAGGGGTACAGAGGTGTGGTTCCCGGTAAAGGGGCTGTGGTAAGAGTCTGTGAGTGGAAGAGCTGGGGAGTTTGACCAGATGTTCCCTGTGTTGCTTGCTGTGATGTAGATTGCTGCACTGCTTGTTGCTGCTGCTGCTGCCGCTGCTGCTCCTCTAGGATGGACAGACTGTTGGTGCTCTGGACAGGCTGTGGTGTCAGTCCTGTGCCATATGGCATCATCGGGCTAAAAATTGGAATTCCTGGAGTCATTGCACCCTACAGAAGAAAGCATGAAACAGAAACCACAGATCCTGTTGACTCCATTTTGTTTTTAAGACAGAAAGTTTTCAGGAGGAGTCTAAAAATAAATTGATGTAAGTTGATCATATCAAACCTGAGGCATATAGTAGTAACTTGCTAAAAATGGAAAGCCCTTGGAAATGCAGTTCTTCTATAGACTAAAATACCTCTAGGGATCTGTCAGTTCTAGCATTGTTCATCTTCAGCCAGTGATGCTGACACGCTTCTCACACTACCTTGCAAGCTTGTCTCAACTTTGACCCACAATTTATCTTGCAATTGTTTGAACAAAGACTGTGCCCATCGTACCAAATGCATTCATAGCACAGCGACAGTCCAGTATGTATGTTAGTTTAAAGGGCAACCACCAAAATTAAATTAATATTTCCAACTTGTCAGTCATGTTTCAACTTAAAGGAACCCCATGTATCTGCATGTTTCTTATACCTCTGAATATACAAATTGATGGTTTTAAAATTCTGCTTTATACTAGTATCATTCAATACCTAGCAGAATTTTTCAGATCTGCAAACAAAAAAACTGAAGTTACATGCAAGAAATAGAAAACACTTTCACAAAGAAATTCAGATCATAGTTGCATATTAAATCATATGTTTTTACCTGAGGGGAGGCTAAGCCTTGAGCATAGGGTGGCAAGCTGTTGTTCTGATCCATGATTCCAGTTATTTCTTTGGTGAGGCCAGAAGTATTTCCTTCAATTAATTTAAATTAACTTCAAATCCTAGAGGGTTTTTAACCCTTTAAAACATTCCAGCAAAGTTGCTTTTTAAGCCAAGCTGAAAGTGTTAGGAAAACATCAGCTCCAGAGAAATGTGTGTTATGAGTCTAAAATACTAATCAAAGCCTGAAAAGAGAAAAAGTAGTATCTTGAGAAAAATATCTAAACACAAAACCAAAAGCAAACCTATCAGCTGCTGAGTTAGAGACGAGACATCCACGTACAAATACATATAAGAACACTCACACACATGTGCACACACACACACACAAAACAACCTCTTTCAGGCACACTCTATAGAAACTGCAGCGTGCTTCTGCTGAAGTCCCTGGCAGGTAACCTGACTCACATGAGCAGGCCTCTGGCTAACCAAACCCTCCTGCACAAACAACTCAAGCTGTTAATGCTCATTCTACTCCAAGCTTTGCTTTAGCTGGAAAAGCACTGATTTTTTTAGAATTTACTTCCCCTGACTACTAACCAACAAGCTTACTGACACATTGCTTGTAAGTCTCTTCCTGGCAATTTTAAGGCTTGGGCTTCCAAAAATATTTTTTCTTCTATGGGAAAAGCATCGCTGGTCAAATAGGAACTAGGAAACCCTCTTCCAACCACTTCCATAAAATAAAACACTAGCAGATTTCAAACAATGACATGCACTTTATGAGAAAAAAAAAACACATGAAAGCCAATTTCAGGTACACAAGTGAAATGTATGCATGATTTTTTATTTTTTTTTTTAACTATACCTCTGTTGCTGTGTTATGGAAATAAACAACACAAGTGGAGAATTTAAATGTTACACCTTGATAGCAAATATTTTTCCATTAATTTATAGTTTTCTCAACTAGATACCTAGTGCCCAGAAATACTCAAGGTCATTTTTAGGCCAGAGATAGACCACCTCAAAATTTGAAGAAAACCTATTCAGCCTTTTTTTTTTTTTTTAAAGTATGAGACCTCAGAGTTACATTAATATTTATACTGCAGCTGAAGAAGCATGCTTTTTTTTCCCCGTGACCATAAGATATTATCATCGTTACCCTCACCGAAGGTATCAAACAGAGCATCCAGGTTTTACAACCTGGAGACAGAGGTAAATTAGAAGCCTAAACACTACCCTAGAAGAAATAAAGTCAACTCCTCGACAACCCAGCTGTTTAGTAAGAAGTCTAGATACCAGGCATGCCAGAACCCGCAGTTAGGACACCACCTACGCAGAGGTCCATCTTGTAACCATCTAACCGCGGCTTGCTCGCATCTCCACTACAAACGCTGGGGAACGCTTTTGTCGAGGGAACAGAGTCCGGAGGCAAGAGACACCCCGGAGAAGGCCCCGACCCACCCCCCGAGCTCCCTTCCAAGATCTCTCCTCTAACACAGCAGGGCTCGGAACGAGCCAGTTTCGGCATCAGGCGACCCCTCCTCCTTCTCCGCGCCGCCCAGGCCCCCCACCCGCCCGAAGACCGGCCACAGCAGCGCGCAGCCGCTCCCGCCGGCAGGGCCGCGCCACCGCCACGACGCCCCTCCCGCCCGCCCTCACATGAGATGAGGAAGGCGCTGACCGTTGCAGTCAGGCCGCTGCCCGCGGCCATCCCGCCCCCGGCACCAACGGCCGCCGCTCGCCCCCGAGACGCGCTGGAGCCCCGCGGGGGGTGGGGGGGAGGCGGAGGGAGGGCGGCCGCCACCTCCCCGCCGCGGGAGCCCTTCCCCGCACCCCCCGGCGGCTCAGGCCGGCCCGGAGGGCCCCGGCCCTGCGGCGGCGCCGGCGGTGAGGTGCGGAGCGAGCCCGGCCCCGCGCACCGCCCCCGCCCTCCAGGCCCGGCCCGGCCCGCGCTATCGCGGCCCCGCTGGCGCTGGCACCCGTCGTCCCCCTCCCCGGGCAGCGGGGCGTGCAGCGGTGCCGGAGAGGAGCAGGGGTGAAGGGCGGGCGCGGCCCGGACGGTACCTGCCGCTCCCGGCGCCACCCTGCCGCCGCTGCCGCCGCACAGCGCCCGCGGGAGCCAAGCTGCCGCCGGCGCGTCCCGAGCGCGTCACTTCCGCCACGCGCCCACACCGCCTTCCCCGCCGCCATGTTCAGTGAGGGCGAGGGCAGGTGGGCGCTGGGGCCGTGGTTCCCCAGCCGGGCTCAGCGTTGTCACGCGTGGCTCCTGCGCCAGGCCTGGCCGCATGCTCGTCTGCTGGAATGTTGTTCCACGTTTTGTAGCTGTACAAATGGCCGCCCCTTGCGCGTCACCACAGGGGAGTCGCGCACCCTGCAGCCCCACCGCCTCGCGGTTCTCGCTCCCATCCGTGCGCAAGCCCCCACGGAGACTTCAGCAACAGCGGCTCTTCTTCCCGAGCAGAGGGACACGCTTCTCCCCTGGAGGGCCGCACGCCTCCCCTGCGTCCCCCGGCTCCCCCGTCCTTCTCCCCTGGCACCTCTTCGCGCTTCTACCCCGGCCCTTCCCGCTTGTTTCTACTCCTGCCACGGTGCCTGGCACCGCACCGTGTTTCTCAAGGTGCTCCCCCCTTTTCCAGAGCAGGAGCCACCCTGCTCCCCATCTGCCCAAACACAAGGGGCTCTCTGATCTCCTCACCGCAGCTGCGATCGACCATGCTTGCTTCCATCACCGGGCACTCAGAAGACAGGGGCTGACAGCGCCTGGACCGGGCAAGAACCGGTGCCGGTGCTGCGCGCCGTGCCCGGGGGGGCCCGCCAAGCCCAGGCCGGGAAAGGCCCCGCGGGGACGGGCACACACAGAGCCCCCGCCTGCCCGCCGGCGGGAGCGGCGGCAGGGGAGAGGGCCGGTGACAGCAGGGCCCCAGCCAGCGCCGCTCCCGACGGCCGCGGGCACCCGCGCGCCAGCGCCCCCCACCGCCCGCCCGCGCGGGGCTTGACGTCCTCCAGAGCAGACGAGAAGAGGCCGCCGCTGCCCTCCTAGAGCGGTGGACCGCCGCTTCCGGTCGCGGTACCGCCATTTTGCCGTGAGACAGCACTGAGCTGGGCCGTCGGGATGTTGTCCACCGCTGGTTACGCGGACTCCAGGCCTGAGATGGGCTACGAGCTCGGCGCGCCCGTGCAGTGCCGCTTCTCGCCCTACACCTTTAACGGAGGGTGAGGAGTCGCAGGCAGGGGATGGGGCGGGCTGAGGCACTCCCTTCCCGGGGGAGGGGGCCCTGAGGAGAGTGGCGGTGGGGCTGGGTCTTCCTCGTCTTACCCTTGCCTCCCCCCGGCACTCTGTGAGGGTTTGTCTCCCCTTGCGAGCGCCTCTTTGTAGAGAAAGGGGGGCAGCATGGGGGAGAGCTGGGCTCGGCCTTGCCCTGGGCTGAGCGTCCCGGAGGTCGTTGCAGCTCTTCGGGGTGTTATTGCATGTCTGTGTGGCTCTTGGCACACTCGGGCTTCCTGAACTTTTACGGCTGAAAATAAGCACCTTCTGTTCCCCGCAGGGTTGTTTCTTTATAGTGATTCAGGAAACCCATGTAGTGGTCATATTACCAGCTTTTAAACCTGTAACTGGGTTGAAAGCTACCTTGTCATAACTGTTAAAGGCAGGTGATGTTTTACAGACACTTGCTCTGAATTGCGGACAGGGTCTGGCCAGGATAGTGTTATTTAGATTTTTTTTATAATGCCTAACTGCTTTTTAAATGACATCTGTTTGTTACTTAATGGTAGCACACATGTGGCAATCACAAAGCTAGTTTATTTGGAAGTAAATAACATAGGATAACATCAGATTAAAAAAGTGGTGATAACTTAAGTATAATGATACTGATGCTTAGTACTTGGCTGGAGTGTTTTTGCTTGTTTTAGAAGGGTGAATCTTTCATTAGCAGGCATCCAAAATTGCTAGTCCATTGAGTCTGGTTCTTGCATTGTGTAGAAACTCTGTTTTACCAAGTTTCCATACAGTTTTTAGTCAAAGTGGAGAATCATGTACGTATATTTTCTTCACTGTGTCTAGTATCTTCTTCCTCCAATCTTGAGTCACATGTAGGGATGTGCATAGTCAGAAACATAACAAGGAATATAAGATGCTTGACAAAATGTGAGTCTGGATATAGAACTACTATCTAGTCTGTTCCTCTGTTACCTAAGAAAATATTTGTGCTGAAAGGCATGATTATATGAATACTCTTCTTTAAGGACTGTGTTGGCGATTGCTGGAGAAGACTTTTCTATCGTTGCCTCTGACACACGACTGAGTGAAGGTTATGCAATTCACTGCCGGGACAGTCCAAAATGCTACAAACTGTAAGTCCAGATCTTGTAAAAATCGAAACAGATGAAAAATCTTTTGTATTGCTGAGCATGTCACCTGCCTGGAATGATCTGTCACTTTCTTTAAGCAGAATTCTCAGAAAAAGGGATAGTAACAAAATTTATTTTGGAGTCATGGTGACTCTTGCTGTAATGCAAGACATGATGTTGTAAATACAGCCAGATTTCTTGTTGCGTGCTCTTGAAGTTAGCTGATAACAGAACATTTTTAGCATGATAGAAGGCTTAATGTAATCTAGGTAGGTTTTTTGGCTGGATAATCAGAAGAACTTTTATCTTAACTGTAGCAGAACTTAATCCTGTGGTAACTTGTTCTTCGTCAGGACACCTGGTGTTGGTACGCAAGTGTGCTCACTGCTGCCAGTTGTACTGTGTCTCTCTAGTCAACCATCTGGCACTTCGAAGAGGTGTTTGTTTTAGGAGAGGTAAACCTGTCAGTAGTTCCATTATTGAACTTTTTATGCCCATTTTATGCTTATCTTGACTCACCTAGATAGCATCCTCTTGGTTTAAAAATACATATTGTTTACATTCTTTTGACTAGCAAGTGCTTACTTAGTAGGCTGCCATCAGCTACGTAAACAATTTTTTTTTTTTTTTTTTTTTTTTAATTGATGACACAAGATCATATGAACTTATGTTTCTCCTGGCTAACTCTTTACTATATCTTTGACTCTCTGATACTGTCCAAATGGAAATTACTGTGGTACAATCTGCATACTGCACGTGATGGCTTTGTGTAATTCTAGTGACAGGCTGAGAAGATTTCAATTTAAACTATTTTCTGAATGACTTCTTTGTGTTAGTCTGTAAGTACGTGTGAATGTTTGTAGACTTTCACCAATTTACTAGAATTTAAATTTCTAACGCATGTTCCTGTAGTTAGTGTTCATGAAACGTTTTGAAACTGAGCAAAGAGCTAACCTTCTACAGTGCATACACAGCCAGGTAACTTCTGTTGTGCTGACACAGAAAACCACGTACAGCATAAATATTACATAACCATCGTACAATCTTAACACAATGCTCTGGCCAGAGGGAGTAAAACTGGGCTGAGTGATATGATGTAACAGGCTCCCCGTCTCAGAACAGATCCTCTAGCAAGACTGAATGGTAAAAGCTAGAGTAAAGGGTGCATGAAGAAATTAAGAATGTCTTTTTGTCAGTCTTGCTGTGGAAGTCAGTGGATTGAAGACAGACATCTGCATGGTCCTGCACTTAATGAGTCCTCTCCAAGATGTAGGTTGCAGTTACCTTTTATACACAAAATATCTGTTACTGTATTTTAGACAACTGTTTTTGATAGCGTTAGAGAAACTGAAAATATATTTAGTGTTTTCATAATAATCTACTGTGAAAGAAAGTGGTATAGTTCATGCTAAATCTAAAATCACAAAAAAATTTTACATTTTACAGAACAGAACAAACGGTCATTGGATGCAGTGGTTTCCATGGTGACTGCCTTACCCTTACTAAAATTATTGAAGCAAGATTAAAGGTAGCTAACTATCTTATTGTATTTAGAAACTTATATTCATAGTGTCACGTTTGAGACCGATACTATGATATGTTTTAAATACAATTTTTGCTGTTTTTCTTCAAGTGTTTGTATCATAACTGTATTGCTGGTGAAAGATCAGGCAGGAGAAATTGATGTTCTTACTAAGTGTAACATCGCAAATTTAAAGAATGGAAGAGCTGGAGAGGATAGTGTTAATGAGGCAACATCTATTCTTTGCAAAACTTTGGAGAAATGTTAATTTTTGGCTTGTAAGAAGGCTTTACTTTTAGACCAGTGTGTTTTCAGTAATCGTGCTAGTTAATAATCTTGCTTAGCATCAGATTCTTCTGTAGTGAGGTTACAGAAAATGTAATTCTGATTGAGTGTAAAATTTAGTGTTTGACTTTCTTCTCGGCCATGCTGTACCACTTGCAGATGTACAAGCATTCCAATAACAAGACCATGACTACTGGGGCTATCGCAGCAATGCTGTCTACAATTCTGTATTCTCGACGTTTCTTTCCTTATTATGTTTACAACATAATTGGTGGACTTGATGAAGAAGGTAAGACTTTAAACAAAAAAAGAAAAAAAGAGAGGCTAAATTTCTGTGGGTGAATAGCTATCCTTTTACATCTCGGGTGTACTGATGGAATAACAAAGTTTGTGTTCCTATTCCTAACACCTACCTTTAGGCATTACAGTACTTACAGAGGTCAAATGCATATTATGCATCTGACTTGTTCCCTAGTTTCCGCTACTAACTTGATCTTCCATTTCTGAAGGTCTGAAAGTCTAAAAACTATGTTATAATTGTTTGATTACAAGTGAAATCTGCTAACGTTGCTTACCTCTTATACTGTACTCTAGACTAGAACGCTTTATAACAGCTTTGCTGGATTTCTTAATTGTGTCTTTAAAGGAGATGTTAACAGTAAAATTGTATATATTTTACTCAGGCCTGTGAGTGTGGTAGAGATTATTAAATATGAAGGTTTACTCCAGAGATGGGTTTCTACAAAGATATTTTTAAATGTTAACTAACCTCTAATGAAAATCATGACTTCTACACGGAAGCTGTAGTTTAATGTACAGCCCTTCCAGGACTTACTGGGCTCTTGTCCAATGATTTGGTTGAGTTGCTAAAATACTGTGTTCTGTGGCTTTGAGCAGGAGCTCAGAGGTGGTCTTGTTTGGATAATTTCAGCCATTCCCTGCAGTTTGTTGTTACCATTAAGTTATACTGCTTTCCCAGTCTTGCTAAGACATGTCTACAATATGTGGAGTCTGGAAAGGGATTAGTCTGCCCTGCATAGCAGTAAATCTCAGATTATGAGGGTGCTGTAGCAATTGATAAGAATCGGAGTGCAGGTTTGTGTGCATGGGCTTAATTTGGGTCCAGCAAGATTGATTTGTTTTGATTTAGTGTTACTTTCTGGGTTTCTGCTAGCTTTCTCAGGGCTGTTCAGCTACCTGTGCTGTGCTGCCAAGTGCACTGGCCAGTTTATTAAATGGAGTGCAGCCTGTCTGAACAGAAAGGGTGAGCTTGGCCAGGTGCTGCGTTTTGACTAGCATGTCCTCATCAAACCCTGATGCTTCAGAGCTACAGTGTGTCTGCATCTCTGATGTTGGCGCAAGCTAATAAGCTTTGCACAACTTGGTCTGACTCCAGAGGGAAGCGTGTAAGAGACCAGAGCATCATCCCTGGTTCCAGGAAGGCGATGTAGAGGCATCCAAGGATGCTCTCTAGAGGTAATTCAAGAACTGTATCATTCAAGAACGATGGCTAAAGTGCCTCTTTGTGCTAGCTTTAGAACCATCAGAGCTCTTTGTGCAGCCCTGTGCTCTAGCACATTCTCCTGCTTTGATTATTCTGCATCAGCGCTTTTTCTGTGGTAAGTACTATAGAAAACGTCTGTTAGAGCATGGGCATAGCTTAAATATTGAAAATAACCTTGCATATAGTACCAGGCCACAACCATAGTGAGCCTACTGTACAAAGCATTGTCTGAACATACTGCAATATTATTTGGTAAAAGTTTGCTGGGAACTGTGGTACTCCAGAGACTGCTTATGGAGAGAGCTAGTTTTTGATGTAAATTCTTATCAGTATTGAGAATCTTTCTGGATTGTGATTACATACTTTTTTTTTTTTTTTTTTTCCCTCGCCCCCCAGGGAAGGGAGCAGTATATAGCTTTGATCCAGTGGGCTCATACCAGAGAGATTCTTTCAAAGCAGGTGGATCAGCAAGTGCTATGCTGCAACCCTTGCTTGATAACCAGGTAAAATAGTTTTGTGGATTTTTCTTTTTTTTTTTTTTTTTCCTTTTATTATCTCAGTAAACATTTGTGACATTCAAATTAATGTAGCTTTACTTCTGGGGAATATTACTTTTGAGAGAAGTTTTAAATGTATTACAGGTAGGACTGCTAATCCATACATTTATAAATTGTGTGGCTTTACCTTCTCAGGAGAAATCAAAGTTTTGCTTTAGAATCTGTTCAGGTTTTTAATATGCTACAAACAGTAGACTGCCTGTTTAAAATAACAGGCAAATGTTTTAATTGTGGAATTATGTGTCCCATAGAAGCTGTTTGGGTTTTTTTTCTGTTTTTTTTTTTTTCCCCTAGCTGATAACATAAATATGCCTGTTACTTACCATGAAATAATACTAAATTAAAAAGATAGAATTAGTAGGTTTATCTCTTAACATTTTATCACTTAACATACACTTGTTTAAAAGTCTTAAGTTTTGTACAACTTAGACACCATTTTCTAAGAATGTTCTTACATAAAACTGCTGGAAACTTATTCAATTGAATCTGTCCAAAAATACTTGAAGAATATTTTCATATTTAATTGAAGCTGTTCCTTGTTGAATGAGAGAAATACCAAAGCATGTTTTACTCATTTTATTCTCTGACATTGGTGTTGGTATTTAGTCAGTTGAGCCTGATGTCAACACAACTTTTGTGCTTGAAAAAAGCAATAAGCAGTCTTAGTTCTTATCAGCTGAGAAAGGAATAGAATCTTTCCTTTTTTTTTTTTTTTATTTAAACAACTCCAGGTTCTCAGCTTTAACTTAGTTTTGAACTTTATTAACTGAAGAAAATAAAATATCTTCTGCAGAAAAGTTGTTATAAGTAGCACTTTATCACTTATGAGTTTGAGGCAAAGTAAGTGGCTCTTCCCCTGCTTTCTGTGTTCTGATGCTTAAGTGGGCACTTAAGTTTATCAGCTAAAATACACTAATAGGACTGGTTATGTTCCAATATGGACTGTTATTTTTGAATTCTAGGTACGTTGAGGAATATTTGCTTTTAAGAAATGTTCCTAACTACAAATGACTAGGAAAAGGCTTGTGTGCAGTTCTGATACTGCTAACCCAGTGAGAAGTTTCTGAAGAATTGAATCAGTTCAGATCTGAAAGTTCATTGTGATCTTGTATATGCTGAATGAGTGGGAGGGGCTATGCTGGCTGTATACTGGATCTGCTTCTAGTTGCTTTTGTAATAGTATCAGCATTGGCAAAGTTCTGATCATGCAGCTGTAAACTGTGTGGAGGAATACTTTTGCCAGCTTTGGGTTTCTGAAACAGACCAACCATTTCTTCTTTTTAAGTTGTCTAAATCTGCTCATTCTAGTGCAGAGGCTGAAACAGCTTTTGTGCTAGATGGATCATACTTCCTTTAAAATGCATTTTCATCTTTTCTTAGATTGGCTTCAAGAACATGCAAAATGTGGAACATGTACCTCTGACCCTGGAAAAGGCTTTGCAGCTGGTTAAAGATGTCTTTATTTCTGCTGCTGAGAGAGATGTGTACACTGGGGATGCGCTTAAGATTTGCATTGTCACAAAAGATGGAATTAAAGAGGAAACTGTCCAATTACGAAAAGACTAATTCAGTTCACTTATAAACGCATAATCTATGATGTACAATTTACCTGTATTATGAAGACATTTGTCTTATTAAACTTTTTCCAGAAGTTCAACTACTGTAATGCTGAATATTTTCTATCTTTGTTAGAAGTGATAGTGTTTTTTAGAAACCAGAGCAGTTCATGGTAAGGAAGCGGCTAAGAGTTACAAGTCAGTTTCGTTCATCTCATCTTAATCTATTGATCAGTCTAATTCCAGTGTCAGTTTAATCCCCTTCTCGCAATCCCTTTTGGTACAATGTGGGGGATTTTAAACTTATTAAAATTTAGGTTCACAGACTTTTCTGATAATGCTTTCAGTTCAGCCTTGGTTTAGTGAGAAAAGCATTTGTTCTGTTCATGCTGCCTTCTCTGCACTTCGTAGCTTGCTTTTCCTATCTTCTCCTTTATCTCTCTGACATGCTATCCTGACATTTGACCTCTCTGTACTTATTTACAGAGACTATAAATATGAGTCACCTGAAACCAATTTCTCTGTTTAAGAGGGAAGAATGTTAAATGGAATCTTTCAGAGCTTAGTCTTGGACTCTGCATCTGGGCTCACCTCTATATGTTTCTGTTCAGTTAATGCCCAAAATCTGAAGCATCGTCCTTTTCTGACTACTGATGGAAAATAACTTAGTATGGAGATTCCTGAATGCCTTTTAATGTCTGGGGGCTTTGTTAGCCCTACTACTGCTTTTGATTCTTGGGAAATTGCATCAAGTGTAAACTGTTTGTCTGATGTGCTGTATCACACTCCTGGAAATTGGCTTGAGTACTAGGACCGTTAGAAAAGCAGAGCTGCATCATCAAGGGCAAAATAATCTTCTCTTGCCCAGGAATCCTTTCACAGTCTGCAGCTGTTTAGAAAAGGACATATAAAATATCTCGTTGCTTGAGGTGGCATACTTGTTTTTTACAAGAACAATTGTGGTGATGTGTTTGACCCTACAGTAACCATGTCTCCTGTTTGGATGTGGCTGACTGCCTTCAGTGCAGCATTTCAGGTGCTGTCCATTTTTCCTAACTCTGGCTAGTCTTCACCAGCGATAGTAGTCTCAGGCTTTCTAGACAGTTTAAATAGTGGGTAGCATTTTGAACCTCAATAGTCAAACAGCTAGTGCATTTAAACTGACTCTAGCTGAGTTTAGGAAATCCAGTGAGTGGCAACTTGAACAGTAGCTGTTTTCCAAAGTGTTCATGAGGACACTTGGCCGCTGGGTGCCACTGTTGGGCAGAGTAAGGAGGGAAGGCCTCACCCCTGGGCAGTTCGGCGATAAGAAAGGTGCACAGCATCTCAGTCTGAGTAACACTGGGGTTGAAGTCACTTGGTCACACAAGTCAGAACTTCCAGACACGTTCAGGTAACTTAACGGGATGTTTAACATTATTTGCAGAAGTCATCTTAAATGGACAAGGTTAGTTGTATAAGTGACCGTGTAGCTATATGCTGTTCTGTACTGAGCAAACTGCGCATGGTGCAGTAATTCTAAGAACAGAAAGCTTGTGGCTATTTAAAGTACAAGTCAGCAATACCAAATTAAATACATGCTCTGTTACTTTTATAAAATTAAATTAAAGCACTTTAAGCTCAGCTATCCTTGATACCAGATTTGTGTTGAGTTGCTCAAGTGTTTTGCAATAGATTGTTAAAGCTTTATGCAAAGTTGGTGAAGTCTAGTGAAACTAAATAGTATTCAAGTTGCAAAGAAAAGCAGGTGAGGGTAACAAGTTGACATGCCTGCCTTTGGGACAGGTCTGTTTGCAATAGGCAAGATCTAAACAGTGAAGGGAAGGGCAACAAACAAGGGGAACTATCTAATCTGTACTTGAACTAATTCAATGTTCTTACAGGATGCAAAATGTGTAGGAGAGTTGCAGTGATTCAATTTTTAAAAAATTTTGAGAAATCTGGATGCTTTTATATTTAAGAGTAGATTTTACATCCAAAATAAATGTATGTCCAACAGATTTTAGGAATTACTTGTTTTAGTTTGAGGCATCTAGGCTTGTCTCTGTAAGTTGTTTTAGGAGAAATACGAGGTGATTAGAATGTTCAGGTCTCATTTGCACTCTCAGAAGAGAGACAACAGCAGGTACCGGGGATGCAGTTTTTCCTGCCACTGTGCATCAGTGCTATCCTGTTGGAGCACTTGTGCAGATGAGATGGCCATTTTGTATCCTTTTCAGTTTTCCGTTTCCCTGCAGAGTACATCTGGCTGAAGAACCAGCAGGGGATGGAAGCTTTTTCATAGGCCCATTGGACTGAAAATGCCAAATTGCTTTTACAGAAGAAGGTAGCACTGCATTCACTCCCTCTGTGGATGGGTTGGGAACCAGTGACGTGGGAAGGTTTGTTTCCCAATTTGTTTTTAACTTCCCGGTTATTCCCTGCCCTGATGTCATCACAGCTCATGCTCAGAGTTGGGAGTTGCAGTGTTGACAGAAGATGTGAGTACAAAAATGTTCATGGGCCACTCAGCTAGAAGTTTCTTGCTTGCTCATTAGTATTAAAACACATTCGAAAATTACAAGTGTCAGATGTGTATTACAGATAAAAGGCACCAAGAGAGTTTTTTTTCTTTTTTAATCCACCAAGTTACTTAACTTTGTTTGCGAAGATTGTCATCACCTAGGAAGGTAGGAATGCCCTGACTGTTTGCAACTCTCCTTAGTTCTGTGCCTGTACTTCCTACGTATAAATCAGGTCAGTAGTCATCTTGCACTGTGTCTACAATGTAAATTAATAGTTTGTGAAGCGCTTTGAGCGCTATCTGGTTACAGAATTGTCTAGGCAGGTAGGCTATAGAGGTACAGCTAGGCAAAGCAAATGCAACGATACCACTTAGGGTTGCTAGAGGGAGAGGCCTCGGTTTGGCAGATCTGCTTGGCCAGGGATTAGATGTCTTTAATGCAATTTTATGTAAGAGAAAGGAGGGAGAGGGAAAATGTTTATATTTTTGTAGGCAATGCCTTTTCTTAATATTAAACATGTTACGTGTGTCTTTCAAAAGAGAGCTTGACTAATCTTGGAGCGAGCGCTTGTAACCACCTTGTTCAAGAACTTGCAAGTGACAGGGTGTGTAACGAGAGCAGTGCACAGTAGCAGCAACCGCTAGCTCGACTTCATCTGCAGCAATACTAAGGGCCACCTTAAGATGGCAATAGTTAGTTGCTATCACAGGCTTCAACGCAACTACACACGGTGTGGGTAAAAATAGCCATACGTACTTCACCAGTTTCCCACTATAATGTGCTTTGCGGTACTGTTTATTGAGGAGATGGGAGGCTTTATTTTGATCTCAGCCAAATGGCAGCATACTGTTGCTTATATAAGGCACTCTACAAGGTCAGAATCGGCCTTAAAGACTAGGTTTGTAATAAAGTAGACCTTGCTTTATTTTTGGACATGTTTTCAGCAATATTGTTTATACATCAAATCCATTTTGTGTACAGGGGAGGGGGCTTGTTACTATGGAAAGTGAAAGTGCTTGACAGAACATAAATATTGCATATATGCTTCTAAAAGTTTAGTTCACTGTATCATTCACTGTATCAGTCAAGGATAAGTTTAATTTTCCTTTAACTAAACCCAAGACTTTCTTAAGGCTGAATCATAAAATGTTGTTTTACAAACCAACTACTGAGCTTTCTCACTCTAGGATGACATTTTTCCTTTTACAGTGAGGTGTGCCTGTAACACTACATATGCCTCAGTGTGGTGGGAGTCCGGAGCAGGCTGCTTCTATTTTATTGCCATTTCCTAGAGAAAACCATTTAAATGGAAATTATAAAACACTATTTGAAGTACAGCAGTTTGAAGTGGTCCTACTGCAACTTACTGCTTTACGTTATTTACTTAGGGGACAAAGTTGTAATTTCCCACACTTGAAAAACTTTTTTTTGATACCCCAGAATCATCCATCCTGGAAAGCAAGAGAAAGCTGCCTTGGCGAGTGATCTCAATTTAGTGATTCAGGATTTTACAAACCTAAGCTTGGGGAAAAGTGGCAGGAGCAAGTGGGTAATGATTAAAGCAGCATTCATGTGAATCTGAGCAAAATAAAGTAGTCCTGTTTCTCTGCAGTCTAGAAGAAGATCGTTTTAGGAGCATAAAGTAATTGCTGCCTTGTTCAGGGTTCCTGATCCGGAGTCAGGAACCGACTTTTGAGTAGAAGGGATTTGGAAATGACAGCTTTCAAATTCCTCTTTCTCTTTCTTTCAGGCACTGCTTTTGTTTAGTATGAATGTCCTTTGCTTTTAGGCCATTTGGGGCAGTCATAAACCAGACAATATGGCACATGAGCCTGAAGTTAACTAAGATTTGTCTCCAGATCTGCCTTCTCAAGCCAAATTCCTTTTGAGAAGGGCTTTTGTCTGTGTGAGTGCAGCAGAGTGAGACCAGCCTTATATTCTTTCAACTCTAATACGTAGTTAGTTTAATTGTATGGACCATTTTATATGCACTTCCTTTTTCTAAGCAATTTCAACAAAGTATTCATAATGACAAAAACATAGTTTAGCAGAAAAACAAACAAAAAATCCTCAGTATCTTTCCTGTTAGGCTGTTCTTGGCCCTTTTCCTAACAGTTGCTGGCAAAGTTCAACTTCACTGTTCATTTCAGAGGCTCAAGTGGGGGTAGGGATGGACTTTACTGTAGCCTACAATAATTAATATTCTTTGGCACAAGACACACATTAAAGGGGTACTGGCAAGATAGTAGTCACGGTACCAAAAATTCAACCAGTCCTTTGCACTTCAGATCAAAGAACCATAAAAGGAAAGTTAAACAGGATTCCTGTTTTTGCTGAGGAAGAGGAACAAGATGTGGAAGATTGCAAGTTGTACTGCAGGGTTATAGATACTTCGCGGTTGGGGTAAAGTGCTTTTGGCTTACCT
This sequence comes from Gymnogyps californianus, assembly GCF_018139145.2. Classification (NCBI taxonomy): domain Eukaryota; kingdom Metazoa; phylum Chordata; class Aves; order Accipitriformes; family Cathartidae; genus Gymnogyps; species Gymnogyps californianus. Next base: position 47,140,218 of record NC_059473.1, read on the forward strand.
GAGACCTGACTTCTCTGAAATTTAGGTATTTCCGTTGCTTGGCTTTCTCCAGCCACACAAGTTTGGTGATCTTCTTGGTGGTCCTACAAGAAGTCACTGATGTGCTGATTCACCTAGGTGCCCTCCCAGGTGTGGGTATGTGACATCTGCAGTGCCTGGCCCACTGAGGTGGCTTAGCTGAGCAGGATTACAACCCCTCTGGACCAGTGCTCTGTTTGACCAGTGCTCTGTTTAACCAGGCTTTGTGAAAACCAGCTGTAAGCAGCTTGGCAGTCAGGCCTGGTGGATGATCAAGCTGTTTATTGGTCTTTCAACGCTATGCTCTCATACTGGAGACCCTGGGTGGCTCAGCTGAGTGCCTCTTCTCTTCTTCTCCGTAACCAGTCTGGGCTGGTGATGGAGCCGTACCCAGCTGGGGGTACCTGGGAGGTGAGAGATGCTGTAGAGTGCCTCGGGAGTCTGTCCCCTACCAGGAGCCCATCCTCAAACGTCCCAGTAGAAAACATACTTCTGTGTGTAGCTTGCTTATGCAGCCTTTGCAAAGAACCTCATGCACTGAGATACCAGAAAGTTATGAGGCCTGATGGGGGGGGAGGGAAAAAAGAAAAAAGAGAAGAGGGAGGCTTTTTCTCAGGTTTTATATAAGTGACCGTTTTGGAGAAAGCTGCATTCCAGTGTCACTGCCTTATGCTTGATCTGAACTTTTCTTGACACGTACCCTTGAATGCAGAACAGTTAACACAATCTCCATTAAGTCCCATGGCAAACAAGCATTTTGGTGCGGCTGGTATTTGTTTGCTAGTTGCAGACAAGTCGATCTCATTAGAACTGCATTTACAACTTTTGCCAAGCATTTTGAAACTGGTTGACACGTGCAACAGCTGCCTGAGCCGGAATGGCATTCCATTCCCCGCCTCCATCTTATTAGTGCAGGGGATGGCTTGATTAATGACAATTAGATGGGATTTTTAAAAATGAAAGATAATTTGTCTTTGGAAGAGCCGTGCAGTGTGTTTGCATTCTCTGATTTAAAATAAGCCACAAAGTCTGGGGTTTTATGGCTTTTCACAAAAGCCAAGAGAAGTACTCACCCTGAGCTAACCCACAAAATTTGAAGTAAAAACATTTTAAAGGGTGATGCAAAGTGTTTTCAGCTGGTACTTAGTGGGGCTTTTACATTAAACTGCTCTTTAAAAAACACAACCAAACAAGAAGATTTCAATGGTGACACTTAGATTTTTCTCATACAACTCCAATGTGGGAATTGCTGTGCGAGGTAGGGGAAGGAAAACTTTGCTGTCTACACCCTATGGCACGTTAAGTGATGCTGAACAGAGTTCACACAAGCTCATGTGACGACCAGTGTGACACGTGGCTCAGCTTGGGCTATGCATTTGTTAGACCAGTGTATAACAGAGTTTATCTATCTGCACTCTTTAACTCTCTAAAGATGTCACCTGGGTGGCCAGTGTCTCCTGGCCAGCTGTCCTGTTTCAGCCAGAGCACGCATTTGGTCACAGCCAAAAGCATTTCCGCAGGAATGCGAGGACCCAGTTTCCCCTTCATTTCTCCAGGCCCTCAGTGCAGAGCTGTTGAGCTTACAGCCTTGAATAGACAGGCTCTTGATTCAGTACAGGCTATTACATCTAAACCATCAAATGTATTTTGTTTGGCTCTACAGCCTTTAAAGTCAGGGGCTGTGGTGCCCTTCACCTCTGTTAAGATGCTTCTCTATCACAAGGACACTCTCTGTCAAACTCAGTGAAGCACCAAACAGCCAAGATGCTCTTCTCTAAGCAGCTGGGGAGTCACAGTGGCCAAAGCAGCATCTATATGCAGGCATTCACATGCCTAATTTAACCCATAAAACTCCTGCACAAACATTTAAGAGAGGTTTCTGGCAGTTTAGTTTAAACCCTGTGTTTAGTTTAAGCCTGGTGTTGGCAAAGAAGCTGCACTCATTTTCACTCTCTGCACAAACCTGGAGCTCTGAGCTTCAATTCATGCTCCCAAATAAATTTAACTATGGTGATTGAAGTCATCATTGCAGTTAAAATAAAAAAAGGACAGTGAATCAGACTCCTGAAATAAGTGAGGTCCTTTTGCCTCGTTGGCTCAGATTAAAAACAAAATGAAAAATAGACTTCTCATAAAAGAATGCACTTGCAGTGGTTTAACTAATATTTTGACCTGCACAGGTAGAGGGTGTTTTCATAAACTGTTTCCATTCAAAGGCAAAATGCATTTTGGAGCTACTCCAAGAATTTAGTTTCTGTTAGACTACACAGCTCTGCCCTTTTCTTGCACCATTTCCTCCTCACGCTCTTGCTAACAAAAAGAACACTGAGGCCAAGCTATCCAACAGAGACTAGTGGATGGTCCTTGAGCGTCCTGTTTGAGATCCCAGAAGTAGTCTTGACTCTGAATTGAAGACTAAAAGCCACCTATTTGTTGATTTTAACTGAATTGCTCCAGTTAGTCTCATTACAGAGAAGGTAAAGTCGGAGGTGGTCTGATACATTCAAGCTTCATCTTAGAAGCTGTGGAATGAGTTCACAAGAGACACAGTTTCCCATCGACCTCTGCATCCACATCCCAACCCACGAGCAGGCTCTTGGTCAGCCAGCATGGCTCTAGCTACAGTGTTGGACTACAGGATTGCTGCCTTGTAAGTGCTGATTGTAAGTTTTAATGAGACAACCCAATTAGATGGCTTGACAGACCATCACAACAGTGACGCAACCGTGCTCAAACCCCATTACAGAAGCAGCAGAATTTCAAAGAACTGCTTTAAAAGAAAAGTCACAGAATAGCTCGCACACAACCCTGCAAACAACAACATCACCCACAGGCTGTGCAGAGCAAGGGGAAGGGCTGTGAGCGTAAAGGCAGAAACAAGACAAGTCAAAGGAATTAATACTGATTTTTCCTTTCTAACACTCAGCATGGGCGCAGCTTGGGTTTCAGGTACCACCTATAGAATATAACTGCTTTATGTAACTCCCACTGTATTGGTCTAACAGTGCCTACTGAGTTATAACATGGCCGTTGCAAAAACACGCATGTACAAAATCACTTGTGCCAGGCGGTGCATTGCGTTGCCCTGCAGATACTGACTGATGCACAGGGCTGTATTCACTGATCCTCCCACACCCACAAGGCATTTCCTACCCGAAAGCCAGAGGAAGTTTTTATCACCCCACCCCCTGACTTCAGAGGATCAATGGATCTGGACTTTGGAATGTTCTCTCCTCTTCATCCTCCAGTCGGGAATCGTTCATACATCACCTGTTGTCCCTCCTGGTTTGAACTAAGAGGCTGGCCATCCCCACAGCTTGCTACAGGCAAGCTCTGTGTGAATGCTTAGCCCCAAACTACTTGTTTTTAGCAGGTTGAGCCCAACACCTTAAATGTCACCAAGCCACAAGCCAACTAATGGAGTGTTTGGGTGACACTCCCAGGACAAAATTCCCTTTGCAGAGTGCGCATTGAGCTATTCTCAGCAGTTACAGTCCTCTCCTGTTGACCAAAAGGGAGGCTGAACAGAAGGTCCAGCAGGCTTGGCAAGGCCTCACTTGTCAAACCAGAGAGCATTTTACAAAGCTCTTCTTTCCAAACGAGCCCCTTTTCCTCATTTTTACATATGTGTCAAAGAGGATCCAAGACTAACAGAGTAATGAAAGTTGCTGGCTACTGATACCACTGTTGCTTGTCAGTCTTATTTTCCCTAAATTAAAGACCCATACACACACCCCACTTGAACTGCATGACATGAGCATCAGAGAAGGAAATCTCAAGACCTGAGCTGATGCTGAGAGAAGCATTTGTTCGTCTTACCCACAAGAGTGAAGGAGACCCCTATGGTGCTGCCGTAGTACACTGAGAGAGATGCAGGCAGCGGGGTCTCACACAGCTGTGTGGAACATCTGCTCTGCCCTACAGATGCTGTCCAAGTCTCTCTTCCCAGCCTACTGCTAGTTGTTATTCAAAGAAGTATTACACAGAGGCACCTCCTTTGCCATCAGCTCTCACTGAGCCCCGTCCCAGTAAGCTGTCAGTGGGAAGCATCCACTGAGGACTGGGAGGCACCATACTGTGGTTTCAGTCTCAGATCCAGTAACCGTAACACAGCTGGAGCTGCAATGCAGGCCACCACAGGCTGCAAACTCCCTGCCTGCTTTTCATGTTAGTATAAATCACTTGACACCATGTGAAGTATCGCTGCCAGCTCTGACAGCCTCTCAGGAAGATCCAACAGACTATGACATGTCAGCAGGAGTTTTGCCTTAACAAGTCCAAACTGAGCTACCCCAACCCTTGCAAGCAAAGAGCAACACTTCAGGAGGAGAACAGATGAACTCTGTAGCACTACAAACATGTCCATATTTGTTTCTGTGGGGTAAAATATCCTGTCAAGCAACAGGTCATTAACACATAGCTAGCTAGTTTTCAATAAACTGGTGCCCAGCTACTGTGGTATTAAATAACAACCTAGTGCCTAGTAGCATCAGTGAAATCAAAGGACGTCCCACTCCTAGCCACTGCGCAGTCATAGCTCTGGAGGCTCTGACATGCACAGCGATAACGTGATACGCTTAGGGAGAGGGGAGATAAGGCAGGGCAACGTGGTACGGAGCAGAAAAGCTGGTCTGCAGACAGCGAGCTCACTGTAGGTGCAAGGCGTGTAATGGGCTGGCAGGGTGGGAGATACACACGCCGGAGCTGCCCTTACAGCCCTCATCCCAGCCCCAGAGAAAGGGATGCACCTTGAGAGTGCATCAGCTCCACGTGTGCATTACAGACACCAGTGAAGAGCTGCCGTCACAGGGAAGTGGTGGGCAGCACGCGCAACGGCTGCTTTCCAGGGCATGGGCTTATGGAGGGGAGACAGCTGAGTGCGGTGAAACAACTACCTCGTTTTCCACACTCCATCCAGAGCACTAGAGCCAGTGGCAGGTCAGACCTCTGCAGACATATGTCAGGGGTTAAATAAAAGCCAAACTCCTGTCAACAGCAAAGTGAGCCTACAACTGTATGTCAAAACATGGATGCAGGTCTGCAGCGTGCCTCCCTCACAGAGCACCCTGAAACCTTTCTGCTGACAGAGTCTTTGCACCACTACTCAGGAGGCAGAAGATCGAGCCAAAACAAAGAAAGCAAGATGGAAGAAAAGCATTACAAGTGGCTTACAAGGCTGTTAATTGCAAGATGAAAGTCTCAGATGCAGTGACTGTGTGGTTAGGCCAGTCAGTGAAACTCGCGCAGCGAACAGCAATGTCATGGAGGAGGAGCATGGCAATAGCAAGTACTGTGGTATACAAGGCTTTCCCTGGCGACAGCTTTGATCTCTACGTCCATCAGTCAAGTGACTGAAATATGAACTTGATATAACACACAGGCACAGTGCAAGGCTCCGAGGCCTTTCTGCCCGCAGCCTCTTCCTTCCTGTTTACTCGGGCACCTGCGCAATAGCGTGTCATGACATGTCAAAACGCAGCATTGCGGCTCGGTGCTTGACACGCAGCTCCCCTCTGCCCCCCAAAACCTGCCTGAATTTGTCACAACGGCTCAAGAGGGAGCAAGGCTCGCTCTCCTCCGCCGGCCCCCTCACAATAGAGGATTGCCCTATTTGTGTGCAAAGGAGAGGGGCTGCCGCCCGGGCCGCAGCCCTCGCATCTGTAAGGGCTGGAGACAAGCCGCACAGATAGGCAGAAATCAATAAGCTGGCGGATCAGAGGGCCTGGCGGAGGAGCCGCTCCGTGCACACGCACAGGGGCTGAACATCTGTCAGGCAAACAAAAAGCAACCCAAGCGGAACAAAAGAGAGGATTATTTTCACTCAAGTTCTTCTTCAGTCTCAGCAGGCAACGTTCAAGCCGTCCTCGTATTCAGACACTGAGGCCTTATGGAGTACGGGCTGTCCGGGAAATGCCAAACGCTGTTACCAGAAGACAAAAGAGGGGGGAAAAGAAAAAAAAAAAGTAGATATGGAAAACTCAGACTGTCTTGTTGAGTGCAATCGAGCAGGGGGAAGGTGGAGGGGCACCGATAAGGGGGTGAAGGGCAGGGAGGGGAGGGGAGGACAGCATGACGACGGGACAAAGTTGGTGACAAATCTCCACAGCAGTACTCAAAAACAAAGCTGATCATATCAGACATGCCACAGAAGCACAAAATACTGGCGCACAGCTATGGATTCACAAGCGCTGAGGCTGCGCCCCCCAGCTCCCTCCCTTGCGTGGAAGGGCAGAGTCGCTGCAGACCTTTCGCTTGCGCAGGCAAACACTGGGGAGTCGGCAGAGCTGGCCCCGCACCCCGACACCCTCCTCACCTGGAGGGAGCCCAGCTTCACCCATGAGCCCCCGGCACTTCTGAGGGAGCGAAGGATTTAGGATAAGCTCAGAAACAAGCTGCCATGCCTCTCCCTTGTGCTCGGTGTTAAGACAGCGGACACGGTTACTTTGCAGCTTGGTTTCACCAGCACAGCTGTCTCTTCTAATCAGCGTGTCATATATGTACTAGAAATACATGCAAAAAAGTGAATTCATGATGAAACAGATTAAGTAAAATCAGATTTGGGCTTAAAATGTCAGAAGCCTTCATCCTTTCTGAAAGAGAAGACTTTCGTCCTCCGAATCATTTCACAGTTGAGAACTCCCTGTATTGCATTCACGTGCTGCTGCTCTATGCCCTTATGGCGCTGTTGGCTTGGTGTGGTTTCAAACTTAAGTTTTATTAGGGAAAAAAACTCTCTAGGTTTTGGGTTTTCTTCAACAGTTTCACAGTATGTAAGCTGCCTTCACTGCTGAAAGCAGGAGCTGTTCTGGATAAAGGTGAACTTGCTTAGTTGAAGATTCGCACTCTGACCTTGCAGCTCTGTGCCCGTGGATGCACCCACCCGTCAAATACTAGCCCACAGCATCCTGCAAAATAGATGTATGTCTCAGCCTTGAAAGTGACTTGCCGTAGAAGACATGGGGTCTTAATGGCATTTTAGGGAGTATCACACAGGTATTTTAAGCCAGATTTATTTTATAACATTGTGTTTGGGGTGGGGGAGGGATGTGAACTGGAAGAGGTTTTGACTTAGGGAAAACAGGCACCTGTGTGAAAAAAATCCCAAAGTAATGACTGAAAAAAAAAAAAAAACAACCAAAACACATACTTAGCTGCTGCCTTGTCTTAGAAGCTCCTAAATTTCCTTTGCCTAATTTACAGCACCAGACACAACTGGGTCAGCTGCCTCAGTGAGAGCTCCAGAACGACCCTTAGAAAGAGTAAGCCCTGGTTTTTGTTTTGCTCAAGAGAGTGAAGGAGAAGGAAGGACTGCCTTCCCATCCCTGGGAAGGGTCTGGGCTCTCAGTCCCAGCTGGCCACAGGTGGCTTCCTGGACCTCTTGAACTTAGCCTCTACACGTCAGGGACAAGTAAGTAAGGCTTCAAGGGACTTACGCCACGTGTATTTTGCTCACACGTACCACCCACCTGAGAGGAACCAGAGGCAGCAGATGAGGGGCTCTGTCAGCAGCAGGGGACAGGCACAGCAGCCTGGTGCCAGCAGTGTGTTCCTCCATCACCAGCAAACGAGGGCATCTGCCATAGACACAGCACCTCTTTTTCCCAGGAGCTTTGCTCAGGTGGACCGTGAGCATTTAATAACTTATAGGCAGGACAGTAACCTCCACCAGCCAGATGCTGTAGACCCAGGTACCTTCACCGCACATACCCCTGGAGACTCCACAGAGTTCGTGGAGAAGACAAACAGAGGTTCAAGCAGCAACAGACATAGCCTGCATGCTACACCGCAAGTCTGTGCATGGAGAGCATATCCAACCCCCTGCACATGTCCTACACAGATCATGTACACATACTCGGAACTGTCTCTCCAGATACTGAAAGGGCTCACGAGGCCAGAAAGATCAAACTCTCTTCCTAAAACAAAAAGTAACTCATATGCCAGCCTTTGGCGTCTCCTTATCCAAGCTTCACCGGTCCTGAGTTGTCACTTCTTCTGCAGGGCTACAAGAAATCTAGCTCAGCTTCCCCCTGGGAAGACACCCAAACCCAGGAGCAGAGTCTGCTTCCCACCACTGCTCTTGACCTACTTGGGCTGTTGTTGACTTTCCTTGGCCAGCAGTTACTTGAGTCACCTGCAGCCTTTCCTGGATGCCTCCGCTCTGCCTGGGCTGCAGTGTTTTGTAAGAAGTATTTCTAACTGACTGCTTGGTCATGTCTCAGGAATTTCAGGGGTCCCCTATTTACCTTTTGCAAGCAGTTCTCATATAGACCATCAATAGCAAATCAATACCTTCCTATCTCACGGTTAGGAAATTACTAATATTTGTCCGTAGTAAATGTTTTTCCTTAAAGCCAAAGCACCCGAGTTTCTTTTGCTCTTTTTGGTTATTTTTTGCAAGCCTTGAACCACATGCAAGTACTATCCTAAGCCATACAAGCAAATACTTGTATAAAGCTGGGCTTTAGGGGGAGGGTGTTAAAACAAGGAGTTTGATGTTATATTGATAAATAATAAAAAAATAATACAAAGCTGATCATTTACAGGAGAGAAAACTGTTTCATATGAGGAACAGTATCCTCATAAAAAGTTTTATGGTAAGGGAACAGTATAGTACATTGTGCAATAAAACAGGGAAGATTTTGTCCTTTACTTCCTACCACAGAAATCTCTTGATTCTCCCTGTGCAATGGCTCCTCCAGAAACTGGATAAGGACCAAAGGAAAAGACAAGAAAGGAAGGTAGTAAAAGTAATGGATATATGTATTGTGTGACACTTTGCAACTTTGCCTTTGGAAATTAAGCATGTTTGATGTGTTTAATTTTGTCCTTGTGTCTTTTTTGGAGGGGATTGGTTTTGAGTCAATCTGGCTGTGAGAGGCTTTTGGATTAGGAGTCTTTGGAGGGGTCTTTTTTGCGCGTAAAGTCTTACACGGCCAGTTCCTTAGAAAAACAGGTTTTGGGGTTGCTTTGATGCCTGTGAGGTTGCTCCACAGGCAAAGGATGGATCTGGAAGACGCAAGCCAGGGACAGGGAGCCTGGCCAGCAGAAGGCACTGGTCACCTGGGAGTGGAGACTGGCAGAGACATGCTCTGAGAGCAAGCCTGAGCTGTCAGTTTGATGGTCCCCATTTCCTCTGGAGTCACAGAGCACCCTGGTGTTTCCTGCAGCTTGTCGCACTCCTCAAAGCGCTTTTAACTGAAACATTAGAAAGACAATGCCAATGTGCGATGTTAGTACGGCTTTGCAGACTACTTGACATGGTCCATTAGACTGCAGCTTGGGAACTCCTGCTCCAAGTGCCTAAAAGAGAGACAGGACCAACCAGCGACTCGCAGACAAGCAGCTGTGACACGTGCCATCACAGTAAATTAATGGTGGCCACAGTTTTGACAGTTTAAGTCAAAACAGAACTGAACAATCAGAGCAAGTTTTTGTCTTGTGGCTGCAATGAATTCCCTGGTGGCTGCATGCAGCCACTATTATTGTCTTTGAGAGTCACTGCCCTAAGAGATGAGTTCTTTAGCAAGTGAACAAATAACTCAATTAGAAATTAAAACAGTACATTCCTGAGAGGAGCTCAGCAGCCTCTTCTCCCATTAGCAACAGTGGGAGTTGCCATGCTCTGCACCTCGCCGAGCGATAGCTATTCTCCCTCCCTTCAGCAGATGACTCTGCTGTAGCCGATTGCTTCACAATGTCATTCCAGTTTGCCTCTTTTGGGTACCATTTGCTGATATGTGGGAATGTGCTGATTTTTGGTCAAGTTTCAGCCTAGGAACAAAATCCAATTACACAAAACAAAATGGAAAGGGCAGGGGAAAGGAGACCAGATTTATGAGTTGATGAGTGAACTTTTTGTTGAAAAGTAATTATTGAGTACTCACTTTGTGGATGAGCTTGCTCTATCAAGGAGAGAGGAAGATCAGTCATCCTAGGATCTAAAAACAGTCAAGAAATCAAACTCAGGCAATTTGAGGATGATAGAGTGGCCAATCTGAATTATGTGAGGAGTACGGATATAATTACTTTTCTCCAAGGTAGGAAAGGGAGAGAAAAGCATTTTTATTAAATGTGTTCAATGGGAAGCCTCCTGCAAGGAAGAAAATGTCCTTTGAGTCTATGTCGTGGTAGTGTGGTACTGAAGAACAGAAGGGGTGAAGGAATTGTGAACAGCTGGTGAGTGGCAGCCCTATGCCAAAAGAATGAAGTGTGGAGGAGGGGAGAAAGCAATTAAAAAAAACCCCAACAACAAAAAAGAGCTAAAATCCTAACTTCAACAGTAAAACAAAAACCCAAACAGAAAAAAACCAAAACAGAAGTGTTGGGATTGTACTGTGAAACACCAGCTTCCCATGGACTGTAAGAGCAACAGAAGCCATTGTCCTCTGTTGGGGATGGGAACCATAAAAAATAACGAGCAGGGCTGGGAACATAACTGGTGCTCTCCTTTGCATTTCTCAACTAAACCCAACACAACTCACTCTATTGAATACAAGGGATGCTCCACAGAGGGTGAGTGCACCCCTGCCTAGCTGGGGAGATGATCTGTGAGCACTCACCTTCCTTAAAAACAATCCCAACAGTTAGAAAGTAATCAGTTCATTAAGGCTCTTGGGTGAGGAATAAACAATGGCCCCCTAGCAGGGTGGTGGGCATGTGGTACAGGGACCTGTAGCCAAACACACAGTGCAGCCTGCTGGCTGCGGCCAGCGCCGGGGGAGAGGTTTGGACTGGGGCGGTTGCAGGTGGCAGCATGCCCCGCTCCCGGGCACACAGCTGGCACAGACCTCTGCCCCGGGGCTCCTGTCCTCTCACAGCTGTGCGCCTGCCAGGAGGAAGAGAGAGGTTTATGCTCAGCCTTAGGTGAGGCACACTGACTTTCCTGGCAAGCTGGCCCCACGGCACACCATTATACAAAGTTTGTCCCTGCCCGCTTTCCCCTGGCATGGCAGTATTTCAGAGGTTTGGGCGCTTCTGCAGCAGGGGCTGGGAGGAGCTGCCTGCTCCCCTCCAGATGCCGGAGACCTGCCCACGGCCGAGGAGACCTCAGCACGTGCTGGAGGACGACGGCGCAGCACAGCGCTTGCTCCATGCTTGCTCCCCTGGCTGCGCTGGATGTTGGGTGAAATAATACCGCGCAAAGGTGCTTAAAAGCAGGAGATGATTTTTGAGGAAGGAGAGATTAAGCAGAGGAAGACTCTAATTGAGCAACAACAGTGATATGTAACATTGTGATGGATATGGAGAGGCAACAAGGGAACAGTTATTCACCATTTCTCACAATACAAATATGAACGGGCTTCACCTGAAATGATGTGACGGCAAGGTCAAAACAAACAGAGGAAGTACCTCTTCCTATAAAGTATCAATTATGAAACTTTGGATTGATTAACAGCAACAACAACAACAACAAAAAGACAAGTCTAGATAAGAATAGTCCATAAATGCAATTCAACATGAAGACATGGATACAACCTCAACTCAAAAGTCCTTAAATCACAGACTGCCAGATACCAGGAGGATACACAAGAATTGTCTCTCTTTGCTACCTCTATTCTTACACAGTGCTATTGACCACTGTCGGAGGCTGGAAAGATCTTTACTGAACCCAAGAGCATAGTCTTGTTTTCTTTTGTTTTTCATTTGTCCTTTCAAAGTTGGCGTAGTCAGTGATTAAAAATGAACCTGTCTTTGAAGCAAACACATCCAAATCACAGGTATCCAAAGTGCTATGTTAACCTGGCCACCACATGTTTTGACATTCAGAATATTTAAACTTTTAAAAAGGATTCTGCTCATGGATGGGCTCATCTTTTTCAGGGCATGATTGACAGGGGTCTATTTCAAAATACCTCCCATTAAGAAAAAAAAAAAAAAGAAAAGAAAACTACCTTAATGGTGAAGCAGGGAATGACAGCAGCAGACAAAAGGTCGTTGCTTCTTTGTTCTTCAAATCTGAAGAAAATACACAGAACTCCATTGTATGACTTTTTCACGCACAACATTGTCTCACTTGACCCCATGCACATCTGCAGCCTGAAGTCCTCTGTTATCTCTGGATAACAGCTGTTCCATCACTGATTATTCATCAGCTCCACTTTAGTCTGCCTAAGGTGCTGTGAAAAGCCCCCAGGTTGCTGAGTTTGCTAATGTGAACTCAAGATAAAGCCTAAAATTGCTGAAAAAAATAAGATAAATAATGGATAACTCTTACTGGACATTTTGTTTGGTTATCATCTGTAGCACATAGGCCTATACTTTAACATATTGGAATTGCAGGATCTTTTAAAAATCTCACAGAATACCCTAGTTCTCTCATCTAATTCCTTTATACTTTTTATTTGGCTTTGGACAGCAAAATGCAAGGGCAAGGAACACATGCAGTCAGCACTGGAGAAACAAGCAAGCCCTTCAGACATATGATGTACAGGAGCAGAATTTGCAGAACAATTAATTAGTGAGGATTTCCAGTTAAAAGAAAGTGACCAAAGATATGAGATATGTGCAAAATTCAACCCCTTTGAATGCAAATACTCCTTGATCTCTATTTGGGGCAGAGGAAGCAATTTCTCTTCTGTCTTCTCACTATGGAGACCACAATTCAGTATGCACCTCCTCCCCAGGTAATTCATCTTCTGGGCTCTTCCACTCCACCTCCCCCCACCCCCCTTCATTTTCCACCCCTACCACTCCCCATTTACCAATGCTCATATTCCCACATGGGTGCTAAATCCCATCAGTCTCTCTGTCCGAAGGATAAGGATGGAAGAGGATTTCTTTGATCTCCAAGACTTTCATGGGTCATTTGAGAGGTGAGGATGGAAGAAGGTGAAGATTTCCAGTTTATCAGCCAGGTGTTGATGGCCACCAGATTGCTGGGAACATAATAGAGGACATTCCTGAAAAAAAAAAAAGGGGGGGGGGGGAAGGTGCTTTGCAGCCCAGCACTAAGTTGTTAATGAGCTTCTGGTGTAAATTCATAGGGTGCAGGAGCACCCTAAGCAGGTGTCTCTGCAGTGACAAGCAGCCCCCAGTTATCTACTTACAAGTAAGTTGTACAGCTCCTGTCCCTGAAATATCTGCATGCTCAATATGTGAGTTTAGATTAGTGTTACAGAGTCCACAATGTGCTAGGCATATTTCCAGAAATATGAGCCCACCTTACAGACTGTAAACCAGAGAAAATGGTTTCTGTAGGAGCCCCAGCGGAGGCACAGGCCACTTCACGCAGTGGCCCTGAGTCCTGGTACCAGTGGCTCATTTGCCTTGTGGCCATCTGTAAAATGGGCTGCTTAGAAGTCACCACTCTTTGATCTCTCCAAATGTGAAGGTGCTACACATGCACAAATGTTGCAGGTAGCTGCAGTTTGCCTGTCGTAGTTACGAATACTATAGCTCAGGTACAGGATGCCAACATGTAAGTCTACTAAAATGATACAGAGGGACAGAGTTAAAGGTACATATTCAACCTTTGTTCTGAATTTCCTAATTTGATTGCAAAACTGACTTTTTTTCATGCTCCCAACTTGCCTTTTGTCTCTTCCAGTCCATCTACATCACATCCCTTGCAATTATATCACACTCCCTTTGTCTGTATGCCAAGAATTTGCCGAGGACTTGCAAAATCCTCATTCCCAATTGTTTACCTGTTTTGTACAGCATTTCTGCCTTTCTTCAGAAAGCAATTCTGCTATAGCCTCCTTCTGTTAGACAAAATTATGCAAATTGCATAGACTAAATTGCTGTATAATGGTTGATCAGCTTTTCCTTATTGTTTGCCATTTGTTACACAGGATTTGCGTGCATTTAAGAGTTTTATGTGTTTGATAGTTATTTAAGAGGCTTAGCATAGCTAATACCTTCAAGCAGTTCTGTCCCTGCAGACTACAGAGAAGTAAAGGCAACCTCTGTCATCAGTGGTTTTGACTCCAGGAGTTTTAAAAATTGTTTTAAAAGCCCGAGTGGCAAAGGAGCTGGGGAGAAGATGCAGCGACTGCTGACGTTGTTTGGAGAGTGTGCTGCTGTTTACCAAAATGATCCCTGTCCCTCTTCTGATAAAAGGAGCTACAAAGCAGACCCAGCTCCCACTGGCGGAACGGGCCCAGCAGGATGCGGGTCTCCAAATTCCACGTTGTTCTATTACAGCCTGTTTCCACTGATGTACATGCAAAAGCTTGGATTCACTTTGGCACGAGCTCCTGTTCCGGCTCGAGGCTGGTTGCAAGTGAACACATAGGCATTTCCTCTCAGTTGCCAGATCCCGTTCTCGTTAACATGTTGCCAAAGCATTAATTGTATCTCAAATCCCGCGTGCCCCTGAGCAGACTTTCCCTCCCAGCTGCCTCATCCCCATTCCTTGATAGACAGACTTTCATCTCTCTCCCACTCCTTACACATCCCTGATCTTTTCCAAGAGCCGCAGCCCCAACAGAGCAAGCAGACCGGGAACAATGAGCGGTTTGCTGCCATCGAGCTGACTTTTCTGCTTCCTCGCTGGTCACGTAGCGGAGGCCACTCCAGTGCACTCAGCAAAGCACACAGAATCCATGCAATACCTACAGCTTTTCTGTAAGCAATTAACTGAAGAAGTCAGGTTTGGTTTTCTTAAACAAATTAGCCTTTTAGTATTGAGTTATACACACCGTTGAGAAAACAGAGAGTAAAGTAAATACGTTCTTGAAAAGCAACCCTTCTCCCATGCAGCCCCAGAGAGTAGTACTCACACATTTGCCCACTGCAAACAGATGGGCCATTTTCTTGTGTCTCTATTAGGTAATAGGCTCAAGCTGTGAACAAATAAAGCAGAAAACACCCAATATGCCAATGTGTTAATTTTGTCTTCCTGTAGGTGTCCCTGTCGATTGCAAAAACGAGTCAGGCCCAACTTTTCCATTTCTTATTTTTTGCTAACAGAGAAAAAGACAAGTTATAACCTTTTTCCTGGGCAAAATAAACTCTGGCCATTTTTCACAGTAACAGATGCATAAAAAGTGTTGATTAAGCTGCATGTGAGAAACAACAAAACTAGCCCTAACAGCTTGATAGTCTGTTTGTATATGTGTTATCTTTCTAGACAGCTGGATTCTACTTTAAAGCGTACATCTCTATAGATGCTCCTTACCAACCGTAAGTTTTAATGATATGCCCAGAACCACTCTCCCTAACGTGCATATGAAAACACACAGTATATAGAATTATTTGTCATTTGCATGGCCTTTCTTGCATGTGGTACTTGATGTACTTCACTGGGGTATAGATCAGGACAGAATATGGCTCAGGCTGCACAGACCTTATGAACTCGTAACATGTGTGAATTGTTCATCATCGCTTTTATACACAAGACTCTTTCCATGCTTGCACTGGAACTGCCAGGAGGTTTCCACAGGGAACAAAATGTAACATAACAACCCCTAATGAGGTCTAGATATTGACTAAAACCAGCAAAGACTCAATATTATTTTTCCAAGGTACTCGGTCCAAATCTGCAGTTTTACTTATTTTGCCTAGAAAGTCTTTGTCCTTGCAGGGCTGAATTCGTCAGCCCAAGGAGGAGCAAGTGCTGAGTGCCACAGGGATTTGTGTACTTACCAACACAAATCCAACAGTTCTTAATGCACTCAGGCCTATACCCAAGAGATATAAAGGTGCTTCTCTTTAAAGTCTAACCTGATTAGTCACTCCTATGACTCTTAATTTACCACTATCAAACTACCTCTCCTATTGTTGTAACCTTTCTTTCTTTCATGAAGGCTCTTTGGAAGCTTTTCACATACTTGTTAAATGCTCTTGGTCACAAAGCCTGCTCAAAGTTCCCTTGATCATGTCATTGCTATGGTGTAAAATTGAATTACTTTTACAATGAGTGCTGTACCCTGGCAAAGTTAAGCCTTTTCCCACAGTTAACAGAGGTGGAAGGCCTCAAAAATAAATGAATAAAGGAGGACAAAAAAAAGTGAACTTTCACTAAAAGGAGGAAAAAACCTTTTTCTTGAAATGCGGAGAAGGCAAGCTCAAATGGCTCTCTAGTAAGTGTTAGCTGGGCACACTATCTCACTGTTTCAAAAGAGAAATGGATTGACTTGCTGGGGAGGGGTTAATGATAGTGAAAAATAAAGCATTTGCAGTTTGCTTGATTTTTTTGTTGGTGCTTATAGACAACGTCTTGTCTCCCACAAAGAATCAAGAGCATGAACAGCTTGTTTATTGCTGAAAATGGCTGTGGGATATTGTAGGGTTGCAGATCACAAAGTTAGTTGTCGTCTTTATTTGTGTCCTTTATATAGGATTGGACATCAAATAAATGAGGTTATCCAAACCAGAGATAAGTATTAAAACTAGACAAGCATATACTCAAAGCATACTCCCCCTATGCCCAAAAGAAACCCTCCCAAACATCCCTTCCTGGAAAATAAGCCAGGTTTTGTTACTCCTATTGTATCATCTAAATAAAGGATGTTGATTAGCCCTGCTTATTCCACATTCTTGTTACACGTTTGTAACACAGTACAATAACAAGGCTGCACTGGCAATCCATTGCTTCATGCTGGAGACAGCAGAGTGCCCCTTGGAAGCCCAAGCCTCTCCTTGGGAGAGCTTGGTGGTGCTACACCGTCTACAAGGTATGAAACGCATGCAGCAAAGCACATGGACATGCCTAACATCTTTCTTGAGTTCAGCATGGTCCTCCAGTGACCCTGTTGATCAACTATTTTACCTGGTGTCAAAAACTCGGGCTAATTTTCCTTTCCCCTCAGTTGCTGGTGCATGACCTGTTCATTGCTATTATACTTGTCTGTGAAGGTCCCGCTCCTTCCTGTCACAGCTCCAGTGGCTTCCTTCAGCTTCAGGTCTTCATGTACTTGACAGCACATTCAGTCCTCAAGCCAGTGGGCTGGGACCAGTGGGAGCTCATGGCCAGGGGTGCAGCAGTCATCCCCAAGGTCCTAGCTGGAGAGGATCTAGATGCACCCGTTCTTATCTTTGATAACTCAGACCCAGTCTCAGATACCCATAAAGTCCTAGTTCGGTTCAAGACAGTCCCCAGTGGTTTCAGTCCTGCCTGTTCTGTAAAAGGGGCTGTGCTGCCATGTCACAGAGTAATCATCTTCCACTGGTAGTTGTGCTCGCAAGTATATGTTCTGCTAAAGCCACGCTTTCATGGTGAGAGCTTGTGTCCTGCCTAGCAGGGTGATTTCATTGTACTGTTACCGTGCAAGGCGTTTGGGGAGAGCTGCTTCCACACTGGCAGCGCTGCACAGCCCTAGGATGCGGGCAGAGTGCATCTGGGGAGATGCGACCTCTCTGTTGCTCAAAGGGATTCCCAGTTAACCAAGCAGCAAGAAGAACAATGGGAGCAGCACCCTTTTGACTTGCATGGTTTTCATCTTTCTTTTGCTTCCCTTGGATTTTCTAAGGCAGGCTGTGAATACTGAAGTGTCACCACTTGCACTTAAAGACTTTGCAGGTGATAGCGCGATGCTTGTTCACACCAATATGAGAGGAACCCCACAGCAGGAAGTCAGCTCTTTCAGACCTCTTTAGAAATGTGTGATAATCTTATAGTGCATCAACACTTTCTCCCTCCCCTCTCTCCCAGCCTCTCATTTCTCTTAAACAAGGCTATGTTAGTCTCTACATTTTGATGCTGCTGCTGACATAGCTCTTCTTTCTCTAAATTTGCTGGTTCACACCTCACTATCCCATATCGTTGCACTATTCAGTGCTTTGGGGACAGGTTTATGTATTCAGTCTACACCTAGCCTGCTGTGTTGCACTCTTCATGATGCTTTTTTCCACATGCTTTGGAAAAGACACATTTGGTGATAGATATGCAGGTCTTTTTATTTCTCTTTCTTTTTTTCTTCTCTTCTTCCCCCTTGTGCCTTGCCTTCTCTATAAGAATTGGTCCATATTTAAATTTTGCACTTATGCATCACATTCCTCCTGTTCTTACTATGTTCAAAGCCAGTCAGATTTATTTTTTTTTTTAACACAAACAGCTTTTTTTTAACTGAGCACCCCAATTCTGAACAGTTTTCCAGGAAAGGAAAGCCCCAGGTTCAAGTCCCTCTATGAAGTGACTTAATGGCAATTTGAATGTGAATCCACATCCCATAGGAGCACGCTTACCACCAAAATTATGTTTGTTCTAAGTATGTATTATTTGTTTTAATTACTAATCCACCAAATAACCTTTGAGAGATTGTTTTATCTTCATGTGCAATAAAGCTGAAGGATTTGAGAATAGTTTCCTGGCCAGCTCTATTTATATCATTGTAGTATCTGAGTGTCTCTCAGAGGTTGATTACTTTGCTCATGCAATCCTGCAAACAAGGCAGTAACACATCAACTTGGGTTTAGAGTTGGGCAATAAAGACGCAGAGGACAGGTAAAGCAATTTTCCCAAGGTCACACTCAAAATAGGAATGTGCTCCACCACGAGACTCTCTTTTATGCCAGACTAATACTTTATCTCCAAACTCATCATTTTTAGTTAAGTACCTAGCAATATTTATGCCATCACCTGATAGCAGAGCACTGAGACTTACTGAACGTTTCATTAAAGCTGTGTATAAACACTAAATTCTCACAGTGTCCATCTGGAGTAGCAGTCACTATTTTGTCTCCTCTGCAGGTTGTGACACTGGAGGACATATGGGAAAGACGACATAACCAAAACTGTGCTGAGAATCAGCAGGGAAAGTCCTGTCATCGTCCCTGTCCCCCCCACATGCACACACTGGGTTCCCTGTAGAGGACACCAGGTTCCCAGGCTGCTTTTCATTTGGTTTAAACATTGGATGCTAATACTTTTGTGTACCTTATTAATCCTGGTGAAGATCAGCATTTCCCTCTTTGGTGCAACTGAGGTGTGTTAAAACCCACCAGGATTTACACACCACATGTGGGCCTCTTTCTTTTAAGAAGCTCAGCTGTAAAAATAATTCTCATCACACATTACAAGGTTGACTGTGGTGTTAAACACAGCAGACATTTGGTGAGGTGTACTCCTGGACAGGACCAAGTAAGCACGCCAAGAAACGGTTCTCTCATTCAAACAGAGGCCACCAAAATGGTTTTTGAATAAGAACTCACTGGTTTTTCTTCACCCTTTCATCTTGTCAGGAAATCTCTGTGAACTTCCCTCCTCTCCATTTGCCTTCCTTCCCCTTTCTCTGCTGTCATTTACCAGCCGGGCTATTTTCTTCAAAGTACCCTCTAAATGTCACAACCACCAAACAACCACAGCAAATAATGGAAATGCCCTAGTAACCCTTCCCAAAGCACTTATATACCAACGCTGAATAATTTGACCTGCTCTCATTCTTGGGAGCATATTTCACGGCAGTGGCAGAGGAAAGAGAACGGGTTTAAGATTTCGTTCCCTTTTCTCTTGGTTCTCTTCTGATGTAAGCCAGCTCTACAAACATGAAGTAGAAAAACCCTACTGCCCAAACCAGACGCCCCTCGGAAGGAGTGTGCCAGCTAATACAGAATGAGGAACATTCCCATTTTGAGTGCTGTTGCACATGCTTCACCGTGTCCCCCTGATTATAAGAAAATTACTTAAAAGTCCTCAGGGACCTCTAAAAAAAAAATCCGTAACAATAAAGGGCTTGGGTATAGCGAAGATGTGCACATTTGAACACAGGATTTCACCTGGGAGAAACAGTCTGTAATACAGGATTTCAGGCAGAAATGCAACTCTTACTTCAGTTTTTAAAAAACAGGAGTTTTTCAAAGTGCCGTGAAAACTGTTCTTTGGCTGATTCTTTCTAATGTATCAAAAGACACTTGCTTGAAAGACCCACACAAGTAGGCATTTAACCATGTTAAAATATATTAAGATACCCTACTTGACTAATCTTGGGATTTCTATACAATTTCATTCAGTGTTGGTTAAAGGTCTCATCTCCCAAATGACTTATTTCTATCTGTTTCTTTGATCACTGATAAATATGAATTTCATGGTATTTTGTATTCAAGATGTGCCTGAAGCAATATCCTCAAACCAGCTCCTACCCAAGATCAGAAAACAAATATCTAAGTCAGCGCTTAAGCTTTGAAGATGATCTTATTGCAGTCCCAGCAAGACCTCTGGATCTAATCTAGATCAGGGCTTTGGTCGCTGCCCCCTTTCTCTTTTACAGGGACAGAACAATACTGACTGTATTGTCTTTCTAACAATAGTTTTCCCTCCTTCCCTTCAGGCCTTTCACTGTACCTAATTTGCCTTACCCTAAACAAGCAACGCTGACCTTATCTTCCATCACTAGAGAGACACTTCAAACCTAACCCGAGTTACTCACTCTGGCTTACAGGTCCGGAGTGAACAGAAGTGTTCAATTCAGCTCTCAGAGGTGTGGGTTTAGCAACACACTTATCTGCTCACACATAAGCTCCTTCTGAACTGCTTCGCATCTACAGAAAGCAAAACAGCAGCACTGACAGTGCAGCCAAACCAAAGTCTAGGTGCTTCCCTGGACATGGCTGGAGTACACAAGTGAAGGAAATTCAAAAGAAAGATCCCCTCCACAAATTAAGCTACCTATGCAACTAGGTAATGAAGACAAAAATCGTTTCTGGATCCCAGCTGTGAAACTTGAGGACTGACTTAACCCTCCTGCCTGCAGACCCATTTCCAGGCCTGCACTGGAAACTCCTCTCAGACCAGCTACGGCAGCCAGGAGTTGGAGAATATTCCTTCTTCTACCATTGTGATTTTGCCAGGAAAAGCCCCTGTTTAGATACACCTAAATGAGCAGAAGGATTCATTGCTACTTCTGCTCAGAAAACAAGCAGGATCGATACCGGACAGAGGATGTGACGGCCGGTAGCTGGAGGGCTTGCCAACACGGTTTGGGGAATAACTACTCCAAGATCCCCTCTGAAGCACAGACAAAGCCTTGTTCTCCTCGCTGTGCAGTTGCAGGAGCTATCTGCCTCCCTGACACCACGTGGCAGTATATTCCTCTGGTTAATTAGAAGCATCATAAGCAGGAGATGTTTGTACACCCAGTCAGCCCCCTCTGTGTCTTACACAACTACTAAGGAGACAAATTGGTCTTGTGGTTGATGGCACTGGCCCGTCTTGCCAGAAATGTGTTGCTGCAATACCCACGATACTCGTGTGCTGTAGCCCTTCATCCCTCGTCTGTCAAGTTTGTGGCAAGGACGATCTGGGCATGTGTGGTGCCCAGTACGACATGGCTCCCCTATCAGCTGTTGTTTCTGAACGCTTCCACAAACAGTTGCTAATGATAAGAGATCCTTTGTCCTCAACTGTATAAAAATAAGCAAACAGTTAAAAGTTTTAAATGCTCAGCTCTGGCTTTTGTTGAAACAATGGCAAAATGGTCAGTGGAGTTTGAAGGAAGGAGGCTCAAGTTCTTCAGCAGTGCCCTCACTCAGCTACCAACACTGCCTCCTCCACTTTCATTGCAGCCTCTTTGACTGCAGGGAGCTCTTCACTCAACCATTAATATACTGAAGGTCATAATTTCCTAACCTGCCCTGTTGGCTTCCCCGTGGGATTTACAAACTCGCTCCTTCTGGTGATCTGATTTCCATGTGTATGAGATGAGGTGAGAGCATGGCCATTTCAAAGCCTCGGAAATGGACCTCCATCACTGGGATGCTGAAGGAGGGCATCAGCATGAGAATGTTATCCTAACACCTTGGCAATAATGGGAGCCCTCACACAAATGTTTATTCAGAGGCAGAGGGATGGCCTAGCTGGGCAGCATTTTATTTTTCACTCCTAGGAGTGTGAAAGGAGGACATGTAAAGAAATTTACAACTTGTAATTCCCCTCCTGAGACCTAAAAGTTGCTACAAAGTTGTGGAAAAACAAAAGGCTTTTAAGACGAGGGAGGGAATTTGCTGCTTACAGTGAGCTTAAACCTCCAGCTTGTTCTTCTGACTGTTTGGGCAAAACCTAGACAAAAAGCTGATGTCAGTAGAAGATGGATCAGAAAAGAGCAACAGGATTTTACCCAGTACGTGGCTTTCAAAATCAAATAAGATCCTTCTTGTTTGTGGCTGGGAACGCTCAGCAGCCTGATACGGCATGGCCGCAGAGCTGTGCAAGGGGTGAGAGATCTAACAGGAAATCAGCAAATCTGGTCGAGTAATGAAAGTTACCATCTGCCTAGCAAAAGCTGTGAGTACTTATCTGGAGCTCTTGAAAGAGCACATGGCATATTAATTGGTGTCAGACACTAATGAAAGGCTAGCCCAGTGATTACTGCTGAACCAAAGCAGTGGCTGCTCCTGCTGCTGCTCAGCGCACGGTGCAGGAGAATGCAGAGAAGGGTCTTGTGTTTGGGTCCAGCCTGACCTGGTGTCCCAGGAGCTGCCTTCAGCTTCCAATAGCCCCTCTCTCTCCTGTCTTCCTTCTGTAACAAGAGCAGGGCACATGGCTTTTCACACTAACATATCACACCTTTCTCCTGGATGAGTACACACATAGGATATTTCTAAACATTTTTTCCAACTTTAGGAGAGTTTTGCAAAAAAACCAAGCCTCTTCTGCCCCCACATCCCTTAGGAGACCATCCTGTAAGTATATTTGACATACGTAGAATGACAGCCAAATATAATTAGAACAAACTGTATCTAGACAGGTGTATTTCAAACCCAGAAAGCCAATTGTATTTTTCTGACCTGAACACTTGTGTGTCCTAAGCGTCCTTGGCCATGGAACTTCAGCCCATTCCTCTGTACTGAGCAGGGCTTTCACTTCGGAAAGATGATAAATTGCTGTGCCCTGGTGGAGATTAAAAGCAGGTAAACAGACAGCATGGCCTTGACCTATTTCTCATACATTTCACACAGGTGAGTTCACCCAGTTTCTAAAGTTTACCCACCTGTCAATGATAAGCAGTTTACATTAGTTTCCTGTTTTAACCACCAGCCTCTGGCTACCTTGTGTTACAGGGTCACGCTTCTCTACTCCAGATCAGTAAGTCTGTCCCACGAGCGTGCTTCTGACCAAAACTGGACCAGCTGAGGAGGAACTGAAGTAACAGGCCTAGCACAACAGCTTGATCTGATTGCCCAGCCTTTTAGGACAACTGAATGAGATGAACGTACTCATCTGGACATCAGAAGATGGTGGCACCTACTTCTAACTTGTGTTAATGTGACTAGGACTAACATGAGCAAGGCCACTTTTATAGAGCAATGTGTTGGCAAGTGACAATTTATTATTATATTTAGTTTTCAAAATGAAAGTATCCCACTTTGTTAAGTCTACAGGCATGAGTGTCCGTGTTCAGATGTTGCAGCAGACTATTTTCTAGTCAATATAGCATATATTTTCACTTCATGAAGCAAACCAGCTTGGTAGGTCAAAAGCTTTTGGTACGGCATTTGTGTCCCATAGATGGTAACACTTACAGACTTCCTTATTCGGAAGAGCAACAGGTCCCAGAGAGGGATTTCCAGTGAACTGGCAGAGCTCCGGGGCTCTGCAACAAGTCCTCTCTCCCTCTCCTCCAAAATAAGACTGCAGGAAGGCAGTCTGGTTTCATCCTAACACTGTCTCTCTGAGCTGCCCATTTCTAATGGTCAAAGGAAAACCAGCACTTCCCAAGGGCAGATTCAGGTCTCAAGTGAGCTGAATAACCCTCTGGAAGAGACTGTCTTTCCTCTATCTTGAGCAGAAGCGAAGGGTACAATGAGGCTAACTGGGGTAACACTCACCTCAGGCAACCAAGCCACCGAAAATCAGGCTTCTAGCTCCTGTCAGCACTTTAGGCTCCCTTTACAGTCAGAGACAAAACAGGCACCTGCGGGGACAATTTTCCCACCTATTTTAGGAGGGGCTGAACTGCCTTCTGAAAATACCTGTTGCATCCTGACTGGCAAGCGGAGGAAGACAGAATATCAGTTTGGATCTGCAGCAGCCCAGCTTTCAGACAGCTAATGCTGGGTGAGCGCCCTTAGGCATCATAGGTTAGAGGCCTCCAGCTAGTTGACAGGAATCTGGGCCAAATACTTTTGTCAGCTTCAGAGAGGAGTTTCACATTTTCAATATTGAAACCCTTCTAAAAAGAATCAGAAAAAAATATCAGAAGAGACTAGATCATATTGCAGGCTATTTATTGGACACTTATATTTTAAAATTGAATCATCTTCAGCTATGTGACGGCAAAACAAGAGCAATCAGAAACAGCTGCAATGATTTTAGTCAAAGGACTAAACCTTCCAGCCTGGACTAAGATCTTGCATACACGCTGGTCACTCTGGCTAGTGCTATACTCACCAGCATCTTGGAAGATCAGATGATAAGCTTGCACATCCACATGGAATTTTCCGCAACAGCCACAGGCAAAACTTATTTCAGTGATCCAACCTCAAACTTCCTATCAAGGCATTTCAATTCCCGTATTACTGAAGACAGAGCACAGCTGGCTACTGCTTTTGAGGGCAGTAAAACTGCATGGAAAATTCAGGTTGTAGATTTAAAATACTCAAATAATTATAACTAGAAGCCCCAAGACCCTCCAAGTTCCATGCCTGACTAGCAAGAATCACATGCAAACAACTGATAGTGAACCTAAGAAGCATTATACATTCTCTGCAATGTTATAAAGAAGCATTCCTGATTTCTTTATAAATTATCAAGCTCAGCCCATATCTGAAGATAGTGTCGGGCAACCTGAACGGATAGTCTGATCTGGTACAGCAAATCCCACTTTGTTTTGATTTCAGCCTCTTTTTTTCCACCACCAATAGTTAATGTTTGATATGCAGGGCACTGGGATAATTATCACTGCATCTGTTTTCTCTATTACAGACTGCATTTTTAGCCATGTAATCACTTACAATTGGATGGAGGATTCTCGGAGTGTGTTTACCAAAGAAGTATATTGAGAGGCATCTGTTTCATTTAGTCTGGAATGAAAAAAATAAAAAGTCAAAATTGAATACTTACCCTGGAGCAATGCTGAAATTATGCTACATACTGAAGTCCAGGCTACTGCTCTATTAAAGCAATTTTTAATGCCTCCTTGTTAAATCTGCTAACCTTTCCTGCACCAGACATGCCCAGATTTCCTAAGCATCCTTGCCAATCCTAGGAAGCAACTGATGCTAACCAAGAATAGAATGCAGCAAAATTTAATTCCAAGAGTAAAACCAGCTTGTATTTTGCACTGTTATAATAAGCAAACTCTAATTAAGTGTACTAAGCAAAGCCCTGGCTTGCAGAAGCTCTGCACAGACTACAAAAGCTCTGAAGGGCAGGAGATGCTTTATTTGACAGCTTCTGCTAAAGAAAATAAAAATAAATACTTATATGGAACATTCACATAACCCCTTGCTCATTTCAGAGTCTGTGGTTTGCAGATCACTGCAGACAAACTGAAATTGCAATACTTGGCTAAGTGAATTCCCACATATCTGTCTCGAAGTCTTGTTGTTCTTTGAAGACGGAGGAAGTTTCAAGTATTAAAACCATCTTTAAAATCTTTATGAGACAGTGTGACAAGGTACTTTGTGCTTGTAGGGAGGTGGAAAACCAAAGATCTGTAATTTTTTCCAGCTTTTCTTATGCTACTAATAAAACACCCTTGTACATGGAGATACTCTCCTCTCACCCATCTATTCTCCTCTCACCTCTCATCTCCCTCCCAGTTCCTGGCAGAGTAGCCAGTAGGGAAGGACCTTGGGCTGCAGAGCAGAGACATCCATTATTTGAGAGATGACACTTCACAGGTCTTGGGCATGTCTCAGCTGTGCCCCACGCTACACCATTTAGCCTGCTTGTAGAGGTCCCTAGATCCAAAACCCGAAGGATCAGGTGGACTAAGTTAAAAACATCTCTTCCACTAGGGACACTCAGCCCTTACCTACCTGCATATGTCTTGTTGCACTTCTTTGATACTGTGATAAACTACTTCTTTCCATAGCTGCCTCCCAGAAGCAAACTACCAAACAGGTTTCTGATTGCTAACATTTAATTATCCAATCCAGAGGTTGCTTTGCATGGGTTTTGCATTTGCATTAAAGCTCTGGGATGTATGGTGACTTCCAACAGGATCTGGAACGAACTATCTATCTATCTATCTATCTATCGACTCAGAGCTAGGAGTGTTAACTGGTGTTAATAAAACACTGCATAATATTTCAATATTTAGAAAACCCAACAGCATGAGGTGAGATTTAAATAAAAGCACATGTTTCAAAGTCATAAAAATGACCGTCAAAGATTGACTTCTCGTTACTCTCTCAGCTGGCTGCTGTCAGTGTGAAGAACTAAGCAATTCCATTTTGTAATGCCATGTAAATTATACCGCTGTGTTGTGATACATCAATTAAGTTCTTTGAATAAATTAATCAGAAAATTCTGTAAGGATGCTTCTTTGCTTTCTAAAGGGAAAAAATAATAAACCCAAACACAAACTCAGGCTTTGTGTTTATCTGGTGGTTTGTTTTCCTCTGGAGTTAATTCATGGGTTGAAATCTCCATGCATATATATTCACACATGTAAATAAGGAATGAAAAGCTTCACATTCTGTGTGAAAGGCCTCAAAACACTTCTCATAATTCAACTTAATAGATGTTAGCAACATGCCAACTAAATAAAGTGCCTTACACACATTTAGATGAAGCATCAGTTTTGCAGCTGACTGTCTACTGCTCCATTATTTCTACTAATTACATATTTATCTGCCTTAAGGAGCAGTTTTACTATTGATTCAACTAGAAACAGCTTGCACAAAGCCAAAAATAAAGCAGCATTATGAAGTCAGAATTTTACATGCAAATACAGGACCCAGTTAGCAGAGTATAAAGCAGCAATCATGTAACTTCACTACGAGCTGCACCACCTCGTCACACAACCAAAATTGTCTCATCTCAGGTTTTAACATGAAAGCAGACAAGATGGTTAAAATCAGATGAACTTATGAATGTAACTATGAACATGTGAATGTCCGCTGGTTAGTGTAAACACATCAGTGCTACACAAAAGAACAAGAGTCAGATTCACAAATGTGGAGTATCATCGAAGCTCTCATCATGGCATGAAGAGCTTGAGTCCTTTGTAAGGGAGTAATGCTGTGTTTTGAACAGAACCTAATTTGTCAAAAACTAATAGACTCTTCTCTCTGCTTTAGCACACACAGAATGAGCTGAGATCAAATCTTGGTTATGCCTGAGTTTTGCTGTAGCATGACCTATGTTAAAACATAAGAGTCAACACCTTTCCTACCTAATCCTTGATTGCTTCATCAAACTTAAATCCTGACTTTTAATTTAAATCCTGAATTTCATTTATTTAAATTAAATCATGATTTTTAATGCTTACAGCTTCTCAGGAGTGGCTCTGGCTATCTAAGGAAATGAGTGCAATGTTTATCTGTTGCAGAAAACTCTCAGATGCTGGTTTTGCTTACCCATCTCCAGGTATAATGTGCTTTCATTAACTAATAAAAGGTGCATCCTACCCCTTCTCTCCCCCAAACAATGATACAAAACAAAAAAAATTGAAACAAGGAAGCTTCATCAAATGTCATGGATCCAAATCTCACCTGGCATGGCCCAAAACACTGATGCTGGAAGTCTATGGAGTTGCACTGATTTATGCAAACAAAGAGCCTAGATGCTGAACTGCTGCAATGGCATGCCCATCCTCAAAATCGGTCCCTGTAAGGTTCTCCAAAACTCAAAGCCCACAAGCGAACATCACAGCCAGGTCAGGCAGCAAAAGTTGAGGTCTTGCTGGTGACGAGACAGCGGGAGGCTACCTTAGAGTGTGTTTTTCTTTCCTTTTTTTTTTTTTTTAATAATTAATTTATGTGTTTAGGGATTTTGGCATCTAGCATATGAAGGGTATGTGTGTGATTACTGTATGCAAAGGGAGAAAAGGTATATATTGTATATAGGTGCTGAAAGTGTATGCATGCATGAGTGAGTAAATGTCCATACACGTTATATATTTTCAAGGGAACACAGAAGTGTTCCTTTTGGAATAATGAACAGAGCACTAGTTGATGGGGGGGACGGAAAAGTCTCCTCATCCCCTTGCAAAACCAAGCATCGTCTGTACTGCATTCTGGCAAATAATAAGCATTAATGCCCTTAAACAATGTGTGCTTGAAGAAAAAGGATGGATGCATTGAGGGAGGGGAGGTTTGTAAATATTGCCCGCAAATCATTCAGTACTTCTTTCACAGTGCAGTATTAAAGCCAGACTAAATTAGCAGTCCACTTCCCCCGCTCTCCTTCCCACTCAAGTCATGTCTGTTTACCCTCAGTAATGACAAAACGTAGACAACTGTCTGCTAGGACTGTGGTGACATTGGCACACACATACCAGACAAGCAGAATGTTGTGGGAAACAGAGATTGAAGCATCTTGATATACGAGAAACAATTATCATGGGAATTGTTGTTTCTCAATGCAACAGCTATAATAAATAGTTGCCATATGCTAAGCACAGATGCCTCCTTGAAAAGCAGCTCTGTGATGGCACAGCCCATGTTCTCCAGAGTCCCAGGCTTTGATGAAATGATTGGCTTTTTGCAAGCAGAACTGCTGCCCCAAGGAAAGGTATCTCAGGCCACTGAAGAGCTTAGGGGAAAAAAAGGCTCAGTAACAGCTTTGTGTTTTGCTGGTGGGTTTTGCTGGGGAATCTGAAGCCGATCCCTTCAATCCGGAGAGAGAAACTGGGATGCCTCTTGGTAACATGGATTTCATCTCTGTTTGATTCTCAAAAAACAGATAAATGGAGAGGCACAGAAAACTTAAAGAGCCCAGACCCCAGACCATTAAATGTCTGAAGGCACCTAACTACCAGATTTCAGTGAGAGTTAGAAGGGTAGATCTTCTGAAAAAAAAAAAGTAAAAAAAAAAAATCTTATCTGTATCATTATGCATCAAAAACTTTTAACCCCCCCCGCCTCTGTATTCTTCAAGGTTTTACAGCACTCAGCAGTCTCAACCCTTGCACCATGCTACAAGCAACTATTAATAATTTCTACTTCTTCACTTGTCCTAAAATGGGATTACAGTCTCAATCTGAGCATCTAGGTCTTATTGTAAGAGAAACATCAGGTTAACACTCAGGACTCCACTGCCAGCACACACGAGAACTCACACTCCAGCAGGTCCGCTAAGTGAGAAAACTGGATGAAAATCTAAACCTGCCAATGATCTGTGTGTGTGTGTGTCACTTTAAGAACATGGCAGGGCATATATTTGGAAAGCCAGCTGTAAACCCTTTAGATAGGCTTTGGAAAAGCCAACCCATCATGCACAGCAGATGCTGGCTTCATAAATGTCACAGAAGGCAATGATGTAACCTGCTGTACTGTTTGGCTGACATAATTTATGTGTGCTATCATACAGCATGCTAATAGTTTTTAAAATACATTTTTTAAAAGTGTGAACCAAATTAATAAAACACATTACAAAAATCTTGGCTAGTTTTTCATTTCTCATATGATTAACACATGACTGTGATTAACAACTACGAGAAATTTCCAATAACTTTTCAAATTTTTCATTCATACAGTCCCTTTTAATCAGAAAGTTTCTTTTATCTGAATTCAGCTGTATGCTTTGTTAAGAACTGTAACATCAACAATACCAGGAACTTCCTCATTATTATCCTGTTTATGCCAAGGATTCTGATTGCTACCCCCGACTCCCATCCCAAATTTAAAGGAAAATGGAAAACTGTTAAGGAAAATTAAACCCTGCCGAGTGGTTGCTATGCATTTTGAATAGCCCTTTTGTGCATGTATTATACATACATACATACTACATGAACCTTTTATTGGCTAAATTTGTATCTAGTGTATGTTTATTAAACAGCCCAAAAAAAAGCCACTGTTAAGAGGCTGCCTGTTTTCAGCTTTTGCTGCATTTGCAGCAACACTTACAAGATAGCTGAATAAAGGACAAATGTTCAAGTGTTAAAGATTCTTTTTTTAGCATATGAAGACTTTACAGCTTCACACTTGGAGTTCTCAGAAACTCCCCTGTTTCCAGGATCTTTTTGGGCTCCTACTGAAACCTTTGAAACTATTTTTTTAAAAGCCGACCTATTGGTCATTAAAAAAAAACCAACAGGATTTTTCTCACCAGCCTTGCTATTAGCCTATTAAAGATATTGTACAACAATGACAATATCAATGTACAAGCTGTTTTAACTCTGTGAATTCCACAGCACCATTTTATCTGAGGGATGTATAGACTCAGACCCCACTGCTGCACCTGGCTGCTGACAGAGCAGCCTTTTCACTCTCTCAGAGCTGAAGAGAAGGAATGAAATTCAATACTGGCACCAGAGTCTGCTTTAATTTAGACCTAGGATTGGAGGCATTTTGCAGTCCTTACTTAAACCTTCTCACAACGTTTGCACTGAAATCACGGGAAGCACCAGCTGGAGTAAGGACCCCTTTGGATTCAGCCTGTAGGTAATGCCGTGCAAAACAAACTTGTTGCTGAAATGAGGCTGCCCTTGGCTAGTGTGGCACAAGGAAGCAGTTTAGCCTAACAAGTGCTACCCAACAGTTTAGGTCAATACATGCAGGAGAGAACTGAAACCACGTGAGGAAGACAGAGAAGCGAAGTCCAGTTACTCCAAACTGGAATTTAGCTGCAATGTGCAAGTTGGCACTTGACAGCTGTGAAAAGTACCAGGAGACATTCAGTAAGAAGAAAGAGTCAGGATGCTGGCTTTACAGTTTATTTGAAAGAGAAGTTCAGGCACATCAAACAGTATCTATGATGGACCTGAACTGTGTTCGCAGAGGGCAGGAAGCTTTCCTCCTCTTTTAGTCCATGCTCATTAAGGAGGGCAATTTCCTTCTGCTTCCTCTGGATGAGAAGGCTTGTTCTGGAGATATTTGCAAGTGAAAAATCTGACACTCAGATGATGGGAAGGGTTAGAAAACAGTAGCTGATGGAGTTAATGACAAGAGGTATATGCTCCTGAATGTTAAAACATGGTGTGTCTAAGAGGAGTGACACAAAACACTCTACAGAATAGATCAAGTTGAACAGAATGGCATTAATCTCCTGAGTTACACATTTTGCCAACCCTTTCTACCAGGAACCCTGCCCTAGCCTCCCTGTATAGATCCTCCCAGCTGAACTATCAATACATCACAGTACGCTTCAGGAGCTAAGAGTTAAAGCTTTTAGAAAATATGCAGCTCCAAACAATTTCCTCATTTCTTCTTACAAGCTAAGGTTGAAGCGCTTTTACAAGCACAGTTATGATACACTGCCTGCAAGGACTTCTCCAGGAATCCCTGAGCTTGGATGCTAAACGTAAGACAGTGTCTCCACCATTTCTCAACACCAGCAATGACAGACGTGCTTGGAGCACACCCTGCTCCCCGTGTCCTCCAAGCTGCAGCAGCAGTGAGGCAAGACAGCCATCACACCCATGTCTCACCAGCCTGTGGCTGCCATGAAAGGGACAAGTATGTGTGGCACCAACATGTCCTGCTATGGTCTGGCAATGGAAATACTGAGGGACCGAAGAGCCAAAAAAAGACAACTGCAAAATTGCTAAGGATGTTACTCTTCACTGTTGCCATAGTGCTTCTCTACAGCCAAACAATTTTGACATTTATTCCATCATCTGTAAGCACCTCAGATGATTTATTTCGGGTGTAACATCTGTATTTTCTTGTGGAGGTAAGATCTTAAATATTGTTGCACACCTTACTGGCAGCAGTTATCTTACAGCACTGCTCTGAATGGGGGTTATCACAGCCATCCACAAGCAACAGCTCCGCTCACGTCGCTCACTCGGCTTGCAGGGCCCGAGAGGAGGATGGTGGTTGTTTCTGACTCTCCCTTTCTTTCACCTCTTCTGCCCCAATGACTAATTTCTGATGGGCAGTTCAGCCTCCGGGGAGCACGTCTCAGCCTGCTGGGCCTGGCGGCTATTGTTAGCTCTGCTTTCTGACACGTCTAATTCAGGACAGTCTCTTAAGCTTGCATCTGGAGTGTCAAGAGTTCCTGTAGAGGGATCTTCATCTAATCTCCTCTGGGATAGTCTTAAGTGCCTTGTTTTCCCTTTTCCTCTTGCTTGGGCTTTGTCCTTTTTGATTTGCATGCCGGCTAAATTCTCAAGTTGACAGCAGTTACTGAGAATCTGGAGGTAACTTCAAGTATCTCTTTCACAGGGAGAAATTCCTCCTATTTTCCTCAGCTCTACTTTGCATAGACTGAGTACTTGCCTTGGCTAATTACCTTAATTGTTCTGCTCAAAGACAGATACGGTATCTCTGTTTGACTCAAGTTTTCCAAGGCATTAAAAAAAAAAAAGGCAAGAATAACCAATGTTTTCAAGCACGAAGTGCATGTTTTAAATAGGACAAAACCTCACATTTGAAGATCTATGTCCATGTTCATTGTACCTCACTACATCTTCAAAGGAGATAAGCCGTTTGAAAAAGTGACCTTCACATCAGATTCCTAAATGCACACATCAGCAGATAAGAAAGTGCCCAAAGCATCAAGGAATCACAACTGCAATGAAGTCACTAGGAGGTGATGGAATATTACTGCACAGAGATAAGAGCCTGATGTTCAACAATCATTTTAAGCCAAGTTTACTGAAAAAAGAAGGTTTGTTCAATAATTTTCTGCATGTTTGCTTATCTTCATGTACGCTCAGCTCTCTTAATGGCCTTTGAGTTAATTAGCCAGTTTCCACCAAGTTTGATGGAGGTTGAAATTGCACTCCAAGATATTAAATTCCTGCAAGTTGCATGAAAATGGACACCTGGGTTGAGGAAGGTGGTTCTGTTTGTGCCCTTATTGAAGACAAGTCTTTAGCAGAAGCTAAACCTTACTAGGTGCAAGAAATCTGTATGGAAGACATTATGAATGTCTCAGTCACAGGGAAAACCCTCAACTAGAGCCAACACTTTATTAAACACCAGATTATACAAACACAAAGCAGAAATCCCGCAGAGATCATGCTTCTCCAGTTCCTCTACTCTTGCCATGGAACTTCTCGTCTTAAATTTTTAACAAATTTTCTTAGGTGGATGATTCTCAGCTTTCCCTGTCTTGGTCATTATGGGCCATTTAAAACATCCAAATCAAAGGAGAAATACAAAAAGTATTGTACAGGCAGTCAATCTACCCTATTAATCAGATTATTTAGTCTGTCACCACTTGTATGTTTGTCTGCTCCTTCCACTTACCACCTAAATGCAGGTAATCAAAGAAAGGTGAGTGGGAGAACTGTGCTAACAGTGATCTGCACGGGCAATTGCTTTCTGAGGGTAATATGTATTTCATTTATGGCACTACCAAATACTGCTGGCTACAGCTGATCGGGGCATTTGCAGCCACATGAAATTTAGCCAAATATGTTGTTTTGCTAAGGATGAAATGCTTCCCAGGAACATATCCGTTTCAACAATTTTCTGGTCCAGATCCGTCTAGTCACTTCTTATTACAGAGAGAGTGGAGAATGAACTGAAAGGTTTGAGTTTTCAAGGCTATATATATGAAAAACCAGTAACAAGGGAGTTATCCATCTGGTTCTGAAGGGGAGCCAGAAAAATAATAGTCGTATTAGAGATTTATGTGAGTTGAATAACACAAAGCATTGAATGAAAGCAATCTGTTCTGAGAGGAACCCATCTTTGCATTATTTTGCTGTTGTATCTTACTGAGTTATTGAATTCTGCCCTTTTGCTAAAATTTCACACCCTCTGCTTGGTTAAGAAAAGTCAGGGACAGTGTAAAGAATATCTGTATTCTTCCTCCTGTTACTGTTTGAGTGCTCACCGAAGTGGAAATACAGCACTTTTTAATCAATGACTCTGGGTAGCATTTGAAGGGCCAAATTTTGAGTTAGGGTGGATTTATCTGTATGAATCAGCAGACTTTTCATCATCTCTATGGTTTGGTTGTTGTTACAGAACTTATCTATGTGGTTTAGCAGTTTGATGATAAATTACTACTGTCAATCTGGTTAGCTTTTCCAAGATGGTCACCAAATAAATGAAAACTGAGTACCACAATATCAGTTTTCATTATACATATGCTCATTTTGTTTATGTTTACATGGTGGTGAACTTTGCTGCTGCCTCCAATACATCCATCTTTTATTGCAGATTTGAAATATTAGTGTTATATCAATGAAAGTAAGCAGTGAAGAGAGGAGGAGTGAACATCTTTGAAACAACACAGAAAACGCACACACTTCACACAATTTCAGAAGACCAAGCTCTAACCTAAAGCCACATCTGAACACGCATTTGCAAATGCTCTTCTGAAAGCTGCCTAAATCTGCAACCAGATTCTGTTTCAGGATATTACCAAAGGCTTGAACAAAACCAAAGCATCACAGATTCAGGATTATGAGAAGTATGAATAACCATGGCCAAAAATAGGTCTTTTGGGATGTCTTGTGTCAAAGGAGTAAGGCAACAATGGCTGAGAAGGGAGAAACTTCTAGGAAAACAAAGAAACAGGATCCAAGGAGTACCCCAAAACTTAAAAAACCCAGCCCCCAAAACACGCCCCCCCCCCCCCAATACTTGAAAATACAAAGGACTAGTAATCGCCTGTAAAATGTAATACATTATGTGCTGATACGCAAGTAAGGTATATTGCAAAGAACCAGGATCGTTGCCATTTTCAATAGAGAAACTGTGGCTGCAAGAGTTCATTAATTACTGGTGGTGTTGCTATTTGTAATTTAAAGCAAAGGCAGCCAAAATAACCGCGCTGAAGAATACCAGATGGATAATCCAAATTCTGAATATTCTGCAGGAAAAAACCCTTTGTATACCAAGTGATCTTTGCATTTATCAGAAAGTGTCTTTGTTAATCCAGATATGATAGCGACTTTTATCTCAAAACAAGAGTGGTTCTATCGAAAAAGAAAAAATGTAAACCAATAAATAATATTTCAACTGAGAAACAAAACCTTTGGAGCCCGAAAGACCAGGTTTGAAGGAGACACTAGGTACATATCAGCCAGGGTGACAAAGGGAAAACAGATCACATATCCAGACAACTTGTTGACGGATATGCTTGCCAAAGATAATTTAGTGCTGAACACAGAGCTGAAAGCAACCAAGTAAAAAATCAATAGGCATCCAAGTGGTGCCGTGTAGAGTAGTTTTACAGAGGACAGCAGACATCAAAGTATGCAGTGAGAGTGAGCTGTGGCCTTTTCAGTCCTCAGAACTGAATTAAGTGAAACGCACATGGCTTCTTCATACAATGCTAACAGGATAGAAGGAAGACTTAAGCCCATCAGCAAGAACAGAGCAACGGATAAACCTCTTTGACTAAGACTTAGTTTATTTAGTCAGATGGGGAAAAAAAACGATCCACCAAAGCCCCCCTGAAACCATCACTATCCCATCTGTCTGTGCTATTAACAAAGACTTGTCCAAAGGCTGAGTGGTGTTAACAAGGCATCTCTGCTCATTTGAACTATACGAAGGTGCAGAAAGTCATAAAGTTAATACATTGTTAAACATTTACCAGACAATAACAACAAAAGGTAGTGAGAAATCCAAGAGGATCCACTACCAGCATTTATTTCAAGGACACAACTGCAGGCCACGAAATCCAAATAAGAGACAATTTTTTCTCTTGTCCCATCAGCAAGTCAAACCTCATCAAATTCTTGCTTAAAAGATGGTGTGCATGTGTGTGTAAATCACAAAGGTAAAGTACATCACATCTTTATTCAACTGTGATCCTCTCTTTCTTCCTAACCAGAGACTGCCACAAGAAAACAGGACTTCTTAAAGTACTATTAAAGAAGAAAGATGTGCACTATACTGCATGCTCAAACAACGGGTAAAATTCAGCAGTAATATAGATCTTGGCTAATGCATGAGAAAGTCAGAAAACAGAGACAAAACATCACTCACTGACAGTAATATAATAGCGTGCTCCCGCGGGACTAACGCATGCAGAGTACTGATTGGCCTGCATGTCTTCTTGGGATGCAATGCTGTTAGTGTTTTTTCAGACAAAGGAAAACTGGGAGCCCTAGAGCTCATGCAAAGAAAATGCCATTATCAATATAACTTTTCAGTATTTGGACAACCCTGGGAGCTTTCATCAGGCTTCTTTCAGAAATTACAAGAATTCACATGCCATCTGTTTGTCCCTAAAAGTGCAACAACTGATGCCATTATCAACTCTTCTCTGCCAAAAGGGATGAAATCGACTCCAGCCAGCTTCCCCCATGCAAAGATTGCTTATTCCAGCATGAACTGCATGCTAACTATTAAGCAGGAATTTGGAGATGATTCCTGCAATGTGAACCCACTCTGCTGGATCCAACAAGTTATGGCTGGACAACTGATGCCAAAGGGAATTTGGACATTCAGTGGATGCCTGAATCATCATCACCCAAAACTGTCTTGAAGCTTATGAGTTACAGATGTGTTATGTCCATTCCTGCCAAACTGATGAATGCTTATGCATTAGTAATGGATTCAAATGCACAAAGATATGCAAGTTCCAAGCCATACCAACTAAATGACTGATGGTGGAAAGGAACAGAGTTTGCAAGATCACTTCAGTGAAGATTTGGCAGAGAAAGATGAAAAAGAGAATAATCATGTTATACAAGACCTGTGAAGTAAATTTCTGATATGCTTCCACAGGGGGAAAATATCATGTTGTTTATTGATGGTATATTTAAACTTATCGGTTCCCTACTTGTGTTCAGAGTCTCTTTTTTACCCACAAACTACACACTCACATAAAGTGAGGATCGTCATCAAAAACATGCTTAGCAGCACCGAACTACCCCACTGAGAAAGTTATCACATCCAAACAAAGTCTAGAGGTAGCAACACCTGCAAGGAGCTTCGTAAGAATTTTGACCACAGGAACCATCAGCAAGAGGAACACCTGACCTTGGCTCACCAGCTGTTGGCTGGACCAGACACTCACTTGTACTTTGTAAGATCTCAAATGGCTTCTTTTGGCAGGTGATCCAGCTGCTAAAAATGGGCAAACTGTCCTTACTAAATGGGAGAATAGACTTCAAATGGAGACAATAAGCTAGTGCTAACACAGAAAAAAAGTGATCCTGCTCTCTCCCTGCCCTGGCTGCTTAATTCCATCCTTGGTGGTACCATGTCCTGCCTACTGATACAAGGGTTTGCGTAGTCATGTAATGAACTAGACTGGGGGAAATGGATCCAGCTACACCCCACCCCGCCTCTCCCAACTCCAGCTGAATCTGCTCCAGTTCATCATTAGGCTAGGAAAAGAAAAGTATGGTGAAAGGAAGAGAATAGTACAAGGGTGAGAACAAGCAGCCAGAAGCAGAGGAAGTGTGGAACTACTGCTTTTATCAACACTGATAACTTATACCGGCTTAAAGTATTTATCTGACTACAACCCTGGGATCTTCCAAATAGCATCTCATTTCAGCTTATATACTACCACTCCATAATCCTGTCATCACTGCCTGAAGCTGGTCAAAACACTGCAAGGGAAGAGTTTTTTGGAAAAGAGAGTTTCTTTTTCAAAAACTAAACTCAAGGCTTTCTTCAGGTGTGAAAAGGACTGAATACCTGAAGACTACTCCTGCACATTTAGATCCAGCGTGATCCTCACCCCAAAATACATCTTGCCTCATTGCCCTTGACAAGCACTACTTCCCGATTAACAAGCACCAAAAGTCTAAATCAGAGAACATCCTACTGGGAAGATGACTGAAGAGACTGAGGAGGAAAACCCAGAATAAACTTGGGAAAGCCAAAACCAAATAAATCAATCACACTTATTCAGAGATCAACCTAGCTGACTAACTTAGTTTCAGCACTCCCCTCCCAAGTTACCGAAGCGATAGCCATTACCCATTCCCCTCTTTTCTTGCATGCCAAGCACAGTTTGTTGTCCAGGTCTGATAGCGTGCAAAACCTGTGCAGGTCTCTCACCTCCAGTGGGAAAAAACAAGCAGTCTTCACACAGCTCTAGATCACTCATTTTTGCTCACCAACGGTGTCAGCAACAAGTCCCAGCTTGAAAGCTTTAAGCCAGGATTTTAAAGTAAATGTTTTTCTGTCCATCAGCCCCTATCCCCAGGATGCTTTGATATTTACATTGCTATGAAAAAAACCTCCATTTATCTTACCCTTTTCATTTTGTTCATTTTGGCTCAACTTCTTAGCTTCAAGTCACTTGTTATTGAAGTGGATTGACTTTTGTAATTGAAATATTTTAAACACATTATACTAAATATTTTATTTTAAAAACTAACCATAATCTGCCATATTTTATCACAATGTAATATGCCTTTTAATATTGCATTTTTATGTATTTTAATATAAAAAGCATAAAGAAACTGACATGACTGAAATAAGAATTTCAACCTTACTGAAATAAAAATATTCAATCAATCTGAAGGAATAGAAAGTGGCGTATCTCTCCTACGACCAATATAAACACTTTTGCCTTCCACATTGATTCTGAAAATAAGCATCCATAACATTCATTTCCCATGTACTTCCCACCCCTGAAGACGCTGACTGTGGAGCAGCTGCAGCAGGTACCCCAGACCTGTGTCTGCTGACTCAGTGGTATGGCTGCTGCTGATGATCCTTTGGACAAAGTACACAGCCTGCAGTGCTCTCCCTGAGCTGCAGCTCACTAGTAACAATTTTACTTGTACTTTTTCGTGAAATTGATTGTTGGGCCAAAACTTTTGCATTCAGCACCAGTCCTCTGGCACCTGCATACTCATTTGCTTCACCTGAATCCGAAGTTTCTTTGAGATCAGTGGTTTTTTACATGTGAAACCAACTCAGGCTAATTCAGATGATGATGTTAACCTTCTCAGTGTTCAGGTGATGAAAGAGGTCTCATTTCAACCTAATGACTCAAACCCACTTTTGCTGCAAAAGTCTCTTATCCCAGGCAGCCTACAAGACTGCCTGAAAAACTCTTGGAGCTCTGAGAGTCATTCTCTTTCCCTCATACCCCTCTCCAGGCATTTGCATCAGTGCTGAAAATAACACCAGAAACAACAAGAAATTCCTACTCGAGGGAGGGACCGCGCATCCGGGAGGGAGGCAGGTAATGCAGTTCCCTCCTTCTCCCCGGCAGATCCTCCCCTCGACGGGAGCACACACGAAAGGTTTTATGAAAGTGACATATGTCTAATTGGCTGAAAGGTAATATTCAAAGGCCCGCCACTCCTCTCTGAGCTCAGGGACTGCAGCTGGCAGAGTGTTAAATCAGTTAACAGTTGGGCCCATTACTGCGCTGCACCACTGCTGCTGCTGCTGCTGTTACCGGGGCTGCTGCCCAGTTTGGCTCATTGAGCTCCACAGTCAATGGAGAAGGCATCTCTATTGTGCACCTCAAAGCATGCTCACAGCCCCTGAAAGAGAAACAGGCCCCAAACTACTGGGGCAGATCGTATGACAGGATTACTTGCTTGTTGTTCCTCTTTCTTTCTTTTTTTCTTCTTTAAAGGACTTCTATTGGACTACAGGAAGGAATTACGTGAGGGGGAGACCGTATTACATAGTGACAGCTGGAAAACTGGGGATTGCAGACTAGTAACAGAGCTGGGTTCCTTCTGTGCCGGCTGGACACCTACCTAAGGCATCTTTTAATTAATTTGTGCACAGAGTGATCTCCAGAATCCAGGCAGCACAGAGCAAATCCTCACGCAACTGATGTTAGTGGCAGCCTGCTCCCTGCACTGTGGCGAGGACAGGATTTTTGCACAAAAGCACACACAACGGCCCTGCTTTGCAAACCTTAGAGCACAGCAGTGCAAGCAAGTATTTATTGTTCTTACAGGATCCAACCATCCAGATTCAGGAAATGTGTTAAAGCTGTGATTAAGCAGAGCTCTGAATGCCTAACACTCCAGCCACAGCAGAGATCAGGTTCTTGGCTGCTAAAAATCAGTATTTCTCTAAGGGTGTCAATAGACATCGACCGGCTGAGGAACTTCCCTAGCAGCTGACAGTGCTTCTGTAACCAGTTCTGATACCCCTGTCTAACAAACATCAAACAGGCAATTTATATCCACCCCTCCGCTTTTTGCAAGCCAAAGCTATGTGTACACATCTCAGAAGCCTGTATATGTGCTGGCAATAAAACATCTACAGTTTGCCTTCCAGTGCTGTAGACAGGCACAGCACCAGGGACCTCCACCACCGCTTAAGATGAGGACAGTAACTGTTACATAGCTACCCATGAAGGCAGCAAGGGCATCGCTATCCGGAATTTCAACATGACCCTTGGCTGCCACACTCTCCTAGAAATGCGCAGACATTACAAATTTCTGGTAAAGTACATGCATATGCCTCATCTCACCTTGTTAGTAACATCTCAAAGCTTTGAAA
Organism: Gymnogyps californianus; assembly: GCF_018139145.2. Classification (NCBI taxonomy): domain Eukaryota; kingdom Metazoa; phylum Chordata; class Aves; order Accipitriformes; family Cathartidae; genus Gymnogyps; species Gymnogyps californianus. Next base: position 47,180,577 of record NC_059473.1, read on the forward strand.
CCCTTTAATTTACCATTCTCACTGTTCAAATACCACTCAGTAAAGCCACATTGTAATCTATCTTCTCAGCCACATGTAGAAATCAGTGCAACCATTTAATCAGAGTCTAAAAACTGCACAAAATATGCAGTCCTGTTGTGCGTAAAAATAGCACTTTCAGTTGGGAACTGCAAATCCTGCTGGAGGCTGGGCAGATGGTGGCTCATGCTACCAGTTTTCCTTCACGTTTTTTGATTGAGGGAAAACCAAGTTGTCAAATCTTAAAGCAAAGTGTTAAATTCTGCATTGTTTTGATTCAAAATGCATAGTAGTCCAGGCCTGTAAAGCCAGCAAAACCCCCAAGCTCTATGACATTCTTGGAGGGGAGAAAAGATTGGCCCAATTTTCATCTACGTACTGGCACATTTGCACCATTCTGGCAACAAACAGGGACGCCAAAGTGGGTTTAAAAGCAGACTGGCACCAAACGAGTTGCCACAAGAGAGGGTATAAATTTAGAGCGCTCAGGCTCCATTGTGGTAATTGTGATAAACTGCAGATAAATGCTTTTATCAAAACCACAATAAAGGCAAGGTAAGAGACCCGGCTTGCCACTCGACAAAAGCACAGCGCACTACCTCACACGCGCCACGGAATAAGACCCAACACTCAGGCACTCACCACAAAGCAGATGAGGCAATGTAAATCCCCACCCTTGCTGGCCTTGCGGTAATTTGTTCATGTACTCATCCCCGGGGTGAATAAAACCAGCCTGTTGTGCCAGAACATCCTGAAATAGCAACATATGCTGAAGTTGTACGTTATTATTAACACCTAGGATTATGTCAGTATGTATCATATCTTATCCAGCTCTACCACACACGTCATGTAGTCTCTGAGCACACAGCATTATTGTACTATTTAGTCATTTAATTAAAACAATAATTGATGTATAGGGTGAAAAATAAAAAGCCCTTTTTCTGAAGAGCTTACAAGTTAGCCTTATGAAAAGATGGTATAGATATCTGACAGGATGCATTAAAAAATGGGAAGAGGATTTTTGTGCTAGGAACAGAAGAAAAGAGTATTTTAGAAACATGAGAAGCAAGGGGAGCTGGCAGAAAAGCCAGCCAGAGTACGACTGACTGGCCAGGCTACAGGTATGATTGACAGAGGACTGTGGTAGGAAACAGAAAGGATAGGCTGGAGGAGAGAAAGGCTAAAAAGTTCACTTCTGCTACGTAGGGACTGCAAAGGGACAACGTATCTGAGAAAAGATTTTGGGAAAACAGGAAAGAGGCAAGGCTGGACAGAAGGGAAGGGAGAGAAATGGAAGGATGATGGGAGAGTCTTCGACCCCGAGGCTGGGGCTGAGAGATCACATGAGTGACTGCTGTCATCCAGGGACCAAAACCCCAGGGTCAGCAGGGAAAACACTGAGGAATACCAACACAGAAAACGAGAGACCAAGACATTTCACAACTTCAGAGCATTTAACACTACCGAGCATTCAGACTTTCCGCATCCTAAAGGCCGTCACTTTTTACCCTAGCTATCGTGGTCAGCTTCACCAACAAAATTAATTTATCAGACGCTGCTCTATTCCCTTCACATATAAGATAGAAAGAACTACAGGACACAGTCTACTTGGCCCTCATGTCTGGTATGCAGCTCCTGTTGGCACCATGGCTGAGCTGGGGCTCTTGGTGTGTAATGAAGGGCAATATGGTCTAGTGATCTCAGCAGGCGAGGGCTGGGAGGTGGGCATGCCGCGCTTCTCGTGCCAGCTCTCACACTTTGCTTCTCCCTCTTTAAAATGGGAATACCACCTGCCAGCCCCACAGGCTTGTCATGAGGATTGATTAACGTCTGTAGACATTTTTAAGAGAGGGGGAAAGCTCACCAGACAGAGCTGCAAAAAGGCTGTGTGCGGGCAAACGGTTTTATTATCACTGCTACAGCTTAACACCGCTTTCACTCCACAAACTGAGGCCTACACCATAAAGGAATGGTTACATTTGGATTCAGTTATGTCTGAAAGATTTGTGGCTGTCAGGCACAACTACAACACACAGCAATTACAGAACGAGCGACTCTTAACCAAGGGAGAAGTTGCCCATCTCTTGCCTTTTGCTTGGCTCCAAAACTCCCTCTGTAGCCTTGCACATCTTCAGGGCTATAGGTGTTTCTGTGCGATGCCAGTCACTGTTTCATCACACAAACTTTCTAACCACCACCAGATGTGCTCCCTCGACCCTGGGCTCCCATCGGAAAGTGTGCCTGCCCCTACATCCGAGCCTGTAATGCCAACAGTTTGTCAATCACGGGCACGTTAGCTCTGCTGTACCCCTCTACATTTGCCCTCAAACTCGTAACTTTAATTTTGACTGCGCTCTGCCCGCAAGTCGAGGGAAAAGGCAGGGACGGGGTAACCCGTACCACAGCAGGGCTGCCATTCCGGAGCACAGATAAAAGTGAAACCTGAGCGGAAAATGTTTGCGGTGCCACTGGCAATCAAGGGCCGGGTTGTCCCAGCAACGGGAACACTTCATCAGCTCAGCTAACAGATGGTCAGTGAGCAACAGGCAGCATATGTTCCAATAAGCACTGACATCAGCACAGATGGAGGGTGGGCAGGAGGCTGGCCCTGAAACATAACCTGACATTTCCTTCTCATTTGGTGCTGCATTGTTATAACTCACACAGGAAGATTAGCAGGGAAAAGTGAATAGCATTAGGGAATCTGCTCAGGAACCGATTACTAACACTTCACTGCAGTTTTAGATTTTTACTTAACCAGAGTGCAACATTGTTAACAACATTCAGGGGCAGAAAAGGAAAATGCAGTGGGTTTTAACGATGGGGCTTTATTTTCATCACAGGCAGGTTTTCCCAAGAACACTAATTAACAGATTGCCACCTTCTAGGACTCTAGATCTCCAGTTCCACTGATTTCTACGGCTTTTTCTTTTACTCCTTCCATCCCTCCCCCAACAGAATGCACCCAAATACCCCACAGGATTAAATAAAGCCCCACAACACATTGTCACAAAGGGTATAACTTTCCTCAGCCCACAAATAAACTTTAATGGTTGCTACAAAAGACAGAAAAACAGCCACAGAAGGGGAAAAAAAAAAATCAAGCAAATATCCCTGCTGATGAGCATTCAATAAAAACTAGGAATCAAAGGAGACTATAGACCTTGGAAATCAACAACAGATTGATCTGGGACACAGGGAATCAGCATGCAAACAGGTTACACACAAGCTGTATATTTATAGACTTGCATTGAGGATAATGGGAAAGCATACTGGACGGCTCCAAAATGCCTCTTTGTGACAGACAGCAAGATGTCAAGTAGATACATCCAAATGATGTAAGCATACAGCTGTATCACAGGCAAATATTAAAGAAATGCAACATGTGCAGCAACAACCTTCTGTTACCTCGTGAAATACCTTTAGAAGTCTTTTCCTCCGCTAACGCGTGGGAAAGTTTAGCAGGCACCTCCCTTCAATGCTAATGGGACTTGTATGTACATCCATCTCTTGTGTGAGCAGAAGAACAGACCCTCCAGTGAAGCCAGTCTACAGTCCTGGGGGACTGCCAAGCTGTTTTGGGGATGGCAAACCCTTCCACCTCTGTTCCTTGTGCCTTTCTTTGGAGAGTATGAATTTGATCAGAGGTTTGCAGTCTGGATAACCTCCTGCACACCCTGCTATTAGTCACACAGTTTCTTCTCTGAAGCTTTATGCAGATACTATGCAATCCTATAGCCCATTCACATAAGGATCTCCTGCCCTTCTTCAAGCTATAATCTCTCTGAGAGGTGAATATCGTCAGCCCTCTTTTAGCAAAGAGCAGCACAGGGAGTCAACTGCCGATATTTTCAAGTGGCTTCTAGTTTTGCACACCTTGGTATCTGGCCTCCACATTACAGAGTCCACACATTCAGTGGCCACCCACTACAGCAATCAGTGCCCAATGGATCTAAGCTTCATAGAGACTTCTAAAGATGGCAGGCTGTGCTCCAGCAGATGACAATGGGTGTCACAAGACATTGGTAGGTCTTGACCAAGGTCACAGAGTTAGTAAATGACAGGTCTAGGAAGGTGCAGGGGAATTAATCAGGTTTCCTAACTCTTTCCCATATCCTACTGATTAGACAGAATCCTCTTACAGCAGACCAAATTAGATACTCATCAACTCTGAAAACATGTGTTCAATGAGAACTCCCTAACAAACGATGTATGTCAGTGAGCGGATAGACAATCACACACAAACTGCAGGTTACTGCATAAGTAGCAAGGTGTCCCAAGCACGTGCTCTTGTTGCTCACTTCCAGAGGCAAGCACTGTAACTCTAGTAAAGCCATTTAAGAACACTTTTAACCTGAAAAGACCGAGTAGCTGAACCTTTTTTGATTCATTTCAAGCACAAGGATGTCAGACTGCTGAGAGGTGCCCATTTTATGCTCCGGGCTGCTTTATGCTTTATGCCATCAATGACTTTTAGTGTATCAAAAAGGCAATCTGCAAGTCTGGGATTGTGCTGTCGGAAGCCCACCTCTTTCAGTGCTGTTTGGGGGACGCTCTACCAGTCATAGGGGATGTTTTGTTCCTTTCCTCCACCACACGTAAGCAAAGCTTGTACATACATACTAGTTTGGTGCAGCCTCACTGTCCTGATTACACCAAAGACTTTGTATTTCAAACATCACCATTTAGTTCTTTGGCAAATCTTCACCGAGGTTAAAGCAGCACAGATCTTTTATGATCAACGGTCTTCTTACATGGAAGTTGAAGATGGTCAAAGATACACAAAGTCAAAATGAAAAATTCAAAGCATGTGTTTTAATTGTGGTAATTAACACTGACTGTTTACAAAACAACTGCAGGGTGAGCACATACAGCCAGTGTCTGCCAGTTACTGCCAAAGGACATATGGAATGACATTTAACAAATGAAGCCTTTCAGGATCCAGAAGGATTGGTCTGGTTTTGTATAATGTGCTCTTTATCAGAAAAAATATCTTCTGCATCTCTATTTGCACTACATATGTTCCAAAATACGAGGCAAGTAGGGCACTGGGATTAGATATCCAACAAGACAGGCACTGAGCATGCCATTTCTCCCCATGTATATATCTGTATGAGACAGAGTCTGGACAGAGGTAATTTCTCTAGTAAAACCAGCAGCCCAAGGCCGTTAACATTGCCTAGATCTCCAGAAGACTCCTGCCTCCATGTACATCCATTGAAGAATCAACCTGGCCAAGGTACCTGAGCATTCCCTTCCAGTGATTCAGTTCTCTGGAGCAGTACGGATAAGGGCTTGGACAGATTACTAATCTGAGCAAGGAACAGAAAGAGAGGAGATTGCTTCCACCTCTCCTTCACTCTCCAACTTCCTGATCCTCAGAATGAGCAGGACATTCATGCTTATTGAAATAAAGGTTCTATGTCTCTCTTGTTCACTGCCTTCATTCTGACTCACTGCAGCCATCATTCATAACGTGAGGCACACACTTGTCAAAGGTTAACCTATATTGCTGATGACACTAAACTGGGTGGTGAGATGGACATGTCAGAAAGGAGAGACATCTTACAGAAAGACCTGGACAGGCTGGAAGAGTGGGCTAGCAAGAACAGTATGAAGTTTAACAAAGACAAGAGCAAAGTCCTGCGCCTGGGACAATATAACCACAGTGCCCAGTACAGGCCAGGATCTGTGTGGCTGGGGAGCAGCCTTGCTGAAAGGGACCTGGGCGTCCTGGTGGACAACAAGCTGAACAGCAGTCAGCAGTATGCTGCTGCAGCAACAAAGGCAAATCGGATCCTGGGCTGCATCTGCAAGTGCATTGCCAGCAGACACAGAGACATGATCGTCCCACTGTACTCAGCACTTGTCAGGCCACACCTGGAGTACTGTGGCCAGTTCTGGTCTCCATAATTCAAGAAAGACACTGACAGACTGGAGAGGGTCCAAAGGAGGCCATGAAGATCAACAAAGGGCTGGAGAACCTGCACTATGAGGAAAGACTGAAGGAGTTATGTCTTTTCTCCCTGGAGAAGAGAAGGCTCAGGGGCGACCTCATCACAGTATTCCAGTACTTAAAGGGCAGCTACAAAGAGGATGGAAGCTCTCTCTTCACAAGGAGCCACATGGAGAAGACAAGGGGCAACAGGTACAAGTTGCACCAGGAGAGGTTTCATCTTGATATAAGAAAGACATTCTTTACAGTGAGAACAATCATTCACTGAAACAACCTCCCCAGGTATGTGGTAGGGTCCTCACCACTGGAGGTCTTCAAGATGTGATTGGACAGGGTGCTAGATAATCTCATCTAGGCTCCCTTTCCCATGAAAAGTTGGGCCAGATGATCTTTCAAGGCCCCTTCCAACCTGGGCTGTTCTATGATTCTGTATCTCACACGGCTTAAAAAAAAAAAAAAAAGTTTTACAAAATGCTTTTGGGAAGAGAGGCTGGGTTCACCTTAATGTGGAGCAAGTCCTTCCACTAAAAGGAAGGTCCTGTGTTCCCTCACCTGCTCCCAGCTACCAGTTTCTGCCTCTCCTTCGTGCTGGCACTAGCTTTTGTGCAGCCACAGCAGACGGATCGAGTAACTGATCAAAAACTATTTATTTTTATTTTCTTGAGCAGGTTAGCTTTTCAGTCAAGCCAACTCCCTGACTTTGTAAATAAGGCATGAGCAAAGCAAGTCTGTGGACAGTAGTTTTCAATTTGCTATAAAGCAGTCCACTGGAAATTTTCAGGACAGACGACAGTAATATCAGTTGACTTCAACTTCTGTGGACATGTAGCCACAAAGGTGTCCAAGAATTAAGTGGCAGCCACTGGGCAATGTGGGTCTTGTCTTGAATTTTAACCATTGAAGCTGCAAAGTACTAGCACAGGCAGGACCTACAGCAGATGTGCTATACCTACAAGTAAAATCTCTGACAGGGCAGAGAAAGAAACCAGGGCATTAAAAGTCAGTTCACTGGGGGCATTAAAAGTCAGTTCACTGGGGGCTTCCTGAACATTTGCCTTTGGGACATGGAGAGCAGGGGCCATAAAATACAGACAAATCCTTACTGAGAGCAGATCCTGGAGCCTATGAAAGAGCACGGCAAATGGTGTAGTTGCGTCACCTAACGTCCCTATCAATATGAGGGCTTCAGTGATACGTTAAAGCGTTGCAAACAGAAAGACCCCAGCAAAATTCGCTCTGAGGAAGCATAAACAGAGCAGTTCTAACGAGGCTCATGCAATGTTAGGAGCATATTTGTGCAGGGACTGGCAGTGTTTTACAAGCAATTGCAGGTGCCTGATCTTAATGCTAGCAACCGCTTCTTTTTGTCTGTACTGTAGCCAGGACTTGTGAGCGTGAGAGAGATTGAATGCTTTGTAATGAAGGTATATTGTAACATTTCTCTCCAGGTGGCACTTTGTTAACAACAATTAGATCCTGATTGATCTTTGAAGGGCTAATTCTTATGTGGTTTGCAAGGGTCCTACAAGGAGCAAGTGTTGAGTGGGGGCACTTTAAAAGTATTAGTGAGAAAAAAAAGAAGAATAGTGCCATAAGAAATTTGCAATACAATGCCCAAGCCTCCTTTGCACCCCATAGTAATTTGTTCTTATTCCTGTTATTATCCCCTCGGGCACTAATGGTCACTTTATTAATTAGTTGAAAATTGCATTCTAGGTCAAATGGCAGCTTTTTTCCCTCCCATTGTTGCAAATTGCTAGTGGTATGGCCCAGTAAATGGCAGCGTTACTGCAAAATGGGAAAGATCCTTTGCTTTTCAAGATAAAGCCCATGGACCAGCTGCACTTTCCATGACATTTCTAAGCAGAGCATTTCCCCAGGCCTGCTTTTAAGCAGTTAGAAATTAAACAGAACTCACTGTCATTGTTAAGATTACTAATCATAGGCTGTTACTGTATTTGCTCTCACTCTCCTCACCCTCCCCCCCCCATTTTAATTCTAGCCGAGCCTGTTTTCTAAGGTGCATCTCTGCAGTGCTTAGCCCCATTTTTCAGGAAAGTAGGCAGCGTGTTTAGGTGCCTTCGTTTCTGGTGCTCTAATGGAAATACTTTAGAGACATCTGCTTTAGCAGAAGAGGACAGATGCTTAGCAATTTCTGAGAAATAAGTCCTGTCTGTGGCATCTGAAGTTAGAGACTCGAAAATTACAAATCGCTCTTGAAAATATTTGCTGGCTACTGAATGTAGAAATAGAGCAAACCACAGTCCCAGAAAACAAAATGGGAAATTACAGATTTTGTGAAAATTTTTCGTAAAGAAAACTCCTACTGAGGACAATAGATGTTTAGCCTTTAAACCAGAGGATCAGCCCACCAGAAGTGAACATCAAAGCAGTCTATTTTCCATTAACTACTTTCTGCAGCCTACTGTGCTGGATGCAATCTGTCATGCGAGTTTGTAGTCCAGCAGTCAGGAAAGCTACCAGAAGTCAGAAGGCCTGGGCTAATTTCCCAGCACTGTCAGCCTAACACATCTAAAAGGGTGCAGTTAATCTGAAGACAGTTGCACAAGCCATCCAAGACAAAACATAGCCCTTAATTTCTATTTTTCAAGCAATTCTGCCCTAATCTTCTTCTGTAAAGTTACCTTTACACTGATTTATCTCCTTTTCTGGTGGGCCCAATTCAAACCCAACAGAATTCAGGGAAAAAAACCCTCCCTCTGGCCCTTCAGAGATTTAACTGAAGTCATAAAAAGAGTGAGGAAACTTTTTGTATGGGAGAAAAATGCTAGAGAGTCTCTTACAGAAACTTCACACATGCTACCCTCACACACCTAGAAGTACAACTGTTTTGGGGTTGAAACTATTCCCTCTCGAAGGATAGATCATATCCAGCACACGGAAAGGCAAACACATCTTATCCTCCAGCAGGCTGGGCACTCATCCTCTCAAAATCTAAATGCTGCAGGCTGGCACCAGCTGTAGCCCCTAGTGAGCATTGCACGGGGCAGTTAACAACCCCCTGAATCACTGCACTCCTGGAGCACAAGCAACAGAAGAGAAGCTTCCCCCCACCCCCAATCCTAATTTCTAAAACAACAAGCTATCAGCCTTGCTAGGTTGGGCTCGCTCTACAGACAGATGGGGGTGTTTATCAGGGAGAGGGATGGTGGACTGATTAAGCAATAACACATTAGTGTAAACAAATGCACAATGACAAATTTGGGATTTATTTCATACTCCCAACAAGTAAGTGTTAGGACGCACAAACTGGCTCCTATTAGCACTTAATACTTTTTTCTTTGATGCTATTTTTTAACTTGCTTGGAGCAAAAGTTTCTTACAGCACTATTTGTTGCCAAGAATTAATATAGTAATCAGTAATGCAAAGAAGTAAAAGAATTCCCTCCTCAAAATAAAAGGAGGATGAATTTGCAGGTTATTAATTACTTCTTTTGTTTGACCACTTCAGGAAATCATTCAAAACGTAACCTTTATGTAAAGTATAAACCACAATCGCTGTCTAGACTTGCAGAGGAGTCACACACAGTTACAAAATGAGCCTAGATATGCAGATAGTCAATTAAAAAAAATACAACTGCATGAAGTCTATTGCAAACATGATGGAAGTACAGTATGCCCTAGGTTTCTGAATTGTTTTTAAAACCTTGAAGTTTTGGTCTAGATGCACTAGCCACCTTCTTAATGCTCTGTGCTGCTGTGCATCAACTGTGTAGCTGCTCTCCCTCTTTTGTTTGGAAACGCAACGTTGCTAGTGGATTTTTTTGAACCTCTCCTATTTGCTCCTTTGTGGAGTTTCCCCTCTGCATAGGGAAGGTAGAGTAGAATAAATCACACCTACAAAATGAAGGCTTTGTTAAAGACAGAAGTATTGCAATTTGCCCAAAGATGGTTAAGATTCTGAGTCAGCCTTATCACTATATTTAAATGCAGTGATCTTTCATATGCGTATTACATAACAAGAGGTCTAGCTTTATCACCAGCATGCCTCAAACCTGGATAAACTTTACTCAAATTGAAAACCCTCCAGCAGAATGTAGATCAGAAGGACTAAAGGGTCTGATGGGTAATTAAACCAGAGGGCGAAGATGATTATCAAAAGGCAGCACATTATACGCTTACATCCTTTTAGATGAGCTACATCATCATCACAAATGAAAATTAAAGTATTCTCAGAAAGTAAATACAGAGCCTGCTGGGCCTCTGCTATTAACAAACAAACAAACAAACCTTTGACTAAAATAAAGCTGGATCTGATAAAGCTAACTCCTGAACAGTTACCTTGACTTAAATTTTCCAAATGCCATAAACGACATGGAAGTTTCTCATCATTTTTCTAAAAATTATGATTGCTTTCACTGAACAATGACTTTTTGAGCTACCTACAGTGTATTTAGAAATCACATCTGACATCAGAACAGCTCTTATAGTATAGTTTTGCTCTTTTGAGTCCAAAGGCCAGCTGCATACTTGGCTACCTGATTTTTGAGACAAGGGGCATCATGCTCTATTAAAAAGCCTTCAGTTATCAAGCATTTTCAGAGGGATTATATCCAGGATTGGTTTCTGTGCCTAGTATTTCGTCTTCTGGCATGAAAAAGAGAAGATTAATACATTTGAAATATCAATGTATTTTATATCAAAATTCATGCCTAGATTAAGAATATTAACATTGAATATATCCCTTCTCACCTATGTGACCACTACTAATAATAGGTCATTCAATAAGTGATCTAATGACTAACTGTGGGAGAATAAAAAGAACCAACACAAAGATAAAAGCCTAAAAATATTAAATGTTGTATGCATCTGTCGTATTCTATGTCTCTTCCTTGCTTCCCTAGACTGTGTAATTTTCAGGTTTGTGATTGTATCAGATTAGCAAATCAAGTCCTTTGTCTCTGAAGGACTGGTGAGCAGTAGTTGCAAACATAATCAATGAGGAGAGTAGAGTCTTTTGGTGATGCTTATTGATGAAACACAATTTTGATATCAAATATAAACACAAATATGAACAGTGCAGAATGCAACACTGTGTGACTGAAATTCTGCAGTCAGAGCAGTTCTTTGGCCCCAATTAAATGTCTGCCTCCCTATTTGTAGTATATAGAGATATGGGAGACAGAACTTGAAATTACTACAGCTGAAGGCCTGCCTGCACTCTGATTTCAAGTGTGTTAGAGAGTTTTCAGTTGTGCACTACCATAACTCCTGCTCGTGCAATGAGCAGCACTCAATACAAGATGAGGGCCAGTACTGGGTTTTGATTCCGTACCTGAACAAACAAATATTCAAGACTGTAGGGGTAGGGTTTCTTAATACAATAAAGATGTATTTTCCCAGTTGGCGCAAGCAAAACCAAACATTAGTCCTTAATTTTGTAGTAAGATTAAATGACACATTTAGGCTGGTGAGTACTCAGAATACCCTGCCAGCTGCCTCTTTGTCTTTTACAGACAACTCTTCAACTCATCATGTGTTGTCTCAACTACAGACCCCTAAGAGAACTACACACTTCCAGGTAAAAAATCCTAGCCAAGACACTGTAGGTTAAACTTAACACCTAATGTCCTACCTAGAACTTGAAAAGCAGTACAAGCCAGCAGAACTCTAGGAATATCAGTTGCAAGAACATATTCTTTAATAAATGAGCTTCCATGTTCTGAACCAGCTTCACATTTGTGGTGTGTAACATTGAAACACGGTGTAGTCAGTAGCCTGATTATGGGTGAGAAAGGTCTGGATGTCAGCTGCAAGGTCTAGGAAAGCAATGAATGCAAGGTCCTGATTGTACAGAGATACACAAAGACACTTTGCTGGTTGTAGCTGTTTTCACTCTTTCAAGCTGTTTTCAGCAGCAAGTAATCCCACAGGCCATATCTATTGTTTTGACACTCTCCAATTACTATGGTAGTTACAACCAAACTTTCTGACCACCTGTGCTGTCAGGGCCTCAAAGCCCACTGTCACGGAGCAGCAAGGGGGGGCTGCTCCACAAGGGAAGGCAAGCCAGCAGCTGACTGGCAACGCAGGTAGGGCAGTGACCTCCCTGGTGAGGGTGCAGTCCCACTGTACCTGAACAAGAGCAGAGCAGGCCTGATGATGGTAACCAGGTTCACACAACAGTCCTGTGATCACTGGACAAGTCTATGGCGATGAGGGATGTCCCAGGTCAAACCAGGAAGTCAAATCAGCAAAGCAAGGGCAGAATCAGCAAGGTGCCAGGCTGGACACAGGCATACCTGCAAAGTAGATTAGGCAAGGACCTGGGCTTAAATGCAGCTCTTAAGCCAAGGGGCAGAGGCCTCCCGTGAGACTTTTCACAGCTCTCTCACACAGGTCTTTCTCACACACCAGCTGGATCCAAGGTCACCCAGCTGCAGGCAGCCAAACCCCTTTGGGGCCAGGAGGAGAGCCTGGTAGAGCATTCAGGGTGCAGACAGCCATGTGGCTGTCAGGCACCTCTGCACCTGGGACACTAGGAAATACCAGAGCTTCTATACTCACCATCACTGAGCCCTGTCCTGAGCAACCTCAGCAAGTCTGAGTGACCTACATTCAGGAGCAACCTTACCAGGTCATCAAAATCTAAGAGGGCAGGTTCACCAGACTCACAAAACGTCATGGTATCCCTACACTCTCAAGCACGATATGCCTACGTGGCACAAACAAGCCAAGGTTTCTGCTTATTTACTGGGCTTACCATGCTTCTATATCACCAAAACATACTCTCTAAGAAGGGGACTCTGCATCACAGAGGAATCCTAGGGAAGGAGCACATACTAGCCTGCCTCCCAGCTTAGCCGACAAGAGGGAGCCAATGTTTAAACGTGAACACGTAAACTTTTGATCTTCTTCCCCAACATTTAATTAAAGACCATCTTGCAAAATAATACCATGTGTTTGATTATCCTTATAACTTTGCCCAGACAGCATGGCACAAAAAGATTTGTAGAGCTTTAGCACTGCTGTTCCCCTCCACCTCAGCGCAGCGCTTGCTATGGTAGCAAAGCAATTAAAACTGTAGTTTCCTGTTTTATAAAACAGGCATAACCTATATGTTTTGATACTTACAGTGCCACAGCATCATTAAGATTAACTCAGTCTTTCAGTGTTTTCTGCAGTCCAAATTCAGGTTCCCAGTGTGATGGTGTCACAAATGAGCAAAGTAATGTAAGATGAAGGATACATAACAAGAGGAAAGTTGACAACTGTCTTCCTGTTGGTCATTCTTTCTCTCACAATGACCATGTCACGATTTCTGTTGAGTCATGGTTGATTAAGTTATTGATGTTAATGAATGTTCTCCGAATCCCCTTCCAGAAGGGGAATAAATAAAGCTAATAAATAAATCCACAATTTCAGTGAACATTTGATGAAAGGCAGCTAGCCGGTGCACAGGCTAGAGAAGTCAGTAAGCAATATAGCCAAACAAGAAATAAGAATGCTTTTCTTCACAAACATAGGTTCCTTCACTTCAAATCCACATGTCTGTTTTTCCTCTGTCCTGTACCCATTCAAAGTAACCCTGTATTCCACATATTAAGGAAACCCTATTAGACTGGAATTTTTAAGGTCATGTTCTTGTATATGATTTCCTTCTACAGTCCATAAGCTTTATGGTACTCTGACCAATTTAAAGTTCAGTGAGACAGGAAAGTAGCACCTCCATGTTTTGACTTCATGCTTCTGCTTTTGCTCTATGATTCCTGGTGGGAAAAAAAAATCTTTCGGCTTGGAAATAATAATAAGCAGCTTCTGCTTATGGTCTAACATTAGGAGGAAAAAAAACCTCACAGAGAAGCTAACAATTCTTCAGTAGTCAGGGTAATTATTACCAACAATTCATAACATACCAGAACTAGCACAGCAAAACTCCCACTCTAACTGTATTTAACTTTGTTTATTGAGGCCAACAGAAATCTTTTCTCATATCAAAGCCTGAAGGGGGAATTACCAACAAATCCTGGCACACAGTTACATTCTTTTCAAATACACTATTATACAATATGAGATTCCTGAAACTAGAGAACTTTCCATAAAACTCAGACCACATTATTCCAAAAGGTTTGGGAGAAAAAAAAAAAAAAAAAAAAAGTGGTAGTACAATTACAGTCAGTGACAAATCAATAGAAAAAGGACGCAGGAATGCCCCTATTATGACAGGATCCCTGGAACACAAATCAGACACTGTGTTGTGTAAAAATTGTGTCTGTTCAAACTTTTAATAGAACTAGAAATCCGGTATTGCTGCCAATTTATTTGTTTAGCTGGACTGTTGCTACATGCAGAGTATGAAAGAATATATTTATTGGGTTACAAACAGAAAAATACATGTGAGGAAATTATAGTATTGAGCTGCGTATGTCTGAGAATACTACTCACTTTGACATAACATGTATACTAAATAGGAACTAACTTCCACTGAAAGTTGACTCAAAGGAGTTACCAACACAAGGCTTAAGAAACATTAACTGAACAATAATGGATTAAAACCAAAAGAGTTTAAATCGGTAATCATTGTACCATAAAGATAAGTGCAATTTGTACAATAGCTATAGTACTTCTTCTGAAAATAGATTTCAAAATTAGAGCTAAATTTTCTCTTTCAAATATAAAAATAATGCTTTTTCCTTGTGCTAAACACTTCTAAAGACATCTAATTTCATGTGTACTTATGTACTATTCTAAAAATACACATATCTCCAAAGTAGTAATAAAGTCCGTGTGATGAATAACAGACCAGTGAAAATTAACACAGGAGATACCTGACTGACCTATGTGTACTCTCTTCATTTACTTAGATCTCTTGGGACTACCTTATGAGTATGGAGTGAAATCATGGTGTCACTAATATCTGCAAAAGATGCACCAATGATGTTAACAGGGAAAAAATTTTACTCTGTGTCCTTCAAACAACTGCCACTTAGGAAAAAAAAAAAAGAATGCATTCAAAATGTCTGTTAGTTTCCCCTTGATTTAGAATTTCCTCCAAAGTTATACTGGCCAGAGGCTCACACTGACACCTTTACTTTGAGGCTAAAGACAGATGTAAGGTCTGGCATAAACCTTAAATGTTTCATAAATGACTCACTACATATGGAGGAGAATTCTAGGTATTCAGAAGAGGACTATGCATTTGACTCAGCTCTGAAAGGCCCCCAAATAATAGGATATTAAAGCTGTAGCAGTCTTGTACATAGAAACTAATTTAATAACTTTCCGGAATGTTTTAGCTACCCTTTTCTCATTCTCTGAGACTGAGGAACTATGAAAGTCAGCCACATGACAGAAAAGTGACATTTTTTAACCATCATATGATTGTAAACACTTTAGAAGTACCCTTTTTTGTCTGAGACTGGGCACTTTCACCCTCATATAGCATAAAGGTTTAACAGAAGAGGCGTAATAGTCTTCACAACAGAATCAGGTGAATTAATTGAATTTTTGCAGCCTTCTTCAACACCGAGGACTGGCCTCTACTTTTTAGACATAATTTTTAATGATCATTTTTCATAACTGTGTCAACAAGGTTTTTGTAAAGTGCTCCAAACAATACTATCTGGAACCTAAATTACATAATAATTGTTTTACAACATTCCATAATTTACTTCTCTAAGCTATAGGCTAGAAAAAAAAGTATACAAAATAAAA
The DNA here is from genome assembly GCF_018139145.2 of Gymnogyps californianus. Lineage (NCBI taxonomy): Eukaryota > Metazoa > Chordata > Aves > Accipitriformes > Cathartidae > Gymnogyps > Gymnogyps californianus. The sequence continues at coordinate 47,196,226 of NC_059473.1, forward strand.
TGGAACTGAAAATGAGGCATAATAAATTTGTGATTAGAGCTTTCCCACCACCATGTTTGAAATACTGATGAAATTTTTATGATCTTCAGCATACAGCACTTCATAAAAATGTATCTTGTTCTCTTATCCATTTTCATCCACTTCCAGTAATGAGTAGGGTCACCTGGGTGATCTAAAAGACAAACAGTTGTGAGGAGCCAAATAAGACACATGAACATCAACACTGAAACAATTTTAGAAGTTACGGCCTGTTGCAGGGTAAGATTTTGTGATCTGTATTATGCAGGTGATTAAACTACCATAATGATGCATTCTGGGTTTAGTGATGTCGTGGTTTAACCCCAGTCAGCAACTCAGCACCACGCAGCCGCTTCCCCCTTCCCCCTCCCAGTGCGGTGAGGAGGAGGAAAAGAGAAAAAAAAGTAAAAACTCGTGGGTTGAGATAAGAACAGTTTAATAACTAAAGTAAAATATAATACTAACAATAGTAATAATGAAATATAATAATAATAATAGTAATGAAAAGGAATATAACAAAAAAGGAAGGGGGGGAAGGAAAAAAACCTGTGATGCACAATGCAATTGCTCACCACCCGCTGACCGATGCCCAGTTAGGTCCCGAGCCGCGATCTGCCCCGCCCAGCCAACTCCCCCCTATTTATATACTGGGCATGATGTTCCATGGTATGGAATATCCCTTTGGCTAGTTCGGGTCAGCTGCCCCGGCTCTGCTCCCTCCCAGCTCTTGCACACCTGCTTGCTGGCAGAGCATGGGAGACTGAAAAGTCCTTGGCTTAAGATAGGCGCTACTTAGCAACAACTAAAACATCGGAGTGTTATCAACATCAGTCTCACACTAAATCCAAAACCCAGCACTGTACCAGCTACTAAAAAGAAAGTTAACTCTGTCCCAGCCGAAACCAGGACAAGTGATCTATGTATTAATTATCCAGATCAGCATTTATGTTTTGAACCTTAAGTTCTGCAAGTCTTAATGCAAGCATTAGGTTTTATAGCGTCTGCTACTCTCTGTTAGTATGAGTCATCAGATATAAATTTAATTTTCAAATGCTTACAAAAATAAATAATCCTGGCAGTAATACAATAAGAAGCCTAAGACTGAGATACAGTTTCTGTATCCGTAAAATCTAGAATGATGAGTATGAGAACTACACTAACAAGATACTAATCAATATTCTTCAAAACAAAAAAGAAAAATAATCCAAAAGAGTGGATTTGCCAACATGATAAACATTAAGGCCACAGTTCTCCACGTAAATACAATGTTTTGTCCATGTGCAACACCACTGACTTCACTGTTTGGAATAGTCATCATCCTCAATAACTAAATATGCTCTTACGAAAATCTGCAAACTGTATCAGATTTCAAAACTTGCTCTTAACATTTTGCCTCTATCTTTGGATATCCTCTTTTTCTGCTGCTCACTCTTTTTTGAGAGCAGGAACAGGACATCACGCTTTCATTTTTCTTTCATCATATACTTCCCGTATAAGAAGAAGAGAGGTTATTATATAACTTCATGTATTGAAAATGCTGAAGTATAAACCTAAAGATACTGTGATTCCAGAGCACATGAACAGATGAAAACCCATCAGTTCCATAAACATCCACTTGAGCCAACCCCATTCAAAGATTGCTAGAAACCTAAGAAAAGCATGAAATTGTTGAAGATTACATAGATGGAGACAATTTTCAATTACGTTGAGACGCAGATCAGTAAAGAGATAAACACGGTTCTAAGTGTGTCACCCACTTTCTATGTGACATAAGTGTTGTTGACACTTTTTTCCCCTGGTACAATTTTTACACTTGATGATTTAAAATGGGATTTCTACGTAACTGCCTAGTTTTTTTTGCCTGAAGACAGTAATTAAGTAAAGTACCTCTGATTATTTTTAACTGAATGGGTATGCAAATGGAAGACATAAGAAAGTTGTTGTAATCTCTAAAACAGTTTCTTAAAAAACACAAGTAATGACTTGAAGAGGGGCTTTTGTGGTACCGATTTACCAATATATGATCCTATGGTGCTGTTAAAAATTGCATGTGCTCTGTTATTTTACATTTTTAGTACTATTTATATTAACTCTATTTAAAATGAACTAATTTTATAATTAAAGAAATACATACATCACTGAAAATTAATCACAAAGTGAAATATATCAATTTTTAAGAAATAATTCTGAAGATGAGTGTTTAAATTAGAATTCTGGACAGGAAAAAATACTTAGTTCTCATAAGTACTATTTATTACAGAAGTAAAGCATGACAGATTCTTTCTCTCCTCAGCAGTGATGTGGTTCACTCCGCACAGTCAGCTGAGATGATAGACAGAAAAAGTTGCTTAACTAGAAGTGCCAAAAGTAATAGCAATTTTTGGCTCTTGTAAGAAAGCGCTGCATTTTACAGGAAGGTCATTTTGTTTCACTGGTAGATGATATTTACATCAGTGATGTCATGTTTCAAACTTTTCAACAGGTTTCAGTAACAATGGTATAACCCTTAAGATAAAGATATAATCCACAATTAAGACACAAACCACAATTCAGCATGAATATGCCACATTATTCATGGTGAGAAAACTCTTGTACTATACACAACTATAACAAAAATATGCAAAACTTAATAGTTTAAGTCTTAAAACTTATAGTCAGGAATATCTAACGATGTTGTAAAAACACTTCAGACTTTCCCGTGTCAAACAGACAAAACTATATAGCTATACTGGGATGCTACTGTGCTTCAGCTGGTTCCTTTAACTTAAGTTTTAGTGATTCCGGTCTTATAGCAAGCTTAGACGTAACATGACAAGTGATTTAACAAGCTGAATAGCCTCAGCTTTGAGTGATTTCCTCCACAGTCACGTGGTTCAGTTACTCTGTAAAGTTCATAAAAAGAGGCTTCCATAGACAAAAATTATCTCAATGGTAACTATTCCATCATCTCAGTTTGCTACCTGTACACATGTATTCTTCACCGAGGAGGAAGGTGGAATCTTCTCCTCCGGTCTGGATGTCCCAATCCATATTCTCTACCTGGAGGGAGTAGGAGAGGAATTAAATACTTTTTATTAACATTAAAGCAGGAAAACAAGAGCTTATTCAGATAGTCTGCAAGAAAAATTACATTTATACATATTTTGAAAAAAGAACATGTCCCTTTCCAGTTAGTGTATAATTACGGCTAGTATTTTGAGATGTTGGAGGATAAAGTCTGTGGCGGCATTGCTGCTCTTAAAGCTCTTGGGCCACTGTAACTTTTAAATCTAGTCCAATTAACGGGTTGGGATAGTGAATCATACAGGTCATACACTGTGGTTGGTAGATCAGACTGTATGAATTCAGGAAAGGAAAATACACTATTTAGAACCAGACATAAGCTATATTAACAAACATTTTCATACTGGTTTAAATGTGCCTGTGTAAAATACTGCTTTAGTTATAGATTCCTATAAGCAAAGTAGTACTCAAACTGTAAATTAAATCTTTTTTTCAGCACTGAAGTTCTACCAAGTCCCACCTACATTACAGTTCAATCAAAATCCTATTAATCAGAAACATGCTTGAACACAGAGTACACAACACGAGTGTGGAAGCCTTGATTAAATACCTAGCAAATGAAAACTTGCTACAAACTCAGATCCTTCAGTATAGTTGTATTATGTTCAGCTACATGGTTTACAGTGTGCTAAGGCTGAAGTGAATGTGTCCTTTTGATGCAATTACATTCCATGAAGAAATGGGACTCTGGATAATTCCCTTTTGTCCTGGACAAAAGAGTTTCTCTTGAGTGAGACATACCTCCAACAATTCTATTTTTTCCATATCTTTCCTTGACACTCATCTTTCCTTTCCCCTGAAAAACTGCTTTCAATTTTCCATAAAAGCTTTTCTCCAAGACATTGTTTTTAAAGAAAAATAAATCACTTTTGAAAAAGTGATATTTTCTAAGTTGAATTCTTTAAAGCTGCCCATTTCCCTTTTTCTCTTCTTTTCCAATACAGAGACGGAAGAAAAACAAGGCAAAGGTGGATGGAAACAAAGAAAGCAAAACTATTTTTTTGGAGAGAACATAATTTTCTTAGGCAGAATATAGTTGACCCTCAAATCCAACAACTTCTAAATGCCAGTATGAAATTGTCAAACGCTTCACTATTTCCCCATCTCACTGTTTATGATTCTGGTGGTAGATGACTGGTAGCTGAAATTATCATCCATTACTTCTAGCTCTCTGACAGCTCTTACTCATTATGTCCTCATCTGTCCCCTGGGTCCATCATACAGAGAGTCCTGATGTTTACCTTATCACCGGCAGAAATTCTACATCCTTGCCAATACCTTTCACTATTTCTAATGTATTAGGATATCCTTGATTTCAACCATTCATGTAGCTGTTATAATCAGTCCCATAGACACTCTCTCCCCTATCTCCTTCCCTTATCTTCAGCTCACTTTTCAGACAGGTTTTCAAATACTAGTATGAGAACCATTGTCCAAATCACTGAAATTTTAAAATATAGCTATAAAAGTATGTAAGACAATGCATAGATATGGTTAGACTTACGTTTTTATTCTCTTTTTTTGCTATCTTTTGTATGTTGATTTAGATGAGGTGGTAATTTGTATGCTACGACAAACAATCTCAGTGTTTATCAGCTGGACTGCTGAAGAGAGTGACAAAGACACATGATTCTCAATAGTGATTTCCATAGTTCTTAGTGCTCAGTTTATTTTCAGCTATTTGTAGAATGAGGTAACAATTTGATTCAAAACAATGTATTAGTGGTCTTAACTCCTAATTAATGAAGTTTTGTCTACCAATAGGCTATATGGCATGTGGTCTGATGTTTCAGCCACGAACCTAGAATCCGTAAAGTCATACTTTATTACAGACATCTATGCTGCCTCAGGCAAGATTTTTAAACTCAAAGCACACAGATTATGAAGTGCTGCAATGCAAAGTTTTACATCTCAATAACAGAAGCCTCATCTTAGCTTTAAATTAGATACCTACGATCTGTTTAACAAGCATCAGAATAGACAGACACTCAGAATGGCATACACAAAAGTCAGCATGCTAAATAGGAAGTCTTCTAAATTAACAAACAAGAAACACTAAGGGAAAATCTACCTCTCTGTGAGGCTTAGATGTCCCGCTCTCAGTTACATGGATGCACTCTCCATTTGTGACACACAGCCAAGAAATTTATGAAGAGAACTTAAAATAAATAAATAAAATCAAACCAAAACAAAAAACCCCCAAACCCCCTGAAAACCCAAAAAACCCACAGCTGAATTCCCTTCTCTCAAAATACAGCTAGAGGATGAGATGTTAATTACAACAGATCAGTGGTTAGTATTCACCATAAAATGAGGGATGCTTAAGTTCAATTCTTGTTCTGCCTGAGGGGATTCAAACCATCATCTCAGAGAAATACCAGTGCTTCTTAGGTTTATGCTTTCTGGGTGGAGGCACTCTTTCCTCCACTGTTGAAGTTGAGACATTGTCATGGAATTCTTAAACATTAACTGATAAGAGAGAGCAAAGGCCGCCTAATCATTAGGTACGCTCCTGACACAGAAGATATGGGTCCTGTGGTTACTGTTCCATTACTTTTTAATGCATTTAATACAATGATTTATATATAATATGCAACAGCAAGAACCATAACAGTATAACATGGGAAGGTATATAAAGGATGGGATAGAGAGATATCAGTAATATTACTAGGAAGTTTTATTACGTAAGCTATCATGGAACACAAAATCGCTACTTTTTTGTTCTTTTTTCTCTCTCTTTGGTGAGACACACACATATAGCAGAGACAACAGCTACATAATGAAGCAACCCAAATACCTGTCTTAATATTAGAAAGCTTAGGAAAAAGAAACTTTGTCAAAATGAGTCATCTTGGCAGATCAGTTTAAAAGGAGCTCTAAAACATCGCAGGTCTCTTTTGTAAGGACATATATATTTTTCAAATAAATCCATTTTACTTGTAACAGAGGCAATTTAACTGCACTTATGGGATCATGTTTTAAGAGCGTCCTGAGGGTAGTAAATAGGGCTAATGTAGAGGAAGTCAAGATGTTTTAATAATGCTACTGAAACACATTTATAGCACAGTTCACCACAGTTACTGTGGAACATACTTTGTGGAATACATCTAGTCGTAAGATCTCTGGAGCTGGTCAGAGATGACCTGACCCCTGAATAGCAGGCTTCTTGAGATGGTCACGGTAACAATGACCAGTTTTGGTTCTGCTTACAGTCAGCATACACACTCTGTATTTTAGCTTTACATTTTACATACATGATCAATCAATCTTATCTGTGAATCAGATGATAGTATCTCACTCTCAAGCATACAACAGTGTCAGCTGAAACACATTAAAGACTTTACTGTATTTATTTATTTTTTATCCTCCCTAATCACATCATCAATCTTCTTTGAAAACCTCACCTGGAAACACAGAACAAATTTAGGTTCTGCAGACTTAATAAAATAATTGCTCTTTCTTAGACACTTCCCTTCCATTTTCTTTAATCTATGTGTAGATGCTTTAATTCATAATAATGAGGAAGTAAAACTGAATTATGTCAGCTCAACAGTGTCATCCACAGTAATGCTTCATTGAAATGCCTGTTCTGTTCAAGAAGTGAGATTGGTGAATGACTTAAATTTAATGCCAAGACAAGACAGAACTTGGATTTGTATTACTTAGGCAATGATCTAGAAGCTGAGACCCTGATCAGAAAATCACTTAAGAGTGTGTTTAACTTTATTCACATGCTTCAGTGTTTTGTTGAAGTACAAACTAAGATCTGCAGCTAAAGACTTCAGACAGACATTTCTGTGCAGCTGTGTCCATTTGTTTTAGAACTATTACAATTTTAAACACAGTTCAGCTGAGACCAAGCATGGAAAGTTTGAATACCACATGAAAACTTTTTTCCCAGAACACTGTGAGTAAAAGACGACTCCAGATTATAATGCTACACGCTACCTCATCTTGCAGAGTTAGTTTTTGCTAATGGTAGTACACAACTATAACTGATACAAGTTTTGTTACTGACTGCTGTGCCCACAGGGTATCTGCATATAGACACAGAGCTGTTATATTGCTGACAGAGACGATTCCACACACACACGTGCACATATTTTTTACCTTGTGGATGAGGATTTCTCCATAGGAACCCCCTCATCTGGTTATGATATGGAGGAATAAAAGAACTTCTGTGTGTTTGTTGGAACCTGGGATTAAATTCTCTTTGTTGTGTTCCTGAAAAACAGTATTTACTAAGCAACACTGACTGTATATAAGATTAAGTGAAGAAAAAGAGAGACACCATATTCTTTTTCGGGAAACAACATTTCTTAGTTTTATGCCAAAATACTTATGCACAATTACGATTTTTCCAAACTGAAGTCAGCCTAATAAGCATGGTTCTTGTCCTTGTTTCCATCTATGCACATCATGATTACAAGCTGTTAACAAGTGTATTTAGAAACCAGATCAAAATTTTATGACACAGATTTGGAGACTGCAGTCATTAAAACAAAACAGAAATCTCTGTCCAAATTGGAATCACAAATCACAATTAAAATGATTAAGTACAGCGCTCAAGCAATAGCAGATGCTAACAAGGTCTGGTATCATAAATCACCAACAGATACCCTTAGTTTTGAATGTCCAGCACCAGTATGGTGTAGTACCACATCAGAAGTATTGCTGTCACATAATGCAAAGTACTGAACTAGTAGAAAATCATTCTGTCTGTTGCAATTTGCTCAAGGAATTTTGAAGGGGTAATTTTTATCCTCACAAACATTATAACTGATCAGGTATTAAGCAGGTAATAAACATAATACCAGCATAAACACTGACATTCAGTGTGAATTATTTCAAAGTCTCAAAAGCCTCAACGTTCAGGCTGATCTGTAAATGATGCTGAAAACCTTTTAGATGTTTTTTTCCCTGAAGGTCAGGCAGATAAGGTGGCGAAAACAAATGTCTTTAGTAAACAAAGCCATAAAGTTGGGGAAAAAAAAAGCAAGGTCTTAGGCAAAAAAGCGCCATCCTCCAGGTTGCCCAAAAGCTTTCTTGTATTTTGAACTGTACCAGTCAGTCCAATAAGGAGTATTCTCTCTTCAAGGCCTGACTCAGACCTTCAACTATCAATGTTAAAATAGCTCCCCTGACGGAAAGGAAGAAAAAAACTCTGAGTCATCTAATTCCTCCTATAAAAATAACTTTAGTCGCTGAGTAAATAGCAGTGATGTTTCTGTAATGAATGGTATTTTATTTACTGCATGTATCTCACTAACTATGTAGCTAGATGGAAATACTATTTTATCCAAACTTGGGTAATCAAATTCAAATGAATTCCTAAAAACAGGAAATATTTTCTTAGACCTCTCCTTTGGTTTCTTGGAGAAAGACCTTACAATTTAGTTAGCTTGATGGGCTGTCTATGTAAATGCTGCTGCTGTTGAAGGATAATTGAGCTCATCAATATATTGACTTTATTGAGAAAATTAACACAATGCCAACCTGTGATAAATCCATTCCCTCTTGGTCTGCTCTGTATTGTTCTTTTCTTCGCCATGCAAACCTTGCAAATGAAAGACTTCAGATTCTGGAAGGGTGTATACAAAGACTCCTGCAGACAATAGGGTTAAAAATCAGTGACTGTTCTGCTTTTCTCTCTTCAGGTGTAGCACAAATCAATCACATATACAACAACTAAAAGAATTTTCTTAGCCCACACTCATATGAAGGTGGTAGATCTGGTTCGCATTTTTTCAGGAAACAAAGTTCAAACATTTCATATTAAAAGTAGATCCTTGGAGGGATGAGTAGGGGTGCAGAAGGAACGTTTTCCCCTTTCTCAGTGAAGTTTGTTTTTCTTCTCTGCTCACATCTGTAAATCACTTGCTTTCCTCTTCTATTACCTTGCACCTGTAGCTATACTTAACTAGACTTCTACCAGCAATACCTCAAGCAGAGATGGTTAAAGCCTCCAGATAAGGACTGATGAACTCATGGAAAACACACCAGTGAAAATCGAAGTATCTTAATCTCATACATTAGAAACAAAACTTAACACAATAGTAATACATCAGCCCCAACTCCTGACTGATAAAACATAACCAAGTCTAAAGAGAGATGGGGAATTAAATAAAAATGTTTACCTTGTGGTGTGATGAAAAGTTCTACTGTCAAAAGGACAAGCTGAAGCTATTTAAAGACGCAATACTAAGAGATGTGATATATCCTCAACTTTCACTGATTTCAGTGAGCTTTGAAGAAGTGTCAGATCTTAGAATCTTTTTCTTTTTTATTGATTTGTACTGGGCATGTGGGCAGTAGTACACGTTGAAAAGAATTATGAAAAGACAGATTTTAGAGCAATAGCGTAATTTGTGATTTTCATAAAACTGAACTGATTTTTACAGGATGACAATTCCTTTTTGTAACCACCAAGGCAGAGGGGGAGCAGGAAGGACGGGAGAGGATTACAGGACAAGGTAAAAATCCAATAGGTGGCAAGACTGCAACAACTAGAGAGGTTTCTTAAATCAGAGGTAGAGTCTGAATCCCTGAACCCTCCCGCGAACTTCCCTAGCACATTTTTTGAGTTAACAAACCTCTTTATAGAGCCTTAAGCAAAACCCACAGATTTCCCCCCCCCAAACTGACTACAGTCTGTGAAGAACACCCACTAATGGGAAAAACCTTTCATTGTATTCTTGGGAGAATAAATTCAGAATGTGTTTATGAAGGTTGGATGAAAGGCATGATCAGAAAAGGACAAAACATATCACTTATGCTGACCCCATTAGGTAATTTGGTTTTAATTTAAAAAAATTGATCATGAACATACTCATTAGTGAGACGCACAATAAAAAGGCTAATAAAGTGATAATATCATTGCCTCACTGCTTTATGAGACTATTATATCCAATTTTCTGTGTGGATAAACAAACTAATATGATTACTGTTATGAAAAACAGAGAACTAGCATAATATGAGCTTAGCATATTTTTTTAAAAAAGCAAGATGGCTCTATTTTTGATTCTTATCAGAAGCTTTCCATTTTTTATCTTTAACAGCTGCTAGGCTACAAAGAGCTGAGCTACACAAAAACTTGCCCAAAAATATATCAACTGCATTTAATTTATACATTTTCTTCTTTTGGTACAAGAATCTGTGGGAAGCAAACCCTAAAATGTTCAAGATTTCTGGTATACATGCAAATATTTAACCAAGATTGTATTTCTACTGTAATTTTCATAAAGCTATTAACTGTATTTAAGCCCATCATAATCAAAACAACACTGATTCTGAGATCTCCTGAACTCCCTAAAGTAAGGTAACTCTCCAGATCATGGAGAAGGGACCTTAGGAGTTAGGAGACAAGCACTGGACACCAAAAGGAGTAACTTTTTCCCATTAACAAAACATCCCACGTAGAATAACTTTTTTCTGAATACAATGCTGTCACTATCATCAGATTAGATTTATGGTGCTCAAGGGTAGATTGTTAACAAACAAGTGCTGAAAGATCTTGGCTTCCAGCAGTACATTAAGCTCTGCCAGGAACTAAGTACCGGTTTTATTTATTAAAGTTGGACTTATAATAATAGGAGAAACCAATCACATATGCTTGTTGCCTTGCCAGTGTCCCCAGCTAAACTGGCATCTCTTGGCAATTCTCCCAAAAACAGATTCTTGCCTCAAACTGATAAGCTGGAAAGCTATTTTATTAGTCTGGGAGCTATCTCTGCCATATATGTACCATAAATTCGTATCTAAAAAAGAAAAAGATATTCAAACTACTCTAAAAATTCACAGGGCTAGACTATTTTTCCCCACAACAGAACAGTTTATCTGGGGTTTGTTTAAACTAGAGTATCAGGTTTTTAAAAACCCTAACCTAGATATTTTAGTTGATCAAGCAAATTTCCAACTCTGTTCTAGGGATCTAAGCATCTTCCTTCATCTTTCTTCTAAGACAGGTTAAAATATAACTTTAACCTGACCACATCAAGATTTTCAAATATTAGCTAAAACATGCTACCTAACACATTTAAAAATACCTCTCAGCCAATATAAAATTTGTACAGATTTAGATACATATTGTAAAAGTTATTCACTAACCTGAATTCTACCTAAATGGAAAAGAAGTATCAATTTCACATAGATCTGTATAGTTTTACATTTTCCCATTTGTTCTTTAGACACTCTATTGTTCTGCAAAAGTCCTACACGAAAAACTGGATGAACCACTGGCCCAATCCAAAATCTACTGAAATCAACGGATCAATTAATGGGAACCACAGGATTTGGATAGAGCCTATAGTCCTAATCATATGATTGGTTCCATATGGAAAGGATTATCGTCCTCCTCCATGCTGAAAACACATACATTCCACCCACCCACACACGTTCCACTCATCACTCCAGATTAGGATGGTACGTAACTGGACACAAAATTAGAAAAGAAAACTAATTATACAACAACTGATATTGAATGCACGAGATTAAAATAATTCAAAACCGAAATCTTTTCTCTCTGTAATCACTTTTATTTATTTTAACCTCAAGTGATATATGTAACAGCAGATAAAAACATTTCAAAGGTAACATTTTCAAAAGTAATTAAACAATACAGGATTTTCAGTTCCACATTGAAAAGAGACACATTAATCAAAGGTCTTAAGAGCTATCTACACAGATGAGTACCAAACTACCCAAGCATCCCTCCACATATTCTGCGCTGGTGGGGCACGAGCCAGGTCTGGTCCGAGGCTTCACTAGTGCATTAATACAGGCTTGCACCCAGACCCTACCTCTGAGCCTGGACATGATGCCACCCTAATGCACCAGATATGGCCCATACCCAGCAAGACTCTGCTGATATCTCTCTGCTCTTGCCTGGGCAGACATGTTTTAAGTCATACTGGTTTTTTGGTAACATAGCATTCAAATTGTACAAATCCCCAGCTTCTGAAAAGTGGGATTGAGAACTACATAAGTACTTAGAGGTACAGGAAGGTACTTGGTGAGATTCTAAAAAAAACCCTATATATATACCTTCCTCTGATTTCCAGTTCCTCTTTGAATTCACCAAACCTTCATCTCAAACTTTAGGTTCCTTAATACCTTTAAAAATATCACTCTTAAACATTCTAAAAATTATACTCAGTATGCTTATTTAAAGACATTCTCAATACATTGCCTAAAATCTTACAAGAAAAAGATCTCATTAGTATCTTAGTACTAGAAAACCATTACAGGCATTTTCATTTTTTGAAATTGACAACCATTTTGACACTTCCTTATATTATTTTCTGAGTAAGGGAAACAAAAATAAAGGTAAAATTATAGCTTCCTTCATAGTCTCAGTATTTCTACCTTCTCAGGTTTTTTTTGGCGGAGAGGATGAAAAAGGAATAAGCAAGAGAGGAAAAATACAAAGAAAGGGGACCAACGTAAACATGAATATTAAAACAACAACCAACCATGGACAGGTACATTTTTCAAATAATACAGAACTGTCTAAGAGGATGCGATTACTCACATTGCCTTCCAAAAGGTCTTCCAAAGAGCAACCTCGGTGCGACTGCTGGTATTTCTCTTGAAAAAGTTTTCCATCAAACACTTCCCAAGGCATCAAATCATCCATTCTGAATGGAAAGCCACAGGCACTATTGGCCATGAGCAAAGTTGTAAGGCCACGAACAAAGACAGCGCCAAGATGTACAGCTCTGGAGTCCACTTGCGCAAGCTGTTAACACATACACACACACACACAAAAAAAAGGTAGGCCTCACAAATCAGGAAATATAATATAAGCAATCTTACCATCACATATAACCATGCGAAAGCAGATCAAATGATAAACAGTGCCAAAGCTGTGACAACGATGGTCCTCTACTGCACAGTAGAATTCATCAAAGGATTCTGTATCAAGTTTTATTCAATAAAGTGAAAGAAGGGAAGTTTGTTTTAACAAATACAGCATCTCACTCAGGTTTTTAAGAGAGATACATTGAAAATGAAAATGGAAAGACAAAATAAATGGCTATTCTCCATAATATTTCTCAAGCATTAGCAGTTCCCCAGAAAGAATTCTGTTAGTGGAATGCAAAACATGAACTGGGAGTATAAAATGACGTGTACAGTGATCCATTGACCTTCCACAGTTTGATCAACTGGGAAATGTTACAGCACTTAGAGATCATTTAAATTACAAGATTTGACACAATAAAGTTTATTGTGCCCAGGCTTTTATTTTAAACACTCTAAAATTTCCTCTGACTGTAGTCTGAAAGTTAAATTATTTCACTTCAACATGGATGTCTCCAGAAGAAATACTGGAATGGTATGACAACATCCAGAAAATGCAAAATGAGAAACTCAGCAAGACAATTAAAACTCATGGCCAAAATAAACTTGACGGGTGAATTTAACATCCTGCTGTGGCACAGCATAGCAAACTATAAAAGCCTTGAATCCAATACAGGGAAAACTGTGATTTTAAGTATTGTGTAAACAGTACAAAGCTCCTCAGTGGGGAATGCCTTTTCCACAGTCTGTACCGAAGCAGTCTGTCAGGACCAGGAGGGATTCATAACAGCGTGGCCATCAATACTGTAATCCGTGGCAGCTGTTGTACCCTTACAGTACAGTTTTCCTTACAGTATAAGTTATACCAGGAATGGAATAGCATCCAAAATAGTCCAGAACAGAAAGGACAAAAATGTGGCTCAAATTTGTCTTAGCCCTAGCTCCTGAAGAGCTGTGAATTGTTTGTTTGGAATGCAATGGAAATGGTTGGCCCATTATTACTAACAATAACAACACCTTGCATCTTGAAAGATCCCCCAAAGACTTAAAGGTATGCACATACACCATCAGTGCCGTATTTAAAAAAATGACAAGTAATAGCAGACAACATGAAATGTTGTACTAATGGATCAGAACTTTTTCCTCCCTAAGGTCCACATAACAAAACCAGGGAACCTTTACTTCTTCCAAGAGAGACATACACAATAAATCATTTGGAGACTATAGCTAGAAACTGATCAAGGACTTAGGTTTTCTGTATTATTATGCAATGAGCTGAAGTCTGTTGCATAATTTGACTACATGAAACTGGCTTCTGTGATAGGGTTCCCCCTAACCACAGACAAGGGGCAGCACGGTTCTGTTAAGTCAACCTGAAGTTATGAGGTGTACCTCCACTGGCTGTTTTTTCTACAGTGCGAAAGCAAAAGAAGATCTAGAGATGACGATGCAGGCAAAAGGTACCAGGCAGGGTGGTCCAGAGCACTCTGGGAAGGACTTCTGCCTCTAGTGATTCCTGGAAAGGCATCAAGCTGGCCACGAGGGCACTGACCCAACATGACACTCAATACTTGAAATTCACCCGATACAGACAACTGAAGACAACCACTGACATCCAGACAAATGCAGACAACACAAGCTAATTTGAGCAGTCATTTAGAAAATGAAAGGCCCATCCTTTTCTGACTGTGACACTTCATACTTGAGTAAGGGAAACCACCTTCTCCCCTCCCTTTAAAATAAAAGTATTTTCAGTATGGGATCAGGCTATTGAGTTTCAGGAAGTTATTGCCTCCAGATGTAAGTTAGCATTTTGCCAGCTGAGACTAGTAACTACATGCACACTCATAACTCTCTTGCTCTGGCAATTAAAGCAGGTTTTTGCAAACCATTTAACAATGCTGAAAGGTACTTGAAAGAGGAATGTGGTTTAAGTGAACCAGTATTATTTGTACTAAAGTAGACTGCAAGAGTGCACACAGCTAGTTATCATGTTGCAGCTGAGAGATTCTTACATTGCACTAACCAGATTGTTTCTGATCACCTGATCAAATCTTAAGACCCGCTAAGGAAATGAGTCCACATCATGACAAGCTTTAAAATGGAATCTGCTTGGTTTCTGATCACAAAGTAAGACTTCATGAGTGGGAAGCACAAAGAGTAAGAAATGCTGGGAATCCTCAGAACTCCCTTTTTTTGTAAACTAATCCAGCTAGGGAATTCTTTCAGAATTTATGCACTCTCGTCTTGTTCTCAACACAACAATAAATTGAACTTTAACTTCAATAAAACACTTCAGAGCACTTTGACAAGTGGTAAAGTTTTCCTCTTAAGCTATAAGGAAAACAGACATGTGAAACTACAATTAGCAGTAGAGGCCAAGAGTGACACTTGCACACCAACCATCTGAACCAAACTTGGCCAAATTTATATCAATATGATTTATACCACCAATAGTCTCTTCATTATACATCCGTACAAAACCAGACTGAAATTCCCTGTCATATAAATCAGTATCTTCTGTCACTGAATTATCAGTAAGTACTGATAATGTCAAAAGATTTAATTCCTGAAAACAAACTTTCATGAAGAATAATGAAAACAAGTATTTAAGATGCTGAAAAGAGTAAATGCTGTCATCTGCAGCAAGCAATTTCCCATCTTCTAACTTAACAGCTGTGTACTATATGACTATTAATTCATACCTTTTTGTCATTTATTGACAAAGATGCTTTTACTGTCCTTTTTAATCCCACTGGTACCAAGGACGTAAAACAGCTGTTAGAACAGATTACTAATACTATATGTGGATGCTGGATGCCATCTGGGCCATAAATCTTAAAATAAAGCTTTGGTATCTTTATTTTATTCTGAAAACTCTAAGTATATACCCAACACAAATATGTGATTAACCCAACTTTGTTGAGTGACGTTATTCAAGTTAGTGCAAAACAAATGCATATGTATTTGCAGAACAAGTGTCTAAATGAGAATTTGAAAAATTTTGCTTTTGATGGTGACGCACAAAATAGTAAAATATAGAAGAGGACTTTGAATGCCGTCTCAAGCTGGAGATCAGTGTAGTACCATCATTGATGCTAGTTGTTACTTCTGCCTAAGTGAGTATGAAGTCTGAGCCACCAATACAACCCTAGCTGGGCACTTTTCAACTACACTTGAGACATACTGGTTAAAAAGATAAAATAATGTTGCTGGTGACAGGTTTTACAGGTAGAACACTTCACTGTCTAGGGATATCAATCCAGAACTTTCCTAAAGCACTAAAGTATCGGGGGGGGGTGGGTGGATATCAGGTAAGGCTTGTTTTTTTAATGGAAATCAATATTGGCAAGACCAAGGCAAGAACTATCAACAGTGATTTCTTTATTTTAATAAGACAGGAAATATACTCACTGAAGGGTAGTTTCTATTTTCCACGTCTGGCAATGAAAAACAAAGAAAATGAAAGCCCAGTGAGTCTATAACAATGAGCCTGTGCACATGGCAAACCACAGACTTGCTTTGCCATGGGAATGCTCACAACTGCTTGGTGTCTGCAATGCAAAGACGTCACGATGAGGAGAAGTGGAAAATTCCAAAAGAAAAGAAGGCTTGCCTTCCAGGGCATTACACCCTAGAGATTACTTGTTATTGGAAATTGTGTCTGTTCTGTTTACTATTTTTATAAACTCAGGACCCCAGTGAATCATGCGAGATACACCCCTGTGATTCCACTCCTGCTACTCCTACCACCAGCTGATGACATTTGTGTGAGAGAGACAGGGAGTGCGTGAGAACTGCTCCTCCTGCACCAGCTGCCTGCGCTGTGCCCCTGCTGCTGCTCCTGCCAACAGCAGCTCCCCACCCTCTCAGCGTTTGGGGAAAAAGATTACTTTTCCTATTTGCCAGCATTAACTGAAGACTGAGAAAAGAACTCAAAGTTCATAGTCCTCTAGTACCATCGCAGCAGAGATTACTGATAACTGTGCTCAGAAGGCCTGAGCTGAACTGGGCAAGCCCACTTGAAAAGAGTGAGAGAAGTGCTACAGCACTCACATCACTAATGTATAATGTTTTTTTCTAACAAATTGAGAAATGTCTTTGCTAGAAGAGCCATCATCATAGACTTATCTCATATCATGCCTTTTTCTGCTCTAGAAACACAGGGCTTTAGCCTGTGGACCACAAGTTCAGGCTGATCTCTGTGCTTGTGTGCATCCTCATTGACCACAGGAAGAGGCTTTGCAAGAAGGAAAGTGTTTGCTCACAGGAGCAGTTTGCAAATCTAGACCCAGAGACTGTATATCCTGCTGAAGAGTTTTTACTTACAGGAAGAAAAATACATGGATCTTGTATATGAAATGCAAATTTCCAGTTCAAATTACATCTCATTAAATAATTATAAAAAAATAATCAGGATGTAAAAATAACTTTATGTTTTAAGAAAATACTACTAGTCCTCTGAGTCTTCTTTGTGGATTCACAAGTGATTTTTTGATAGAAGCATAAACTTTATCCTATGCACTTTGAAAGCTGCACAACCTATTTTCAGGAACATACTAAAAAACCCACAACTCCTTCACCACTCTACTCTATGGAGTTTAGGGAGTTCAAATTCTGTTAAAAGGATTAATAGGTTCTACTGCACTTGAAATGTGAGGGCAAGTATCTGAACACACCAGATGTCAGCAGACACAAATGAAGGCCAGAACCGTCCCCACCGGCAAAGCCACCTCACTATCTTCATTTCTAGAAACCAAGGAGAAAGGTAAAGATATGATAATAATTTTACAGTTCTTTACTTGTGCTACTTTACATGTCATCTGTATCTCAATGCACTAAATACTACATTTCATTTAACAACTGGTTCCTTTAGTAGGATTTTCAACAACATTCTGGGGACACACTTTTTCAATGAAAAAAATTTCTATTACTAATTGTTACTTAGGTTAAAGTTGTTCTTATGCATTTAATTTTTTTCCTGATCTGTTGCCTTCTTCCTGTGGTTGAGCTGAATACAGAAGATATGACTATGGCTAACATTTTGAAATATAAATTTAAAAAGAAATAACTTAAAAATTACATAAGGCATTTTCCCCCCCTCCCCACCCACCCTCAAAAGGACATACCTGTTTCTGTTACGAAAAGGAAAACACAACACTCAAGGACAGGTTAGTATTTGCTAATTTCTAGTTCAAATTAATCAACTGAAGAACAATAATTAAAAATCAATGAAATTTTACCCAAGCAATAAACTGCTGGAATTCAAGTGATGGCGATCAAAATCTGAGTACTTTCCTAGTTTAACCAGTTCTTTTTAGATCCATTTAGAACTCAGTCTGTACGTTATCAGTATACTACTTCTTACACTACCTCCCCCAAACCCACCTGTATCTTAAATGATCAGATATTTAACCATAGGCAATTTATGCTTGAGCAATAAAGGAAGCAGGTAGATCCTATCTCAGGAACTTGTCATTAAAACAGTAAGGCTTAGCTTTGCCTGGGAGATGTAAGGCACTCTGTGTTCCAAATATAAAGAGACAAACTGTCAACTGATGACAACTTCACCAAAGTTAAACACTCTGCAATGGAAAGTATCACTAAACAAATTCTTTCAACCAAGAGACAGAGTGCTTTCTTGAATTCCAGATCTTCCTGTCTTCAGCCATTAGTATAAATTCCCATGGTGAGTTGTCAAAAGATGCTAAAACCCCTGCGCACTGGAACTATATGCTCTGTTCTTGAGCAAAGATAACCTAAACTGGTGCAATGGTGATAAATTTAAGGAGTGTTATCCTACAGAGATGGGCTGGTGAAACAGTAGGTTTACTTGGCATCAGTCAGCTTTAAGCAATAGGCTGCTGGGAGTGTAGTACATCACCTGCTTCCTCGACCTGTCAAACTGAGGGGGGAGAGGAGCACCAGTATTTTGAAAACACGACTAAGGTTTATTCTGATAAAAGATTATGGCTTAAATTAAGCTCTTCCTGCTTAAACAAGGTATGTGCAAAGGAAAATGGGGATTGAAAAGAGATCCTATGAGGGCATCTGCTGCAACAGAAACTAGAAAAACCAGTTTTTAAACACTTCTAAGGCTTCGCAGTAAATATTTAGCAGTAAACAACTCAGCTGTTTAGTGTTTATATGTTGAGGAAAGTTTATTTACCGGGTTTTATCAGGAGTTTGATGTAAAATGATACCTCTCTGTGGAACAACACTGTTATTTACATTAAGCCAAAAACTCCAATGAAGTCAACCTAAAAAAAGCTTCAAAATTGCTTTTACCTTTAAGCACCCTACAAAATAATAACACAGAAGTACTACTGCTAACCAATCCGCAACCAGATAAAAATCTCCTTCCAGTAAAAAAATTGCTTCTCATGTCTTGTTTAATTTTCAAAAATACTGGCCTTTATCAGAGTTCTTAATCATATGGTCCTGCAAGGTCCTGCACATGGGTTGGGGCAATCCCAAGCACAAATACAGGCTGGGCGATGAGTGGATTGAGAGCAGCCCTGCGGAGAAGGACTTAGGGGTATTAGTGGATGAAAAACTGAATATGAGCCAGCAATGTGTGCCCGCAGCCCAGAAAGCCAGTCGCATCCTGGGCTGCGTCAAAGTGCTGACAGCAGGTCGAGGGAGGTGATTCTCCCCCTCTACTCTGCTCTCCTGAGACCCCACCTGGAGTACTGTGTTCACCTCTGGGCCCCCAGTGTAAGAAAGACATGGACCTGCTCGAGCGGGTCCAGAGGAGGGCCACGAAGATGATCAGGGGGCTGGAGCACCTCCCCTGTGAGGACAGGCTGAGAGAGTTGAGGTTGTTTAGCCTGGAGAAGAGAACAGCGGCCTTCCAGTACTTAAAGGGGGCCTACAGGAAAGATGGGGAGGGACTCGTTATCAGGGAGTGTAGTGATAGGACAAGGGGTAACAGTCTTAAACTGAAAGAGGGTAGATTTAGACTAGATATTAGGAAGAAATTATTTACTGTGAGGGTGGTGAGACACTGGAACAGGTTGCCCAGAGAAGTTATGGATGCCTCCTCACTGGAAGTGTTCAAGGCCAGGTTGGATGGGGCTTTGAGCAACCTGGTCTAGTGGAAGGTGTCCCTGCCCACGGCAGGGGGGTTGGAACTAGATGATCTTTAAGGTCCCTTCCAACTCAAACCATTCTATGATTCAATGATACCGACAACAAAACCCAGCATAAATGACGTTTCTGTGATGATGAATATCACCACTTAAAAAGTTTAGCCCCTTCAGCTTATTTGTACACAGTTATGTAATGGACAGCACACTAGCACCTGCAAAAAAGATTAAAATAACATTACTTTTCTTATTTTAGCTACAACTGCTCAACTCTGATCTAAATGATTACTGGGCTAATGACAGTCCATAATACATGTGTATTTACAGAACAGTCACATAAATTTTGAGTTATAGTCATCAGGCAAACCATCTGACTGTAGCCCAGCCAGCAGCCACATCCTTTCTATAAAAGTGAATGGATTCATTAGGATTTTAATTTTTACTGTCTTAAATACATGCTCATGTTTTTGGTGACATACTTATCTTTGAACCTCCTCACCTTTCCCTCATACAGATAATATTGGATTTATTTGGTAGCAAAATATATTGTATTTGTTTGGGACTCTGAAAGCTCTCATGATCACATTTTCTGTCCTTTTTTTTTTTCTTCATACATTATTTAAATGTTGTGGAATTATGAGAAGGGGAAGTATTGGTAGCTCCATCTGCTTTGCAACTAATAAAGTTTGTCCCTGATGGGGGACAAACTGCTGACAGACTCCTGGTACATCTGCATCAGGAACTGATGGGCTCCTGTATGTGCTATGTCACTGGCATCTGAAATGGTTCAGTAATTATTTGAAATTCTTTCCCATGCCTGTAGCAATGTCTCCCTCTCTCATGGATGCCCTAATAATGTGATGTCACATTAAAGCTTCCTCCTGTTGGGCAATTTAGAGTGCCTTCCCCTTCTCCCCAGCTGTCTATTTAAAACAATCGGCAGTAACTTATTTCTCTCAGAGACTCCTACATCTCTGTCAAACGCGGCTGAAATTAGCCAACATATTCAAAATTTATTAGGCGACACAGAGAAATTAAAAAATGTACAAAAGGTCACTTCCCTCTCTTAGTTCCAGTAACTTTCCATTGTAAGCCTTCAAAGAAAAACTTCTTCCACCCCCTTACTTTCTGACATTCACTATGTATTTCTGTATTCTACTCTACACTGACTAGCTCCTTTATCAGAGTCTTTAAAATGAGGGGCTTCAATTGCCACTACCTGCATCTTGACAAAACTCCTGATCTAAAATCCTTATCCACACCTTACCCCAGCCCTTTCCCTTTGTTTAATCATAGGACTGGTCCATGGAACAAAGTTTTAGGAGTAAAAAT